>NW_024081104.1:970731-1022821 GCF_003009895.1 Hyaena hyaena | reverse complement strand
CCCCCCCCCCCCCCCCCCCCCCCCCCCCGCTCACGCTGTCTGTCTCCCTCTCTCAGAAATAAATAAAACATTAAAAAAAAAAAAAAGGGTTTGGTGTGGCTCAGGAGCCACACATCTGCCTGGGTATCTGAGTGACCCCTTTGTCCACTACTCTAGGGTCAGCCTTGTTGCTGACATGAGCAAATGGGCAGATACGCATGCAACATACACCCATATTTCTATGCCATTTTCTTGGGTGTAATTATACTTTCTTTTAAAAAAAAGATATTATTTTTATTTGAGAGAGCGCGCGCGCGGGCACACAAGCGGGGGGGCGGGGGGGAGAGGGAGAATCCCAAGCAGGCAGAGCCGGACTAAGGGCTCGATCCCACACCTCTGGGATCATGCCCGGAGCCGAAATCAAGTCAACCGACTGAGCTCAACCGACTGAGCCACCCAGACGCCCCTTACTTGTTGCGTTTCGTCCCAGGTCTGTACGACGGTACCCGGGGCGAGCTCCTGCCAAGCGAGGCGCGGCCTCCGTTCGCTGTGCCGGGTCCTGGCTCCAGCCTCCCACGTGGGCAAAGTGCGGGGCCCGGGGCGGGAGTAGAGGCGCGAAGCGCGAAAACCGCGGCCCTGAGGCGCGCGCTCCCGCAGCGGAGGGCGGGCGGGCAAAGCCGCAGGCCCAGGCGTCCTCGGGAGGCGGCAGGGGCGCTGCCCGTCACCTCTCCGGAAGCTTTCCCGACGCCCGGCTCCGCACTGGCGGCTCGGGCCCTCCCCCCGCCCACCCGGGCGCCAGCACCCGCACCGCGCCTCGCCCGCGTGTGCGTGGTGGCGGAAAGTCGCGTCTTCCTGCGGCCGAGACCCCTGCTCGGCGACCCCACCCTCGTCGGGGAGGGCGGGCCCCAGCCCAGCCGGCCATGAACCGCCGCACCCCCAGCCCCATTTCTCCAGGAAGCCGAGTGTACAGCGAGCTTGGGGTTTCGGGGCTCCGGACGCAAAGCCTCGAGGCTGCCCCGCCACCAGGAGTCGCTGTCGCACGCGCAGCCCCTCGACCGCCGCGGCACTGCGCAGGCGCGGGCGCCCGGAACCTGGGCGCTCAGCTTCCGGATCCGGCCGGGAAGTGTCCGCCGCGGTCCCGTTCCCCCACGAGCCGGCTCCAACTGCCAGGTGGGTGGGTGCGCGTGCGGCCGGGGAGGGGGCGCCGGGCCGGGCCGGAGCGCCGCGGCGCCACTCATCCCGTCGCCTCCCCGCCCCTCGCAGCTCGGGCTCGGCGCCATGTACGCCGTGTACAAGCAGGCGCACCCGCCCACCGGCCTGGAGTTCTCCATGTACTGCAACTTCTTCAACAACAGCGAGCGCAACCTCGTAGTGGCCGGCACCTCGCAGCTCTACGTGTACCGCCTCAACCGCGACGCCGAGGTGGGTCCGGGCCGCGCTTCCCGCAGCCTCCGAGTGCTCGCCGAGCGGGGAGGGGGAGCAGGCGGCGGCGGACGGAGCAGCGGCCGCCCGCGGGGCGCCTCTCCCCGCGCCGCAGGCCCCGCCTGCCCTCCGCTCCTTGCGCTTGCGCTCGGTCCTTCCCGCAGATTACGTGGCGCCTGCTGTGCGCTGCAGGTAGTGGAGGTGGACAAAACCTACAAAAACTCGAGGCGGCAGAGGCTGCGCGCGAAGTAGCAGCGCGCCTGTAGACAGGCTTGTGGCTTGTAGATTGGAGCTGGAGCAGCTGAGGTGCAGGAGGGGACGAGGGAGACCGGAGGACCGTTGTCGGAGGAAGAACATTCGTGGCCGGAGGAACAAGGCTGGGTCGCGTGTGGGGACAGACCGCTGACAGGCGTTTTTCTCGAGTGTGATGGATCCATCCATAGAGGAAACACGGGGTGCTCTGGTTGCCCAAGCGGGGAGAGCTGGTCCAGGAAAGCTTCTTGCCGGAGTTGGTTTCTTACCTGTTCTCAAGGGGGAGTGGGTGAGACTTCGCCAGGCACAGGGATGAGGGATGGAGGATGTTCCGGGCAGGACGAGCCTGTGCACAGGCCAGAAACTGTTGAGGGGGGAGGGGGCATGCAGGGTTGGACTGGGGTGTAGAGCGGAGGTGGGGTGGGGGGAAGAAGGCACATTGTGGTCGGGATCGCTGTCCACAGAGCAGGGAGGAATCACCAAAGGGCTTTGAGTAGGGGCTGATGCAGCTTGCAGGTGGAGTCAGGGCCAGACAGAAGGAGGCTGACCTTCCTGGGCCACGTGTTTGTTTTTGCATTAAGCATGTAGACTAGTAAGAGGACCTGGCTGGTTCAGTCCGAAGAGCATGTGACTCTTGATCTTTGGGGTCATGAGTTTGCGCCCCATTTTCTATGTAGAGATTACTAAAAGTGATTGGATGAATCTGTCAGTCTCCATTTTGTATGAGAGAATCTTGGCTGTAATTACTAAACTGAGACTTTTCACTCCTTTCGAAACAGATTGGAAACAAGGTTTCACAGCCCACTGGAATTCGCTGTGCCTTTCCAGCAGATGGTTGTTAGGCTCTGGGCAATGCGAGGAGCAGTACCGGGGGGGGGGGGGCTTGCCTTTGCCGTGCTGCTGTTCCAGCGGGTGACACCACACACAGCCTGTAATACCGTGGGCTAGAGGGTTTTTTTGTTTATTTAAAAAAAAAATTTAATGTTTTATTTATTTCTGAGAGAGAGGGAGACAGCATGAGCAGGGGAGGGTCAGAGAGAGAAGGAGACACAGAATCTGAAACAGGCTCCAGGCTCTGAGCTAGCTGTCAGCATAGAGCCCAACGTGGGGCTCGAACCCATGAACCGTGAGATCATGACCTGAGCCAAAGTTGGATGCTTAATCAGCTGAGCCACCCAGGCGCCCCTTTTTTTGTTTATTTTTTAAAGAGAGAGAGCAGGCACGTGCATACATGAGTGGGAGGGGCAGAGAGAGAGGGAGACACAGAATCTGAAGCAGGCTCCAGGCTCCGAGCTGCCAGCACAAAGCCTGACACAGGGCTCAAACCCACAGACTGTGAGATCATGACCTGAGCCGAAGTCGGACGCTTAAACGACTGAGCCACCCAGGTGCCCCTAGAGTTTAAAGCGCTGTGGAAACCAGCAGAGCAGGGGAGGGGAGTAGGGAGCCAGGTGAGGTGTTAAATTTTGCCTCCTTGCAAGGTTGAGACTTGAGCAGGCAAGGAGGAGGTGCTGGAGTGAGCCTCATGGGTGTCAGGGGAAGGTTCCAGGCAGGTGAAGGCCTTAGGGCAGTTCACGAACCAGCCAAGAGATGGGGCGCCGGGGTGGCACAGCTGTTTGAGCATCTGACTCTGGATTTCAGCTCAGGTCATGATCTCCCAGTTTGTGAGTTCAAGCCCCGCATCGGGCTCTACGCTGGCTGTGTGGAGCCTGCTTGGGATTCTCTCTCTCTCTCTTTTTCTCTCTCTCTCTGCCCCTCCCCAGCTCTCTCTCTCAAAGTAAATAAAACAACAACAACAAGAGCCAAAAGGCCCTGAGGAAGAGAGGAGTGAGTGAGGAGGGCACCTGGCTGACTCAGTCGGTGCAACAGGTGGCTCTGGATCTCAGGGTCATGGGTTCGAGTCCCACAGTGGCTGCAGAGATCACTTACTCCCTGCCCCCCCAAAAAAAGGAGGGAGGAGAAGGCAGTGGGTCAGAGAGGTGATGAGGTAGGGGCCAGGTATCAGTATGTTGACCTCTTGGGCCACTGTAGGGATTGACTGCTACCTTGGAGGTGAGGTTAAGGAGTGACTTGACCTGTGTTCTGCAAGAGTCCCTGTGGCTGCCCTGCTGAAGAGTCTGTAGGGAGGTGGGGGAGGGGACTGCAGGGAGACCGGTCAGGAGTGTCAGGCAGTGGGCTGGTGGAAAGCAGTCAGGTTCAGGATGGACAGGATGTGGGACGTGAAGGGGTGAGGCGGCAAGGGCAATGCTAAGGTTTTGCCGGGGTGCAGTTTTGGTCTGAGCACCAGGAGGGTGGAGTCGCTGTGACCTGACTTGGGGAAAGGGACATAGGAGCCCCTCCCTGGATGTCGTATTACTTGTTGCTGCAAAGCAAGGAAGGTACCCCAAGACTTAGAAACTTGAAACAGCCGACGGTATCCCCAGTTTCTGAGGGTCAGGGAGCCAGGAGTGGCTTGGCTGGTGGCCCCCGCACAGTCTCCCTTTGCAGCTGGACGTTGACCAGGGCTGCCGTCCCCCAAAGGCTCTACCGGGCTCGGAGTTTGTGCGTCTTACTCCTGCGGCTCTTGGTAAGAGGCCTCTTTTCATCAGGGCGGCCTCCCCAGGACGAAGGCTGAGAGAGGACAGCTCACCAAGACGAAAGCACAGTGTCCTCCTGACCTAATCTGTACGTGATACGCTGTCACTTCCGTCATGGTAGGAAGGGCTGCGCAGGGCAGGGACTCAGGGGCTGGGGCTGTGCGGGCTCCCTTGGGCTCCGGCCGCTGCACGTGTATCGAGGTGCTGACGACCCAGCCCACTGCCAGGTTTCAGAGAGTTAGAGCAGCAGCCGTGTTGAGGAGCAGCTTGGGGCCTGGGCCTGAAGTTGGGCCCTTTAGACCCTCCGGCTGATTGGGGTCACCCCAAAGATTGCCATCTGGGCCCTGAGGTGCCCCAGCATTGAGCGGTTGGGAAGAAGAGAAGAGGCCAAGGAAGAGTTGGAAGAGGAGGTGTAGCCGGGGGGAGGGAGGAGAGCCCAAGCCCAGGAGAGGCGGCAAACTGAGGCTTGTGCTGCTGAGCCTCAGGTGAGGCCCAAGATCTGGAGGCCCTGGTGACTCCTGACGGCTGGGGCGGGGGGGGGGGCGCTGCAGGGTTGACAGCAGAACAGAGAGAGGATTCGTAATGGCGAACAGAGGCAGCTTTCTGGAGATTTGTGCAAAAGGAATCAGATGGAGTGGTGCCTAGCTGGAAAAGGGGGGTTTTGAAAGGGGGACAGCCGCCCGTGCCCGCAGCAGGCTCGCCCGCCACGCCTGCGCCCTGCCCGCTGACACCCGAGGAGGTTGTGCTCCTCAGAGCTGCAGGAATTCCTGACCGCACGCAGCTGCGAAGCCCAAGGCGGGTCCTGCTCTTTGGCCTGTTGTAGGCGAATTTGCCAACTCTTGAGTCACAGAAAAAGCGCGGGGGGGGCGGGGCAGGAGGTGGAGCTGATGGGGGGCAGCTGGAGAGGGCCCCGAAGGTGGGCGAGAGGCTCGGGATCGGTCCGGTTACTGCTGTGGAACAGATCGCGGTCTGGTGCCACCGTCGCCTACATCTGTGAGTCCCGTGGGGCACATGGCCTGTGCCCTGTGAGGTCTGGGCTTCGACTGGGTGACCTGCAGGGTTGGGGGCAAGCCAGGTATGTCTCTGTCTCTCTCCCCCACTCTCCCCACGCAGCCAGCTCGGTTCTCGTGGCAGCATGGTGGCCTCCAGGTAGTCGGGCCTCTTACTCAGGGCTCTGGAGACTAAGGACAAAGCTGCCCGTTGTCACAAGGGCCAGGCCCTGGGGACCTGGCCCCCCTTCCACACAGCCTCTTGTTCAGAGCTGCCTCAGGCCAGATTCGGGGGGGGGCGATGGAGTCCCCCTGGAGGCTGTCTTCAGTCTGCCCCATGGAACCTGGTGAACAGCTGGTGACAGGAGTGGGGAAGTCACAGAGCACAAAGCAGGTGGGGACGTGTGTGGGCCTGGCAGCGTGGCTGGGGCCTCAGCCCTTTGAGTGAGCTGGAAAGCAAGGGCGGTTCTGTCAGAGGTGGGGGTGCCGTTTCGCAGAGCAGAGAAGCTGTGTGGGGGAGAGGGGGTGAGCGCATGGCCTGGCGCAGCTGCAGGGGTGCAGGAAAGCCCTGCAACCTTTGGGAAGGAAAATACATTGTAGTTTATTGAAATTAACGGAAGCCCCAACTAAATAGAAAATATATCACGGTTATGGATGGAGAGTCTCGGTATTGTAGAGATGGTCAACTTTTCTCAGGTTAATCCGTAAATTCAGTGTCTTTCAAAGGTGCAGGTTTCTCATTAGATTTAATAATCTGATTCTCAAATTTACATGAAGAGCCAAAAATGAAGACTATCTAAGATAATTTTTAGAAAATTTTTGAAGGGGCGCCTGGGTGATTCAGTCGGTTAATTACCCAACTTCAGCTCAGGTCATGATCTCACGGTTTGTGGGTTTGAGCCCCGTGTCAGGCTCTGTGCTGACAGCTCAGAGCCTGGAGCTGCTTCGGATTCTGTGTCTCCCTCTCTCTCTGCCCCTCCCCTGCTCACACTGTCTCTCTGTCTCTCTCTCTCTGTCTCTCTCAGAAATAAATAAAACATTTAAAATTTTTGAAAAAAAAATAATAAAAAAATTTTGAAGTTTATTTATTTATTTGAGGGAGAGATGAACAGGGGAAGAGGGAAAAAGAGAGAATCCCAAGCAGGCTCTGCACGAACAGCCATGTGGGGCTTGATCCCATGACTGAGGTCATGACCTGAGCTGAAACCAGGAGTTGGAGGCTTACCTGACTGAGCCCCCAAGGCGCCCCTATGATAATTATAAAGATGAACAAGGTGGGCATTTGCCCTAAAGGACTGTCAAGAATTTTGTGTGTTGTACATGTGTTATTAGATACATATTACGTAGAGTAATTTTTTGAGGCCCCTGGGGGGGCTCAGTCGTTAAGCCTCCAATTCCTGGTTTCAGCTCAGGTCATGGTCCCAGGGTCAAGGCCACTGTCGGTCTCGGTGCTGAGTGTGGAACCTGCCTGAGATTCTCTGCCTCTGTCCCCTCCCCCACTTGCATTTTTTTCTCTCTCTAAAAAGGAATAATGTTTTAATTTTGAACTGACCTTTTTTTTTTTTTTAATTTTTTTTTTTAATGTTTTATTTATTTCTAGGAGAGAGAGAGAGACAGCATGAGCAGGGGAGGGTCAGAGAGAGAGGGAGTCACAGACTGAAACAGGCTCCAGGCTCTGAGCTGGTGGTCAGCACAGAGCCCGACGTGGGGCTCGAACCCACGAACCGCGAGATCACGACCTAAGCGAAAGTCGGACGCTTAACCGACTAAGCCACCCAGGCGCCCCTGAACTGACCTTTTTGTGATGAAATATCCCTTTTTACCTTTTGGTTTCTAATGGTTTTTGCCTTAAAGTCTAGTTTGTCCAATAGCAGTGGACAAACTCTACAAGCTCTACGAAGTTGAGCTACCTCAACTTTCTTCCGTTGTTTTTTTTTGTTTTTTTTTGTTTTTTTGGTTTTTTTTTGTTTGTTTGTTTAGTGTAGTGATCGCTACACCTAGGGTGCGGCTAGATGGAGATGGAGGGCTGTGTGCTCCCGTGACTGAGCCAGCCAGGGGCCCCTCTTTTTTTTTTTTTCTTTAAGTCCTTGCATGTAATGTCTTTTTTTTTTTTTTTTAATTTTTAATGTTTTATTTATTTCTAGGAGAGAGAGAGAGACAGTGTGAGCAGGGGAGGGTCAGAGAGAGAGGGAGTGACAGACTCTGAAACAAGCTCCAGGTTCTGAGCTGGCAGTCAGCACAGAGCCCGACGTGGGGCTCGAACCCACGAACCGCGAGATCAGGACCTAAGCGAAAGTCGGACGCTTAAGTGACTAAGCCACCCAGGCGCCCCGAATGTAATGTCTTTTTAAAATCTGTGTCCTTACATTGAAAGTGACTCCACAGCAAATAGTGGGTGTTATCATTTGACAATTTCTGTCCCCTTATTGGGGTGTTTGGCGGATGTGTGCACCTGAGCTCGGATCATTGTCTCTGTCTCTTTGACCACGCTTTATTCTTTTTCCTGTTCTGTGCTTTGTTTTGGATTAGCGCAGTCTTTTTAAGTTATTTTGTCTTCTCTATTGACTTCTAGTAATGCATTTCGTATTATTTTCTAGTGATGTTAGCAATCGCACGAGGCCTCCTGGGTTTATTACAGTTTGGCTCAGATGAGCACTTGGGCCGCTCCTGGGAGAATACAAAATCCTTTACGCTTTAGTGCTGTTTACCTCCCTGAGCCCCTGGTTTGACCTACATTATATCAGCCTTGAGGTACGTTATTGTTGTTTTTTAGTCTTTCAATCTTACATCATTTCAGACTGAGAAGTTTCAAGAACAGAGATTTCCAATGTACCTTTATGCACAGTCCCAAATGGGAACATTTTGCCATATCTGCTTTCTTTCTTCTCTTTTCTCCCTAATCCTAGAGAGTAAGTTGTAGGCAGGACGCCTCGGCGCTCCCGGAGGTCAGCATGTCCGGGGCACCCCGACAGCATGGTGGCCTGTCTCTTGCAGAGCCACGAAGCAGCTGTCTGATCACGACAGTGACACTGGTGAACGCCAGGCCTGTCACATCCAGCCACTTTGCCCTGACGACGCGTTTTGTAACAGAAGCCGTCCCTGCTTGCAGTCATGGGGCTGCTGGCTTCGATGGCCCGGCCCCCCGTAGCGTCGCTGGGTCTCCCGCTGTACGACTGCGTATCTTGCGGGAGCAGGTTTGAGGCTGTGTAAACAGGGTCTTGCTCCTCAGACTCTGACTTCCTCCTGTCAGCCCCCGGTTTTGTTCTGGCTGCAGGTGGCGCTTTTCCAGCCCCTCCCCCCTCTTCCGCGGCCTGTGGGGCTCCCAGGAGCGCCCCTCTCTCCCCTTACAGCCTCCCGGGCTCAAGTGCTCTTATTCAGCCGCTTCTAATCCTTTGTTCTGCTGGGGTTTTCAGCCTGAGGAATTTCCTTTAATAATTCCCATAGTTTTCCACTGGCCGGGAGTTTTGCTCTGCTTTTTGCATCGGAAAATGCCTTTATCTCCACTTTCTTTTCAAGGGGCATTTTCACTGGGTTTAGAATTCTGGGGTAATTGTTCTCCTTCAGCACTTTCAAGACGTTATTCCGCTGTCTCTGCTTGTATGGTTTCTGTTGAAAATCAGCTTTTATCGGGGCACCGGGGTGACTTAGTCAGTTAAGCGTCTGACCCTTGATCTCAGCTCAGGTCCTAATCTCAGGGTCATGGGATTGAGCCCCTGGCTGGGCTCTGTGCTGAGTGTGAAGCCTGCTGGGGATTCCTCCCTCCCCCTCTCTCCCTCCCTCTCTCTTCCCCGCAAAAAAAAAGAAAACCAGCTTTTATGAAGGTGAGGTCTCTCTGCCTCTGGCCCCTTTTAAGGTCTTTTTCTTTGTCCTTGGTTTTGTCTTTCAACTGTGATGTGCTTGGTTGTAGTTTTGTTTTCTTTCTTTTTTGGACAGGAAAGAAATGGCTCACTCCTGTGGCAGGGCATCCGTTAACATGGGGCTGAAGTCTGAGTTGGGGGCGGGGCTCTGTCCAGAGAGGGGCCGTGACAAGAAACAGCTTGTTTTCCCGACTTGCCCGTTTTTCGTCCTGCATTTCCCCCTCACCCATTGTCCTTCCTCTCTGGGTGTGGTTTTATTATTATTATTATTATTATTTAACTTTTTCTTTCTTTCTTTATTTTGAGAGAGAGAGCATGAGCAGGGGACGGGCAGACAGAGGGAGAGAGAATCCCAAGCAGGCGCCACACTGCCAGTGCAGAGCCCAGCGTGGGGCTTGAATTCATGAATCAAAGAGATCATGACCTGAGCCGAGAATAAAGGTCAGACGCTTAACCAACTGAGTCACCCAGACACCCCTGGTTTTCTTTATATTTATCTTGTTTTGGGGTTTGCTGCTCTTGAGTCTGTAGATTGATGCTTTTTATCAGTTTTGGAAAATTTTTGGTCAGCATTTCTTCAGTTATTGATTCTGCCCTTCCCCTTCCTCCGTGGGTGCAGTGGTATGTGAGACCATTTGACTAGGTCCATATGTGTCCTGAAATTCTTCAAGATTTTCACTGTTTTGCATGCGTGTGGCATTACAGCTGGTCTGTAGGCATTGACCAAACACCTGGCAGGTGTCCTGGGCTAGTCCTGGTCACAGGCGACTGGGACGCTTCACTCCAGTGGGACCTTGTTGAAGGGTTGTTGTGGATGACCCTTACTTGGTTAAAGACGTTGTATTCTTGGGGCACTAAGAGTTTTACCACGCGTGGGTCTACAGTTCTCTCGTGTGCTTTTTTATAACTATCGACACAATATGTGATTTTTTTCTCCTTGATTTGGATAATGTGGGTATTCTTGTGCTGAACTAACTGCATTCTGAGAGGGATTCAGTTTGGTTATGCTGGGGAACCCTGTTCACACATTGGTGGGCACCATGGGGAGTTCGGTACAACTTCCTGTCCCACCTGCCCGTGCACAGTTGGTATCGGGTGCCTATACCTCCTGAGGCACCATCAGCCTGGGACTATGGGGTTTTGGGGGTTCATTTTGGTTTGTTTCTGAAATTTGTTGCCATTTCTGAACCATTGGTGGAATTTCCTGGTGAAGTCCTCTGGGTCTGGAGGTTTCTTTGTTGTTGTGATATAGGTATTAGATGTATAAAATGCTATTTATTTTCTTTTTACTTGGGGGGCAGGGAGGAGGAGGAGCAGAGAGAGAGAGGGGAACAGAGGATTCAAAGCAGGCTCCATACTGTCAGCACAGAGCCCGACACGGGGCTCGAATTCGTGAACTGTGAGATCATGACCTCAGCCAAAGTTGGATACTTAACTGACTGAGCCACCCAAGTGCCCCTCTTTTCTTTTCTTTAAGAAGGCTCCATGCCCAGCGTGGGGCTTGAACTCACCACCCTGAGATCAAGAGTCAACGTGCTTTCCTGACGGAGCCAGCCAGGCACCACCTAAAATGCCTTTTATTCTTCTTTCCTTCGTTTCTTTTCTTTCTTTCCTTCTTTTTTTTTTTTTTTCCAAAATGTTTTAATGTTTTATTTATTTCTGAGAGAGACAGTCTGAGCCGGGGAGGGTCAGAGAGAGAGGAAAATGCAGAATCTGAAGCAGGCTCCAGGCTCTGAGCTGTCAGCACAGAGCCCGACGCGGGGCTCAAACCCATGAACCGTGAGATCATGACCTGAGCCGAAGTCGGACGCTTAACTGACAGAGCCACCCAGGTGCCCCTAAAATGCTTTTTCTTTTTTTTTTTTTTTTTTTAAATTTTTTTTTTTAATGTTTTATTTATTTCTAGGAGAGACAGCGTGAGCAGGGGAGGGTCAGAGAGAGAGGGAGTCACAGACTGAAACAGGCTCCAGGCTCTGAGCTGGCAGTCAGCACAGAGCCCGACGCGGGGCTCGAACCCACGAACCGCGAGATCATGACCTAAGCGAAAGTCGGCCGCTTAACCGACTAAGCCACCCAGGTGCCCCAAAATGCTTTTTCTATAATGAGTTAATTAATGGCTTTTTTCAAGCAGCTCTTTTCAGGATGTTTTCCCAATAGCACAAGTATTTCTTAAAAATGATCTTGTTTTTCATTATTAAAACTTCTACTTTCCTTTGAAGTGATGACTTACAAGCCTATTTGTCAGTTTATTGTAACTACTAACAAAGAACAACAGAGAACAGTGTCTTATTGTCATGAAAACGTAACGAAGCTTGGAGCCCTTGGTTTTCTGTAAAAGACAAACATGCCCCCGCGCGTGGTCGTGCGCCAGCCCCTCCCCATGGTGCAGAGGACGCTGCACTGCTGTGGTTTCATTACCCGAGGTTACGGACGCTCTGCAGTCTGGATAACACAGTTCGGTCGGCCTCTGCCCTGGGGAGGCCCTGGCAGGCGGTGGGTCAGGGCAAGGCCGTGGCCCTCTGTGGCAGCATGCCCGGCGCGGGCTCTGCGGGCACCCCACATCAGGGGAGCCAGCACCCCACACAGGGAGCCTGTGATTGGCAGCTGGTGGCAGCTCTCAGGTCAGGCTGGACGTCTGTCTTGTAGAGTGATGCCTGTGCTGTGGCTGGGCCCAGGGATGAGTGGGGGGTGGGTGGGGGGTGGAGCATGGCCGGGCAGGTTTGAGGGTGCGCAGAGGGAGCTGCCATCCAGCCTTTGACCCCGAGCACTGCCAGCATCGGAGTGAGTGTGCTGTTGGGGAAGCTGTGACGGGGGCTTCCTGCGAAGCCCTGTGGCCCCAGTTGGGGACTCAGGGTATGAGCACAGGTCTGTGCACGGTGGGTTGGGGCGTGCACGGCTGTCTCCAGAATGCCTGGAAGCGTGGTCCCCGCCACGAGGTGGGAGCCCGGACGTCTGGCTGCAGCAGTGTGGCTTCACTGCCCACTCTCCTCTCCCCTCTCCCAGGCACCAACCAAGAATGACAGGAGCACAGGTGAGCACAGGGGAGGCCCCAGAGCTGGGGCTGTGGGTGCTGGGGTGGGGCCCCAGACCTGTACCCACCGGCCTCTCCCCTAGAGGGGAAGGCCCACCGGGAGCACCGGGAGAAGCTGGAGCTGGTGGCTTCCTTTTCCTTCTTCGGCAACGTCATGTCTATGGCCAGCGTGCAGCTGGCGGGTGCCAAGCGGGATGCCCTGCTCCTGAGTTTTAAGGACGCCAAGGTAGGTGATGGGCTTGGAGGTGGGAGTGGGTGTGGGAGGCGTGCGGGGGAGGGCGGGGCTACAGCTCTGCCCTGCCCTGCAGCTGTCGGTGGTGGAGTACGACCCAGGCACCCACGATCTGAAGACCCTGTCTCTACACTACTTTGAGGAGCCCGAGCTACGGGTAGGGCCGGGCCACGCCCCCAGCCCTCGCTGTCCCAGCCCCTTGCCCCCTGCCCCCCTCCCGCCTCCTCTCCCCAGGCCCGCCTAACGGTGCCCTCTGTCCCCAGGACGGGTTCGTGCAGAACGTGCATACGCCGCGGGTGCGGGTGGACCCTGACGGGCGCTGCGCGGCCATGCTCATCTACGGCACACGCCTGGTGGTGCTGCCCTTCCGCAGGGAGAGCCTGGCCGAGGAGCACGAGGGGCTCGTGGGGGAGGGGTGAGTACCGGGGCAGGCGAGGGGCTGCGCAGCCCGAGCCCTCTCTCCTCCGCACTAAAGCCGGTCGCCCCCAGGCAGAGGTCCAGCTTCCTGCCCAGCTACATCATCGACGTGCGCGGCTTGGACGAGAAGCTGCTCAACATCGTGGACCTGCGGTTCCTGCACGGCTACTACGAGCCCACGCTGCTCATCTTGTTCGAGCCCAACCAGACCTGGCCCGGGTGAGGCCCCTCTGCCGGGGCCGCAGCCGCCGAGGCCTGGCGTGGGCGTCGTTCCGGACGGGGGCCAGGCCGCCGGCGCTTGGCATGCTGTGACGGGCCCCCTGGCTGACGTGTGTCTGTGTCCCCAGGCGGGTGGCTGTGCGGCAGGACACGTGCTCCATTGTGGCCATTTCGCTGAACATCACGCAGAAGGTGCACCCGGTCATCTGGTCCCTCACCAGCCTTCCCTTTGACTGCACGCAGGCCCTCGCTGTGCCCAAGCCCATAGGTGAGCCCCTAGCTGTGCGGGCAGGGGGGTGGCGGGGAGGGCGCTGCGCCCCGCTCACCAGCTCGCCCGTCTCCAGGTGGGGTGGTGGTCTTTGCTGTCAACTCGTTGCTGTACCTGAACCAGAGCGTCCCCCCGTACGGCGTGGCTCTCAACGGCCTCACCACAGGCACCACCGCCTTTCCCCTCCGTGAGTGTGGGCAGGGGCAGGGCTGAAGGGCAGGGATGGCGGGGGGGGGCTGCGGAGCCTGCCTAACTGTGCCCCGCACCCCTGCACAGGCACCCAGGAGGGCGTGCGGATCACCCTCGACTGCGCCCAGGCAGCCTTCATCTCCTATGACAAGATGGTCATCTCCCTCAAGGGCGGCGAGATGTGAGTCTCCCTCCCTTCCCTGAGCCCCGTGCCCTCCACGCTCCCCCGCAGCCCTGCGCCCAGCTCCGCGCTCCCTCTCCTGCCAGTTACGTGCTGACCCTCATCACGGATGGCATGCGCAGCGTCCGCGCCTTCCACTTCGACAAGGCCGCCGCCAGCGTCCTCACCAGCAGCGTGAGTTGGGACTGGGTGGGTGGGAGGTGGCCCCGGGTCTGGGCCTGGTTCCGCCTCACCGCCCACCGGTCTTCAGATGGTCACCATGGAGCCTGGGTACCTGTTCCTCGGCTCTCGCCTGGGCAACTCGCTCCTGCTCAAGTACACAGAGAAGCTACAGGAGCCTCCGGCCAGCGCCGTCCGGGAGGCTGCTGACAAGGTGGGTCCCCGCGGCCTGTCAGGACGCTGGCCTCTTGTGCGGGGCTAGCCTCGGAAGGCTGCTTACACTCGCCTCCTCCTCACAGGAAGAGCCTCCCTCGAAGAAGAAGCGAGTGGACTCCACAGTGGGCTGGTCGGGTGAGGACAGGGAACGGGCTGCCCGGGGCAGGCAGGGGCTAGTTGGGTCAGGCCGCCTGGCCCGACGGGGTCTCTTGTCTGCTGCAGGGGGCAAGTCAGTGCCTCAGGACGAGGTGGATGAGATTGAAGTATACGGCAGCGAGGCCCAGTCGGGCACACAGCTGGCCACCTACTCTTTTGAGGTGAGGTTGGGCACGGGGAGGTGCCCCCCATGCCGGCCGGCCGGCCTGACCTCTGCTGTGTCTGCAGGTATGTGACAGCATCCTCAACATCGGACCTTGTGCCAACGCTGCCATGGGCGAGCCTGCTTTCCTCTCCGAAGAGGTGCTTTCGGGCGAAGAGATGGGGGGCGAGGGGCTCACGTGGTGGCGAAGCCCTGTCCTCACTCTCAGCCGCTGTGCAGTTCCAGAACAGCCCCGAGCCAGACCTGGAGATCGTGGTGTGCTCCGGCTACGGGAAGAATGGGGCGCTGTCAGTCCTACAGGTACGTGGGGGCAGGGGGCGTGGTGCCTCCTGGTGGGAGCTGGGTGGACTGACACCCCCGTCGTCCTTCTAGAAGAGCATCCGGCCCCAGGTGGTGACAACCTTTGAACTTCCTGGCTGCTACGACATGTGGACAGTCATCGCCCCTGTGCGTAAGGAGCAAGTAGGTGTATCCTAGGCTGGTGAGGAGGCCCTGAGCGGGGCAGGTGACCCGTAGCCTCCACGTGGACTCAGCCTGAGTGTGCACGTGGCTTGGGGGCCGTGGGGCCCAGCGCAGGGCTCTGCTGTGCCATTTCAGGCGCGCCGGGTGCAAGCTGGCTCTGGTTTGGCCGGGTGTCTGCCCCCCCCACCCCCCCCCGGGCACCCCTGGCTGGGTGGTGTGATTCCTGCTCTCCTTCTGCTGTCACAGGAGGACACCTCTAAGGGGGAGGGCGCGGAGCAGGAGCCCAGCACTCTTGAGGCAGACGACGACGGACGAAGACACGGGTTCCTTATCCTGAGCCGGGAAGACTCCACCATGGTAAGGGGCTGGGGGACCAGCGGCCCGGGGCGGGGCCCCACGGTGAGTGTGCGCCTCACTCCCCGTTGCCTGTAGATCCTGCAGACGGGCCAGGAGATCATGGAGCTGGACACTAGTGGCTTTGCTACGCAGGGCCCCACCGTCTTCGCTGGCAACATCGGGGACAACCGCTACATCGTGCAGGTGTCGCCGCTCGGCATCCGTCTGTTGGAAGGAGGTGGGCTCGGGCGGGTGGGCAGGTGGGCAAGGGTGGTCGGTGCTGACCACCCAGTGCTGACCGTCCTGTGCCCACAGTGAACCAGCTGCACTTCATCCCCGTGGACCTGGGCTCCCCCATCGTGCAGTGTGCCGTGGCTGACCCCTACGTGGTCATCATGAGTGCCGAGGGCCACGTCACCATGTTCCTGCTCAAAAGCGACTCATATGGTGGCCGTCACCACCGCTTGGCGCTGCACAAGCCCCCGCTGCACCATGTGAGCACCTCCCCCATCACGCCCACAGCCTGCCGACTCCCCTTCCCCCGGCGCTGAGCCCGGCCCCTGTCTCCGCAGCAGTCCAAGGTGATCACGCTCTGTGTGTACCGCGACGTCAGCGGCATGTTCACCACGGAGAGCCGCCTGGGCGGGGCCCGTGACGAGCTGGGGGGCCGCAGCGGCTCCGAGGCGGAGGGCCAGGGCTCAGAAACCAGGTATGCGGGGTGGCGGGGGCACGGGCTGGGTCTAGGGTCCGCGTGGCAGGCCACGCGTGACCTGTCTGCTGGCCCCCAGCCCCACAGTGGACGACGAGGAGGAGATGCTGTATGGGGACTCGGGCTCCCTCTTCAGCCCCAGCAAGGAGGAGGCCCGCAGGAGCAGCCAGCCCCCTGCTGACCGGGACCCTCCCCCGTTCCGGGCCGAGCCCACGCACTGGTGCCTGCTGGTGCGGGAAAACGGAACCATGGAGGTGCGTGCCGCCGTACACCCGAAGCGGCTTCCTGTCCCCTGCTTCCTGCCGCTGCTAATCCCACTCCCCGCACAGATCTACCAGCTCCCTGACTGGCGGCTAGTGTTCCTGGTGAAGAACTTTCCCGTGGGCCAGCGGGTCCTGGTGGACAGCTCCTTTGGTCAGCCCACCACACAGGGTGAGGCCCGAAAGGAGGAGGCCACACGCCAGGGGGAGCTGCCCCTTGTCAAGGAGGTGCTGCTGGTGGCGCTGGGGAGCCGCCAGAGCAGGCCCTACCTCCTGGTGAGTATGGGCCCCCTGAAGTGTGCTCCACCCTCCCCCGGTGACCCCGCACTGTCCCCCACCCTCCCCTGGTGACCCCGCATTGCCACACAGGTGCATGTGGACCAGGAGCTGCTTATCTACGAGGCCTTCCCCCACGACTCCCAGCTCGGCCAGGGGAACCTCAAAGTCCGGTTCAAGAAGGTGCAGTGAGCAGGCTGTGCCGGGCGTGGGGCGCATGTGGAGCAGGTGAGGGGAAGACCCGGTCCTCACGGTGCGCGCACCTCCACCCCCAGGTCCCTCACAACATCAACTTCCGGGAGAAGAAGCCAAAGCCATCCAAGAAGAAAGTGGAAGGCGGCAGCGCTGAGGAGGGGGCCGGGGCCCGTGGCCGTGTGGCCCGGTTCCGATACTTCGAGGACATTTATGGCTACTCAGGGGTAGGCAGGTGGCTTTATGGGGGGTCCTGGGGGGGGGGGGTGCAGATGGGCCTTCATTTCATAGTACCTGTCTTCAGGTGTTCATCTGCGGCCCCTCACCTCACTGGCTCCTGGTGACTGGCCGGGGGGCCTTGCGGCTGCACCCCATGGGCATCGACGGCCCCATCGACTCCTTTGCCCCGTTCCACAATGTCAACTGTCCCCGTGGATTCCTCTACTTCAACAGACAGGTAGGGAGACCCCAGGCTGAGGCCGCCCCACGTTGCTCTGCTCAGTTCCGTCTGACTCTCACCAGTGGTGCCTGGGCCCCAGGAATGAGGCCCTCAACAGCTCGGGACAGGGCAGGATCCTGGGTTTTATCCGGAGGGTCACAGGGTTGTTCAGACAGTGGACAGGGTCCAGGCCAAAGAGGTGCAACTTGGGGCTTAACACTGGGAGGGCTTGGAGGACAGGGCGGGTGGCAGTAGAGGCTGTAGCCCGCTAGGCACCCGTCTGCAGCTTGCCCTGCCCTTCAGGAGCTGTGTGACTCTGGGCAAGGTGCTCGCCCTCTCCGAGCCTCCCATTTCATCCTCCACGATGCTAGGATGATGGTGGTGACCTGAAGGGTCACTCTGAAGGGTGACCAGGTGATGATAACACAGCAAGTGCTCTGTAGATACTGACACACTTAGGACCACGGGTAAAGGGGGGCTCCTGGCAGGGGTCCCTTATCCGTTTGTGCTGACTCTGGTGTGGCCAGTGTACGGGTAAGCTTTTGCTTGCAGCCTCCAGCTTCCCCTGAGCCTGGTCCTCCCTTGTCCTGACCCAGACCAGGTCTGTGGCCAGCATCCTAGCCCCGGGTGAGCCTGGGAGAGGGGACGGGAAGCCGATGAGACACAGGACAGCCAGTCTCAGCCCCTTGCACGTGCCTGCTCCAGCGGAGCTGAGGCTGTGCCGAGTCCTGGGAAGCCCGGGCCTGCGTGGCCTGCCCTCAGCGGGTGCCGGGCCTCACTGACCCTCGTGCCCCGCCCCTCCAGGGTGAGCTGAGGATCAGCGTCCTGCCCGCCTACTTGTCATACGACGCCCCGTGGCCTGTCAGGAAGATCCCCCTGCGCTGCACAGCCCACTATGTGGCTTACCATGTGGAGTCTAAGGTCTGACCCTGTCCCCGTGAGGCCAGAGACCCTCTGGGCCTTGCCTCTCACCTGCCCGTGACGCCCCCCACTCTCCCCCAGGTATATGCTGTTGCCACCAGCACCAACATGCCGTGCACCCGCATCCCGCGCATGACCGGCGAAGAGAAGGAGTTCGAGACTATTGAGAGAGGTGCGCGACGCCCAGAGCGGGGCTTGCTGTTGGGACCGCCCGCCCTGACCGTCGCCCTTTGTCCTTGCAGACGACCGGTACATCCACCCGCAGCAGGAGGCCTTCTCCATCCAGCTCATCTCCCCAGTCAGCTGGGAAGCCATCCCCAATGCCAGGTGAGGCTGGGTCTGGCCGCGGACCAGGGGCCGCGGACCGTAGGCTGCATCCTGACCCTGTCGTGTGCAGGATCGAGCTGGAGGAGTGGGAGCACGTGACCTGCATGAAAACGGTGTCCTTGCGCAGTGAGGAGACGGTGTCTGGCCTCAAGGGCTACGTGGCTGCTGGGACCTGCCTCATGCAGGGGGAGGAGGTCACGTGCCGAGGACGGGTAAGGGATGGCAGGAGGGGGTGGGCGGTGCCCGGTGCCCGGCAGCCCCAGCACCATCCCTGCACCTCACCCTCCCTCCCTCCTTCCCCGGCAGATCCTGATCATGGATGTGATCGAGGTGGTGCCTGAGCCTGGCCAGCCCCTGACCAAAAACAAGTTCAAGGTCCTGTATGAGAAGGAGCAGAAAGGGCCAGTAACTGCCTTGTGCCACTGCAACGGCCACCTGGTGTCTGCCATCGGCCAGAAGGTGCGTCCCCTCCCGCCGCCCTCCGAATCCTGCCCGCTGCCTACCACTCGCTGCCCCCTCCTGTGTCCCCCCAGATCTTCCTGTGGAGTCTGCGGGCCAGCGAGCTGACAGGCATGGCCTTCATCGACACCCAGCTCTACATCCACCAGATGATCAGCGTCAAGAACTTCATCTTGGCCGCTGACGTCATGAAGAGCATTTCGCTGCTGCGCTACCAGGAGGAGAGCAAGACACTGAGCCTGGTGTCCCGGGTACCCGTGGGGCCTGCGCACGGTGCTGGGCGGGTGCGGTCTCAGGCCGACCTTGACGTCCCTCCCCTCCCCCTCCCCAGGACGCCAAGCCCCTGGAGGTATATAGTGTGGACTTCATGGTGGACAATGCCCAGCTGGGCTTCCTGGGTGAGCACAGGGCCTGCGGGCTTCGGGGTCTCTCAGACTTGGGGTGTGGCCGGGCTAACCGTGGGCACTCTGCTCCCCAGTGTCCGACCGTGACCGCAACCTCATGGTGTACATGTACCTGCCAGAAGGTGAGTGTTCCCTCTTCCCCTTTTGCGGGGCTGGGGGGCTCGGGCAGGCGGTGACCTGAGCTCCCTCTGGCTTAGCCAAAGAGAGCTTCGGGGGCATGCGCCTGCTCCGCCGGGCGGACTTCCACGTGGGCGCCCACGTGAACACGTTCTGGAGGACCCCGTGCCGGGGGGCTGCCGAGGGCCCGAGCAAGAAGTCGGTCGTGTGGGAGAACAAGCACATCACGTGGTTTGGTGAGTCCCGGGGCAGGACGGGGGCATGTGTGACGTGGGGGGGGGTCAGCCCGGCTCACACGGTGCCTCCCGCAGCCACGCTGGACGGCGGCATCGGGCTCCTGCTGCCCATGCAGGAGAAGACCTACCGGCGGCTGCTAATGCTCCAGAATGCGCTGACCACCATGCTGCCCCACCACGCCGGCCTCAACCCCAGGGCCTTCCGGTGAGTGTGTCCCCCCCTCCCCCGCACAACTCCCCCCCCTCCCCCCCCTCCGGCTGCCCTGCTGCCTGCCCGCCTCCCCAGGATGCTGCACGTGGACCGGCGCATCCTGCAGAACGCCGTGCGCAACGTCCTGGACGGGGAGCTGCTCAACCGCTACCTGTACCTGAGCACCATGGAGCGCGGCGAGCTGGCCAAGAAGATCGGCACCACGCCCGACATTGTAAGCCCCGCCCTGCCTCCCCTGCCCCCTCCCCCCACTGCCCCCTCCCCCCACCTCACCAGCCCCTTTCTCTGCAGATCCTGGACGACCTGCTGGAGACGGACCGTGTCACCGCCCACTTCTAGACCCTCCCCTATGCGCCACCCCAACCCCTTTTTGTACAAAACACAAGGAAAAAAAAGTTTGATTTGAAAAGAGCTTGTGGTCATTATAGAGTCTCCCGGCCAGGTTGTGGGTGCAGCCCTGTGTTGTCCCCCGCCCCCAGGTCTTGGGGGGCACGCGGGCCTCCAGCCTTGATCTGTTGGTCGGACGCCGGGTGAGCTCTGAGGGCCTCTGGCCCAGGCCTCCCTAGGTCTCCAGGTACTGGGAGAGCTCCTGGGCCTCGGGCAGGAAGCCCAGGTGGGCCAAGAGCCGAACCAGGAGGGCAGTGAGCCGCATTGCTAGGGTCTCCAGCCTGGGGGGGGGGGGGGGGGCACAGGGGTCACCGGTTGGTGGGGAGCAGGTACTGGCTGGCTGTTGGCCGGCTGCCTCCTCTCGTCCCCTCACCTTAGGGCCACTTCAAACTTGAACATCTCCCAGATGACCTTGATGTGGCGCAGGAGGCTGGCACCGTAGACTCTCTGGTACGCTGCACCTGCCAGGCGGCTCCAGCTCCTGACCGCACTGCCCAGACACGTGGTCAGCCGGGCCCCGTCCTGCTGTACCCTCCGCCCGCCCTGGGCGTGCCAGCAGCCAGCACCCACCTTTTGGCCATAAGGAAATAGCGGTCGGTGGGGGAGCCCAGGGCGGCATTGACGGCGCGCACGGTGTTGATGTTGCGCAGCACGAGCAGCATGGGCCGCGGCAGGGCCTTGAGCACCCCCATGACGCCCTCGAAGTGCTCCCGCGCCCTGGCCTGCATGTAGGCCATCTCCTCGCGGCTCAGCACGTGTGAGCGCCACAGCTGCCCCAGGCGCACGGGCCGCTGCATGAGCATCTCAGAGAAGAGGAAGTAGTCTGGGGGGGGGGGGGGGCGGGAGGTCAGTGAGCCAGGCCCACGTGCCCCACAAGCCCATGCTCCTGCACACCCAGCCTCACCTTGCACCCCGAGTGCAGCTGCGTGTGTCTTCATCGCCGCCTCGTCCCTCAGGATGATGGCTCGCCACAGCTGGCACAGGGCTGCCCGGTCCCTGGGGGAGCCCAGCAGTAAGGCTAGAGCACCCCGGTCAGCACCTGCCCTCTGCCCCGCCCCGGCCCCCCAGCTCCCAGCTTACTTCTCATCCAGAAACTGGTAGAGCCCGTGGTCCAGCAGCACCAGCTGTGCCTTCCCATCCGGGCCTTTCCGCACCAGAACTAGGAACATAGCACATCGGCTCTTGCCCCCCTACCCCTGGCCTTCCCACCGTCCCCCCCAGGGGGGCTTTTCCTACCATTGCCAGGGTGGGGGTCAGAGTGGATGAAGCCTGTGTAAAATATCTGCTCAGCAAAAGCCTCAATGAGCTTCTCTGCTATCTGGAGAGAGAACAGGACTAAGCCACCATCACCCTGTGCTTGGGATGCACACACCCCTCCCACATCCGGGTGCTGATGCCCGCGGCACTCACATCCTTTGCCGCCAGCCCCATGGTCTTGATGGCCTCCACGTCGTTGACCTTGCAGCCTTCACAGAATTCAGCTGTCAGCACACGCTGGGAGAGAGCAAGTGGCTGAGCTCAGCAGGCCCGTACGTTCCCACCCAGGGGGGGGCCCAGCCCACCTTGCTGGACGTGTCCCAGTGCACGCGGGGGACCACGACATAGTGGAAGTGCTGCAGCTCCCGTGCACAGCGCTCAGCGTTTCGGGCCTCGTTCTCGAAGTCCAGCTCCTGGGCCAGGGTGCCCTTCAGGTCCTGGGGGCCACATGGGCAGCTGGGGGTCCAGGTCAGGCACCAGCCCGCCCTCAGCACACACATGCAGACACTGCTCCAGCCTGCCTCTGGGCAGCGGTTACCTGGAGCACCCAGCTAAAGCCGAAGCTGGGGTGCATGAGCTCGACGAGCTGGAGCAGGAGCTCCAGAGTGTGGATGTCCCCGTCAAAGCGGTCCCGCAGATCGATGTACTGCACCTGCATCAGGCAAGGCAGCAGGGAGGACCCGGGGCCGCCGCCACAGCCCCAGAGCCCGCCATGGCAGAGCGGCCCCCCGCGTACCTTCACGGCCACATTCGTGCCGTCGTGCAGCTTGGCTCGGTGCACCTGTGCCAGGCTTGCGGCAGCGATGGGCTGGTAGTCAAACTCCTGGAAGAGCTTGTGGGGAAGGGCCTGGAAGTCCTCAAGGAATAGCTCGTCCACCTGGCAGGAGAGGGTTCTTGGAGCAGCGTGGGGGCCAATGCCAGAGCCCCCGGCTCCACCCCAGGAGCAGGGCTCACCTCCCGGAAGCCGCGGGTGAGGGCTCGGTCCTCCAGCACACGCAGGGTCTTGATATACTCCGGGGGCAGCAGGTGGTTGAAGGAGCACAGTCCCTGGCCCAGCTTCACGTAGAGGCCCCCGTTGCTGATGGCCCCAGCCACCAGGGCATCAGCCGCCCGCTGGTGACATGCAGACATCACCTCCAAGTACCCCGGGCTGTTCTGACCACAGGCATGGAGGGAAAATGGGGGCAGGCGGGCACCTCCTTAGTGCCCCCAACACCTCCATCTGGCCTGTCCCCTTCCCTTGCCCCTCCCCCCCGTGGCCAGGACACGGGGACAAACCTCTTCCACCCCTCGCAGGACGACGTTTGCACACCACCAGTAGTCCAAGGAGATCTGGACGCCGACCCTCAGGGACCTGCGGGCACAGGCTATCCTCAGCCCTTGGCAGGCCCTGCGCCTCGGGCCCCCCGCCGACCCACCGGACCAACGTGAGCACGTGGCAGGGGCTGCGGGATCGCAGGCAGGCAGAGGACAGGCTCCGGTCTAGCCTCCTTGCCCTCGGACGGCACGGCCAGCAGGGCGTTCCCCATTCCTGGGCTGCGTGACGGGCAGCTGCACCCACGCCAGCCCTGTCCCTGACCGTGCACCAGCGAGCGTCCAGGATGCCTGGGCACAGCTTGGGCCCTTACCAGTCAGGCAGGGCTGCCGCCTCGTTCTCTTACGGCACCCGAGGCCTCGTGCAGCAGCGATGGCAGCAAGGTGGCTGCCGTACTAGCTCCTGTGTGCAGATGTGACCTCGATCCAGGCCCCCCCCGTAATGCTGGCCCTACCTCTGTATTCAGCCGCCTTTCCCGGACTGGGCCCTGCCAACCCCCCCCCCCCCCGACTCTCCACATGTCCCTGGACGGCTCCCGGGAGCTGTCCTGGGGGCCCCGGCCCCTCCTTATGACAGCGAGGGTACTCGCTCCCCACCCTCCAGGCTGTGGATGGGGAGCTTCGGGTCTGGAGAGGGAAAATATGAGGGCTGAGTCCAGGCATCCAGCATCACAGACTGCAGACCCCCAGACCTTCGTGAGAGGGTGTAGGGCTCCTGCTCTTCAGGGAAAAGCCTGAGAGGACTTGGGGCCACTGGTCAAGCCAAGCCTCTACCTCCCCCACCGCTCAGCCACTTCCACCACAGAAGGGTCAGAGTTAAAAGGCAGGAAGGAGGGGCGCCTGGGTGGCTCAGTTAAGTGTCCAACTTCGGCTCAGGTCATGATCTCACAGTCGGTGGGTTTGAGCCCCGGTTCGGGCTCTGCGCTGACAGCTCACACCCTGGAGCCTGCTTCACAGTCTGTCTCCCTCTCTCTCTGCCCCTCCCCCACTTGCTCTCTGTCGGTCTCTCAAAATAAAATAAAGACAAAAATTTAAACAAGAAAAAAAAAAGGCAGGAAGGAACAGGCTGCTAGATTCTGGGTAGGTTTGCTTCCTTCCCGAGGTACATGCTGCCCCCAGCAGTCATGGTTGAGCTAGAGCAGCATCTGAGGTCAGCACGTGCCCTCTGCCTGCCGCACTGCCCTCCGCAGACCAGCCGTCCCACTCACCCCAGCCTGACACCGGAAACAAGCAGCGGTGCCTGCGAAGAAGGGAACGCATGCTTGGCAGCGCGAGCAAGGGTGCAGCCTTTCTCTGAGCTCCAGAGACACAAACCAGGGAAGGGGGCTTCCCTCCTTCCTGAATAATTCAGTCCAAAAGCCAATGCAAGGTCTGCAAAGGTTGGGGGGGTGGGGATAAGTGCTTCTCTCGGGAGTGACTGATCGAATAAGCCACTAAACTAAAGACAGAAAATGCCAGGATTCTCCCAACTGGAGAGTTACAGATCTAGAAAGGGAGAAAATGAGAATGATCTCTGGTGAAGTATCTGTGTGAAGGCAGGGTTTGATGCGTACGCCAGATACGGAAACAAGCACAGCTGAATGTGCACACGTGCACACGCCCACGTGCCCTGACACCCCAAGCGCTAGTCTGGAAGGGCCTGGGAGCACACCCAGCCCAGAGCTCTGGGCACACCAGCGTCCGCGTCATGGTCCTTCAGACCCTTCTCCATCCCAAGGAACCAGGCTCCCTTGGAGAGCAGCAGATTCCAGGCCTGGGGAAAAAGAGGATGGGCCCATGGTGTCAACGCAAGAAAGGACAAAATGCCCCAGAAACAGGGACACGGCAAAAGGATTCAGGGGGTGGGTATTAAAAAAGAAAAAAAAAAAAAAAAACGGAGATGTTAATGGCAAAATCTATGTTCATTGTACAGTGTTTCCAATTTCACCGTTTGAATTTTTTTACTACAAAATGTTGGAGATAAAAGGATCTACACCTGAAACTAATGTTACACTGTAGGTTAACTAATTGGAATTTAAATAAAAACTTGGAAAAAAAAAAAAGAATCACAAAGGCCAGGTTGAGGGGGCTCCCACCAGCCAGTCCTGGAACGCTCAGCAGCAAAAAAACCACAGCGATGTCAACAGAGGGCAACCCACAGAATAACATAAAACGTCCACGAGCCCAGACGGACACGAGTAAACGGGGCGATGCCAGCTGACGAGCGTGGAAGGACTGAATTCGGAAACCGCCGCTTGGCGACCACAGAAGAACGAGCTCCCCTAAGATGTCCTGGAAGATCCTGAGCCCATGGGCACGAGGGACGGACACTAACACAGACTGGCAACCACACGGCAGCGCTCCCGAGGACGCACTGACCCCACGCGCTTCCGTGCTGTTCCCAGCTGAATCCAGCCGTGAGCAAACATCAGACAAACCCAACCGGAGGGCCCAGCAAAATTTCCCTTCCCGAAGTAACATAAAGGTCTTTGGGGCTTTATGAGCCATTTGGCCTCCACTTGGCTCCTGTGGTGAAAGGAACCACAGGCAACGTGGGCGCAACAGACGTGACTGTGGTTCCGAGAAACTTTATTGATAAAACAGGCAGCAACCCTGTGTGGCCATAGTTTGCTGACCCCTGTTGTACAACATACTGGCCTGTAAGCCTCCAGCTATGTCAAGGTCATTGAGTAACGAAGAATTAACTTTATCCAGAAAGGCTTGGCCTTTGTCCCAAAATTCCAGCAGGGAGCCTCTAAAACCACGGGGTCCCGCGAGTCACAGGAAAGTCTGATTCGTGATGTGCCAGGACAGTTCATGACAACAAACAGCTCAGATCGCCAGAAAGATCAACCGTGTGACTAGAATTTGGGGGGCTCTGAACCAAGATATCAGCCTACCTGGAGGGGAGGGAGATTGGACACGGAGTTCAACCACGAGGCCAACGATTCAGTCACGCGCGTGAAATGAAACTGCACACTGAAGCTCAGGGATTAATACCCTAAAATCACAGTCACACGTCAAAACACGCACAGGAGCGGGGGTGTAACGTGTCTCTGAGGACATGGAAGCTCTGAATTTGGGGCTCTCCAGGGCCTGCCTCTGTGCTTCTCTTCCCTGGGCTTACCCTGATTTGTTATCTTTTTTGCTTTGATAACAACATAATCCAGACACCAGCACTTTCCTGAGTGCTGTCATTTGTCCTAAGGTACTATTGAAACTGAGTCTACGGGGACCCCTGAGGACAGCCTAGGCACAAACAGGAGTCTGGGGGACCATGCTTGACCTCAAGTTTAGCCATAACAGCCAAGGAGAGGAGTGCCTAGGTGGCTCAGTCGGTTAAGCATCCAACTGTTGGTTTTGGCTCAGGTCATGATCTCGTGGTTTATGGGTTCGAGGCTCACATCGGGCTCCGCACTAACAGTGTGGAGCCTGCTTGGGATTCTCTCTCTCTCTGCCTCTCTCTCAAAACAAATAAATCAACCTAAAAAAAAAGCCAAGGAGACACGGGGAATGTTCTAGACTGTAGGAGACTGGCGCTGGGCCAGGCATGGGATCCTTGTACTAAAAAGGTTCTTGCAGGGATGCCTGAGGACACATGAACGAGTTAAGGCGTTGAGAGGCTCACAAGCATCAGCTTCCTGATTGTGCTTATGGAAAATGTCCTTGTTTAGGGGCACACTCAAGGTTTCAGGGACCATGGAGCACACTGACAACTTACTTGCAGATGTTTCAAGAAGCAAAAAGTTCTTTTGTATTATTCTTACAACTTTTCTGGACATTTGAAATTGTCTCCAAAAAAGGAAAGCCCACACATTTCTGAAAAGTTAAAATTACGTAAGGGGTGGGGTGAGAAACTACGGCCTTGATGCCAACTTCCCACTACCCCATCTGTGAGCCTTCACACGCACGTGACGTGTTCTGATCTCTGCTGTCCTGCCCCAGAACAAGCCCCTGGCTCTCCCGGTGGCGGGCCGGCCCCGGCCTGCTCCTTGCCCGTGTGCCGCCCCGGGCTCCTGCATCGACGCTGCCCCTCACTCCAGAGGCCCTGTGGTCACCCTGTGCTCAGCCTGCCTCTCCTGGCAACTGCTGGGGCTTACAGCTGACGAGAAAGCTCCCCCCCCTCTACTCCCCGCTCAGCCTCAGAAAGCAAGCTGTAAAACTACATTTTCTCAGGAAGGAGGCCGAGAAGGCCGGCGCAGCAAGCCTGCGGACGGGGCACCTGACGCTGGGGAATAACGGCACACGACAGGCAGAAGATGAGGCAAGCCCGGACCTGCTGAGTGTGCATTTCAGAACCAGGTTGCACGGGGACAGTCTCCAATAGGCCTCAGAGAAGGAAAGACAGAGCCGACTCCACGCTCTGCCCTCATCAACCTCAAGGCTATGGAGACTGCGCAACCCTGCGGGACAGAGAAGTCACTGCCCAGAAGCTGCCCTCAAGGGCGGCTCGGTGTTTCAGGCAAACCTGACCACCTAGGGAGACCGCCATCAGTGAGCTAGGAAGTGATGGGCTTGTGTCCTCACGGCAGAAAGTGGCCAAGCATTCACGCATCCAGCCATCTATAGCCTCCATTAGCATAAACCTCAGAGAAGTTTCTGGCTAAGTGCTGAAGGCCTTAGCAGTCCTGAGCCTGCTCTTGAGAAATGACCCAGGTTTGAGAGGCCGCAGGTGCTCAGAGCCTGCAGAGCAGGACCACGCCCTCCCCTTGACCAAGGTCTCCTGTGAGCCGCTTCCTGAGCCAGCCCCACGGCGGGTTTCGGTAGACGCAGGTTTCACTCAACGCCAAGAGCTGCTTCTCAGGACTTCTTAGCTGTAGGAATTTCTGGATCTGACCAATAGTAGATGTGTCTAAGATGCTCCAACAGGAAGTCACCTTCCCTCCCTCCCTCCAAGAATCTTGCACTGGGAGAGAAGGGAGTACGAAAAGGGCCTTCAGTTTAAGGCACCTTTGATATTAATGACCAGACACTGTCCATCTCTAGTCCAGTCCAATGGGAGTAGAGAAGGGATGACAGCCCTCCTCTCTGAGCCCCAAACCTCTCTGCATGCCAGCTTTCCTTGGGGGAGTGGGGATGAGGAGGAGGAGGAGGGGGACAAGGACAGGGAGGAGGAGGGGGAGGAAGAGGAGACGGTGGCACCAGCGGCCCGTCTGCCCCCCAGCTGGCAGCAGCCTGAGGTAGGGAGGCACCAGCTCTCCTCCCTCCAACTGGTCAAGGCTAAACTGAAGGGCCTGCAGAGGTACGTCCAGTGTGGACGGCTCATCGGCACTCCGTCCACGTGGACCCTGCGGTGCTCAACTGCCTCCTCCTCCGGCAGCACAAGGGGGCCCAGAAGGCAGCCTGAAAGCTCCCAGGACACCCTGCAGCCCTTCCCAGCCCGGGCTCAAGCCCCAGGCATCTCAGGCGGGACCGCGCCAGAAGAGAGGCCGCGCCACGCCCCCGGCTCCTTTTACCTGCTGAAGCGCCCAACACCGTCCACTACAAGCCTCATCCTTCTCTTCTCCTGCGGCTCTGCTGTGAAATAGCGGACCCCAAGAAGCAGGGGTACCCCCATCACCATGGCAGAGAGCACCTTCCTCCATAGGGGCCGGGGTCTCAAAGACCTGGAGGGAGACAGAGGTACATGGATCAGGTTAGTTCCAGATGCCCCCGTGGATGCTCGAGGGATTCTGGTCAACTTGGACGCCGGGCTCTGAGAGGCCGGTGAGCACAGAAGGGGGCTCCTTGGCTACATGGGAAGCAGCTCGCAGGCAGAGCTGTGACCTTCTAGGGACCAGGGCCTCCTGCGCTGTACAGTTATAGCCACTGTCCACCTCCATGACGGCACGCTAGACGGCAAAGCATTGGACGGCACGGCTGGACAACACGCACAGGTGATGGGTACTAAGGTGAGAGGCCGGCAGGAGCCCAGCGTCCGCCCCAGGGTCACCAAGCAGCAGCTCCACCAGCCCCGAGGCCGGGCTCCTGACATGCCCCTCACTGTTGCCCCGCCCTGCCCACGGGCCCCAGGCTTGGACCCCACCCCCGCCCCGTCTCTCGCTGCTTCCACCTCTGGTCGTGGCTCCATCCACGGCGGTCCCCGCCCGCCTGCACCTGCCTGGACTGGTCACTGTCTTCTCATAGCACACAGCTCTAGCTGCGGTCTGCTGGCCGCCGCGGGCAGGGAGTCCCGCCCCACGAGCTCTGGGGCCTGGCGGTGGGGGGTTCCGAGCCACCACACGGTAGAGCAAACGTATCTGTCTTGGGGGTGGAAGCACAGAGAAGTCCAGCCTCGGGCCCCACAAGACAGGCCTTCCCTCCCTGCCTGGCAAGAAGCACGCGCCCTAGAGGGCGCCTGCGGCTGCGGGGAACTCACCACCTTGCAGGCAGGACCCTGAGGTTTCTCCTGGAGAAGGCGGCAGGGGACAGGCAGAGTTCTGTCGTGCTCCGCAGGGCAGAGTGGAAGCGGCAGAGCTGTGACTGCAGGGTGAGCAAAGGGCACGGGGTCAGCCGCGGCAAGAACACGCCCTCCAGTCTCCGGCCACCCTGGAATCCCCAGGCCTGGATCTGAGGGGCACCCGTACCTCCCTGTACCCAAAAACATGTCATGGAAGTTTGTCAGCAGAGCCGGGGTGTGTGCCTGGGGCCAGGCCCCCAGGTCTGATTCAGGCGTGCAAAGACAACCCCAGCTCCCACAAGTAAGGCCAAAGTCTAAGAATCACGGCACAGGGAAAGGCTGCACACAGTCTGCACCTGACAGGTCATGAGAAGCGCCCCGCCTCTGTACACCCCTCAGTCAGTCCTTGCCTCTGACACTCTACTGAGGCCCTGGGACCTATGGTTTACTAACTCTTTTTCTGCTGCTCAGCCCACTGACCAGCAGCTTCAGGAAGTCATCCTGAATTTCCAAAGGAAGGAATAATAATGCCTCATCACACAATCAGAAAGATGTCAGGGGGAGCCTGGGTGGCTCAGTGGGTTAAGTATCCGACTCTTGGTTTCAGCTCAGGTCATGATCTTGCGGTTCATGGGTCTGGGCCCCGAGTGGGGCTCCATGCTGACAGCATGGAGCCTGCTTGGGATTCTCTCTCCCCCCATCCCTCCTCTATCTGCCTCTCCCTCCCCGCCCCCTCAAAATAAATAAATAAACAAAAGGAAGGAAGGGAGAGAGGGATGGGGGGAGGAAGAGAGACGTCAGACTCTCGGGCAGAAGACCAGAACCAGGAAAGGTCATCCTGAGAGCATGCGCCATGGCCCAGAAGGAGGGCCCGGGGGCGGGGAGGCTGAGTGGCAGTGTCCTGAGCCAGGAGTGCGGGGACTGCGCGGGGCGCCGCCTACCCCAGTGACCACAGAACCCTCATGGCTCTCCCACCCTCACGGCTTTGCTCTCCGGATCTTATTTTAATTATGATATAAGGGCTCCTCAACCACAGACCCCCCGCTGCAAATTCAACTTTTAGGGAAGAAAAGGCTATGCGCAGTAAGTCGTGACCCACGGCACAGACGCTGACACCAGCACCGTGAACCCCAGGCCAGATAAGGATCGACTTCCCAAACATGTTCTGGCCAAAGCACACGGCCCTGAAGACAATTTCAAGGACTGCGCAATAACACAAAAGTCAAAAGAAAAGGTCCATGACCTACTGTCCCTCGAGAACACAGTGGACGGAAAACCTCTGCTCAGCAAGGCTGCAAACGGGGAGTGCCGATGCTCAAGGAAACCGCACAGAGGCGAGAGGGGCAGCCACGACCAGCGGCGGGCAGAGCCCCTAGGCTTTCTGCGCAAGGGAGCAGCGCGGCAGCCCTGACGGCCCTCGGGTCGCCCCCCTACCGCCCTCCGGCTCACATGACCTGGACTGGCCGCACGCACAGCACGCACGGCTACCCTGAGGCTCACCAGAGGAGGAAGCCCAGAGAACGGGCATCTGTGACCTCAGACACCTGGTGGACGGCTGCTCTGAACCTTAGTAAGTGCCTGCAGGATGTGTGGTCCCGGCTGGGACCTGCCGCCTTGTCTCAGGCCAGGGTTGGTGACAACACGGTGCCAGAAAGGGCAAGCCCTGCCCACACCCAGACCGCACACTCCCCTCAGACGCAGTTCTGCCCAGGCTCCGTCCGGCCCCTGCCTGTTCTCTTCCAGGCCTGCAGATAGGTAGGTCTCACCTGATTGCGCGTCTCCCGCCACACACCCCATCAAACAAACCCTGTCCAGGTGACACTGGGTCCTGCGTGCAACAAATGCATACAAAGCCCAGAAATCATAGGGACCGTGTGCAGGCATAAGACCCACGACCTGGCAGCAAGGGGACTTCCATGTGGACACCAGAGAGGGTCTTCCTCTGCAGAGGATGTGGCTTCAGGGAAGGCCTAAAGCCAGGAGAGCACAGGGCATTTCTGTGGAGGAGAGGTCCATGCAGACATACTGCATGCTCATTGGTGGGGCCGGGGCGGGGGCAGCAAAGTGCGCTGGAGCCGGACAGGGCATCCCAAGGGGCCCTGGGGTTTTCCTGCAGGGAGTGGGCAATGTGCTGGGGAGCTCAGTTCACGGGGGAGGGGGGGAAGCGCTGGGTGATGGAGCCAAGTGGATCCAAGTCAAGTGTGAGGAGCGGGCAAGATGACCCAAGGCTGGTGTCTGAGAGCCTGGGAGTGTCGCAATGCCATCACACGCCAGCTGCCTGAACCTCTGGCCACTGAGAGCTGTGCTAGAAATCCAATCTTCTCTAGAAGCCCACTGAGTGAGAACTGACAACCACCACCAGCCACCAGCCACCAACATCCACTACTAGTGACCTTGAGCATACCCAACAGGTAGATCCAGGCTGTGGGACATTCTAAACAGCCTGCTCTCTCCAGAAAGTCATTAGGATCCATGAGTTGGGAACACTGGTGCAGGGCACTGCCATTTATTAATTATCTCTACTTCTATAAATATTTGCAAAGTTTTTATAACAAGAAGTTAAAAAAAAGTCACAAGAAAAAAAAAGTGGGAAGACTGTGACCGACATGACACCGTGACGCACTTCAGGGTGAAAGACGGCACCCGGAAACATTTCTGGGGTAACAAGCAAGTCAGACTCTGGACAGACATTCGGGGATTACTGTTCCCGTTTTTAGGCACAATTAAGTGAGAATGTTCTTGTCGAGGGCCTGCGTGCTGGAATGTTCAGAGACTGTATATGTCTGCAACTCACTTTCAAATGGTCGAATGACAATATAAAATTTCAAATAAAAATAGGAACAACTAGGGCATGATACTAACAACGGGTGGATCTAGGCGGCCAGTATCTGGACAATTAACTATGCGGTACCATATTGTGTCAGTGCGTCCCTGCGTTTACATGTTCTCATGATCAGAGCCACGGGCACCTGCTACGCCACTCCAAGTGCCAGCCAGGAAGATGGCACTGTTTTTCTGGGGCTTTTCATTTACTTTTTAAATGTTTATTTATTATCTTTGGGAAAGAGAGAGAGCACACGCACATGCTTGCAAGCATGGGAGGAGCAGAGAGAGGGAGACAGAGGATCTGATGTGGGGCTCAAACTCAGAAACCTTGAGAGCATGACCTGATCTCAAAGTTGGACGCTCAGCCAACTGAACACCCAGGAGCCCCTGTTTTTGTTTTTTGATTTAACTTTTTAAAATTATTCTATCTTTTCCTTTATAAGCTTTTAGTTAGTTGCAATCATTTACAAAGTTTTGTGTAGTTACACGAATGACTAAACTATGAATTCTTTACTTGAAATATAGTCACAAATACTTTTACGGCCTCCTCCAAATGCAAATACTTTCATACACTTTCAATTCTGTTTTTTTTTTTTTTAAATAGTTACTGAGAACCTCTTTTTTTGTTTTAATATTTTTATTTATTTCTAGGAGAGAGAGAGAGAGACAGCATGAGCAGGGGAGGGTCAGAGAGAGAGGGAGATACAGACTCCGAAACAGGCTCCAGGCTCTGAGCTGGCAGTCAGCACAGAGCCCGACGCGGGGCTCGATACACGAACCGTGAGATCATGACCTAAGCGAAAGTCGGACGCTTAACCGACTGAGCCACCCAGGCGCCCCTTTTCAATTGTTTTTAACCTTCCTGACTTTTATACTATTGTCGTGCATTTTTTTAGTTTTTTATTTTAATTCCAGTATATTTAATGTACGACATCATATCAGTTCCGGGCGTACAATGCAGTAGTCCAGGGCTTCCACACATCACCCGGTGCTCATCACCGCTGTGCCCCTTCTTCCCATCGCCTAGTTCACCGCCCCCCTCTGGTGACCAGCAGTGTGTTCCCTGGAGTTCAGAGTCTATATTTTGGTTTATCTCTTTTTCCCCCTTTTATTTGTTTCTTAAATTCCACGTGTGAGTGAAATCATATGGTACTTGTCTTTCTCTGACTTATTTTGCTCAGCGTTATTACTCTCTAGCTCCATCCATGTTGCTAATGACCAAGATTTCATTCCTTTTTATGGTTGAGTAATATCCCAGTGTGTGTGTGTGCGCGCGCGCGTATGTGTGCATGTGCATGCGTGCGTGTGTATACACACATCTTTATCCAGTCACCAGTTGGTGGACACTACAGCTGCTTGGTGGACACTTACGATTGTGGCTATTATAAATATGCTGCAATGAACACTGGGATGCATGTGTCTCTGGGAATTAGTGTTTCTGTATTTTGGAGGGAAAATAGCTAGTAGTGCAATTACTGGATGGGAGGGTGGTTCTATTTTTAACTTTCTGAGGAGCTCTCCACACTGTGTCCCGCAGTGGCCGCACCAGTTTGCATGGCCGCCATCGGTGCACAAGGGTTCCTTTCCCCCTGCACTGAGGATGGTGGCATCTTGAAGATGAGGCAGCTACCGCAGGACAGGTTACTCACTGGGGGGGACCGTGTGCCTGGGGCGTCTGGCATTGCTTGGCGACACTCTCAGTGGTCACAACCTGGGGTAAGGAATGCTCTTGGTATTGAATGGGTGGAGGTCAGGGACAAGGTTCAACACCACCCAGTCCCCAGGACGGCCCTGCCCTAGACACTTGGGTGGAGCCAAGGCTGAGAAGGCTGACTATGGACTGTGACTTCTGAGCCTCTAACTGGAATGCAGGCTCCAGCAAACACTAGCTGAGCAGTGTATGGGGGTAAGTTACTTCCCTCTCTATACCTCAGTTTCCCCATCTATAAAATGAGGACCACTCAACTATTAACATATAGGTCAAGTGAACTGACATTCGCAAAGCCCTCTGCACGGTGCCCCCTCGCACCACAGGCCAGGCAGATGGGCGTGCTGAGGTCACGGTGGGGTCAAGGAGCAGCCACTCTCCACAGCCTTCCTGTGCCAGGCCACCTGCTGGCCCCTGTGCCCTTACTCTCCTGCCAACAGCCTTGCCCCCACAGGCCACGCCACCTAACACAACGTACACACTTGCTAGATTAAAATGAACTACTTATGTTAAAAGGTCATGGGCTTCTTACCGCTTTTTCACAAGGAAAAAAAGTGTTTAGCTGAGAAAAAAAAAAAAGAGAGACTATTTCCAACATATGTAAAACTTGGAGCTATGTTACATACAGAATACGTAGAAATGCTTTAGTTAACTGGAGAAGGGTAGGAGCAAAGTGAAAGGGCAGCAAAGTAGGGTTTGCTGAGGAATTCCAATGGGGTTCATCGGTTCAGAAGCTGCACCACTGCAGGCAAAGAAGGAAGAGCCTGAGGCTGATGGACAAGGGTTACTCTGAGAGCAGCATCCGGAAGGAAAGGGAGGGTCCAGGAGTTATTCTAGCCAATGAACTGTGGAGCAGAGCAAAAGGCCTCACGACTCAGAGGCTGAAGTAAGGGCGGGCAGGGAGTGTGGCGTGGCTGCCCCGAGGCCACGGGCAGACCCCAGCCTCGCCAGAGCCCCCAGCCCTCCCTCTGGATGCCCCCCTGAGTGCCCTACTGAGCGCTGAGCAGGAGGGGCCACACTCATGCGCTTTCACAGAAGACAATGCTAAATCTGAAATATTTTTTATTACTAAATATATAGTAATAAATAATATATTAATTACTGAAGCACAAGGCCCTGGCTGCACCCCAAGCTTCTGAGAGGGCGAGGCCAGAAAGTAAGAGCCCCTGGCCATAACCCCCACTAACAGTTTTCTGTTTACCTAGAGGCCTCGCAGCAGGAGTGACTTCTCAGTCGCATTCCCATAAAAAGACCCCTCTGGTGGCCCCTGGAGAGCCCACACAGCACCAGGCCCAGGCCTTCCTCCAGGCTGCGGTTCTGCCTGGAACCCCCCTCGCCAGACCCAAATTCATCACTCCCATCTGGCATCCCCCGTCCACCTCTGTACCTGGCACACACCTCCCCGCTGTCCTTCTCACTCAGCAGGGGGACTGTCAGTGTGCAGTGTCTGTCCCCCCAACAGACTGGGCACCAGACTTCCCCATCACCTCTCTGCTCCTAGGATCTAGTGCAGTGCCTGTTGGATAGAGCAGGATCTCCATGAAGGCTTGCTGGACTGAGATGAACAGTACTAAGCAGAAAATGAACTAGTACCCTTGGATGCTAGGTGAGCAGTATGCAGAAGACCACAGTCAGGTAAGCAATGGCAGCAGCCTGGCTCTGGACAGGACTCCAAGGACGAGGCCTCATGCTGACAACTCCAGAGCCCCCTCCAGGGTCCACAGGCACATTCCGGAACCTGGCTCCTTCCAGTTTGGGACGCCCAATACTCCTCAAACTATCCCCATCACCCAAGAGACATCCCAAAGCCCCAAGAAGTTGTGTGGTTATAAATACAGGGCAGGGCAGAGTCACAGCCAGATCTCCAGGCACGGGTCCAGGGCAGTTGCCACCAGATCACATACAACCCAAACCGCACCCAGAGCTTGGGCTGCGGGCATGCCGGCAAACAGGCAGGGGGAGAGTGTGGCTCCCCAGGGTACTCCCCCACACACCAGAGCTTCTCACCGGGACGACCGCATGGCCTGGCCTGCCTGGGACAGTCCTTGCTCACACTTGTCTCAACAGCCACCACTCAGAGCCTTCCAGTTCGGATGAGCCGAACTGGGCCTCCTCTGCCCAGCCTCTCACGTCACAGCCTGCCTGCAGACGCAGCGTTCATCTGGAACTCAGCTAACAACCTACAGAGTAGCAACAACCACAGCAGAAAGCTCTCAGTAGTGAGAATCAAATAGATATTCCAGAGTCAAAGTCAAGCCGAGTTGCCTGTTTTTCTAGCACCCTATCGATTAGACAGAGCAGATTAGCAGACGAAAGGTCACTACAGGCGACCCAGCCCTTCGCACTAGGAAGCAACTGCTGAGTCTCACCACGAGACCCTAAAACAGAAAAACTACAGGTGTTGAGACCCCGGGCAGTTTCCCGCAGGGAGGAAACCAAAGCACAGCAGTGTCCCCACAGTGTCTCCGTGCTTAGGAAGTGAGGCTGGGAAGGGGTCTCAGGGCCACAAACAGCCTGCCCTTTCCTTTTCTAAGGGCCTATGGCCTCTCTGCACCAGTCAGGACCCAGAAGCTGCATGGGCTCTGCTCTACTTAGCGGCTGTGAGCAGCCCCTAACCAGAAGCTGACGCCAGCTTGCCCGCTCCTTGCGGGGCCGGATTTGGTGACCTGAATGTGCCCACAAGCTTCATAAGCTGTAAGGTGCTGTGCCCAGGCCAACCCAGCGTCTCTCTGCCTGACTCAGACCAGTCCTGCATCGTCTCAGACCTATGACTCCTGTGCATCGCGCGGCTCCTGGCAAGGCTCAAATCGTAGCCCCAACGCATCTCCACGGCTGGCATCCACGCAACAAGGCTAGGCTTACTAGGCGGCGCAGAGCTCCAAGATGCCAGGAACCCTCAGTCTCTTCAGCTGTACGCCATCCGGGGAAAAGCCTGCATTCCAGGGGACGCGTGGCTACGACGCCGGTCAGTGATTAGGACGCCCGGTTTAAAAGGTGCCCATCCTAACCGCAGACACAGCACAACGGGAGGCCCGACCAAGAAAGAACTGGGGCAGCAGCGCCGTCAGGTCGGCCCAGGACCAGGCGGAAGTTTGGGACGGGGGCGCAGCCCACCTCCGAGCCGGACACGGCGCCCCGACACTCCCCAGAGTCCTCTCATCTCCTCGGAAGCAGGGGGCAGGCGTCAGCTCAGGGCCATCTGAGGCGGCTCGGTGGCCAGGGGCAGGGCTCCCAAGGGGCAGGCGGAAGGAAAGACCGGGGACTCCGGTCTGGGACTCTGGCAGAGATGAGGCTGGGGGAGGAAGGGTGTCCATCAGTCCAGGAAGCCAGGACAGGCCGCCCTGGGAAAGGGGGTCTCTCCGGACAGCGGTGTTGTGTAAGACTCGGCCGCTGTCTCTGAGCAGGTCCCTGGCCCAGCACCGGCGCTTGCGGCGAGACGAGCGGGCTCTGCGGGGGGCTCGAGGTGGCACGCAGCATTCCCCCACACGGCCTGGGGGGCTTTTAGTCTGACGGACGGGGACTGAGATGTCGTGAAGGACGCCCCCAAGAGTCCCGGGGACCCCTGCCGGGTAGGGGGTGGGGGTCCCGGGGGCGGAGGTGGGGGGAGGGCCTCCGGGCTGTGCGGGTCCCTGACGGGGGGGGAGGGGGGGGGCGACGGTCCCGGGGGAGGAAGGGTCGGTGGGCTGTGACGGTCCCTGACGGAGCCCAGGACGGCGCGGCTCCGGGGTAGCCCCGAGGGCTCCGGATGGACGCTGACCGGATCTACGAGCGCGGACGCCGGCCGAGGACTCACCGGCCGAGGACTCACCGGCCGCCACATCTTCCAGGCCGCCGCTCCACGCCCGCCCGCCCGCCGCGCGCTCGCCTCTCTCCGCCCAGCAGCCCCCGCGAGGCGCGGAGCAGGGCGCACGCGCTCTCCGCCCCGAGGGCGGTGGGCGGGGCCAGGAGGCCCCTCCCGAGCGTGCGGGCGTCTGCGGCGGAGCAGCGCCTCCTGGCGGCGCCCGCACACTTGCCTCAGGGCGTGGACAGCGCCGCGCGTCCGGGCTGCGGAGGACCGGTCAGGGCTGGCCGCGCTCGGGACCGGGAGCGGCCGGTCTTCTCCCGCCCGGTGGACGCTGCGGCTCGGCGAGTCAGCGCACGGGTTCCCCGGGGGCTCCCAGCGGGGGCGGACGCGGGAGGCAGACGGGAGCGGGGCGCCGCGGCTCAGAGCGGGCCCGGCCGGCGGGGCGCGGAGGGGGCCCGCCCAGCACCTCCGCGCCGCGGGCTGGGGTGACACTCGGCTGCTCTGTGGCTCGCTTCCCTCACTACAAAATGGGGCTGCGACTCAGCTGCTGAGGCAGCTCCTGCGTCGCTGCAGTGCCCTTGTTCCTCGGACGCCGGCCGGGGACACCCGAGCCGCTGTTCCGGGCGTCGGGGAAACGGGGCAATCCAACACGCCGGGACCGGGGCGCACAGGGGAGCCAAGCCCCGCGGGAAGTCGTCTTCCCCCGGCACCTGCCGCCCAGCCCGGCCGCTGTCCCTCCTCCCTCCTTTCCCGCCCCTGCCGGGGTGACACCGCTCGCTCCAGGCGCTCTCCTCGGGCAGGCGAGGCCCCTCCCCCCGGCACCCCAGCCCGCGACAAGCCAGCGGGGCTTCTCCGGCCGCCCCCCTGCGGCACCCCCTCTCGGCAGCCACGCCCCTCGAGGTCGGGGACGCGGGGACGGCGCCTCCAGTCTGGCCGTCCCGCAGCGCCCGCCCCGAGCCTCGCCTGCTCGCCCCCCGCCACGTGCACCTCCGGGAGCTCCCTGCGCGTCGGCGGATCCCACCCGGCAGCTCGCCGGCCGCTCCGCACCCTCCCGCACGGCTCCCGCGGCCCCCCCGCCGCCCCTCCCCCCCGTGACCCCCCCCAGCCCCCGGCGCCTGACGGTGGGACACGCCACCCCCGGCCTCTTGTGCTGCAGCACGGCGCGGTGTCCAGAATCCCGTTGTTCGCGTTGCCCGCAGTGTAACCAGCGCCGCGCTCCATACTCTGGCTGAAGGCGGACGGCTGCCCTCGCTGTTTTCTTCTTTTGCTTTTTTTTTTTTTTTAATTTTTATTTATTTTTTGCCTGCCTTGCCAGGAAGACAGGGTTCTGTCTTCACCACCGGATCCCCAGAGTCCAGGCCATGGCCTGACAGCGGAACTTGAGCCCCACCCGAGACCAGGCTTTCTGGAATGTTCCCAGTTGCACACATTCAGCCTCCTCACCTAACTCCGTAATGTCTAATGAAACAGGTCCGGGAGGCCCATATGGAAACGCGCCAGGGCGCCTCAGAAGTGACGCTAGGAGGCTGACAGTAGCAAGAGGAGCTCTGACGCGGACGCAGGAAGCCTGGGCCACCTGCCCTGGGGCTGGGCGTGCCGTGGCTGAGGGACTTTCTTGTCCACTTCTGGGAAACCAGGTACAGCCAGTTACCCCTCCCCAAGCCGGCAAAGGCAAGGACTCTGTGCTGTTGCCACATGAAAGGGCCCTCGAACCGACTGGGGCTCCTGCCCAGGCCAGGCCCCTGGACTGAGTGCCCCCCCCCCCTCCCCGGCGGTGCTACCTGAAGTTACTTCCCGAAAACTGAGACAGCTGGGCCCCGGGAGCAACAGGAAAGCCTCCTCCCCAGTGACCACTCCTCCTGCTGCACCCAAACCCCCCACCCGGTCCACTCCCGCGCTGTCAGTCAGCCCCCCACCCCAGGCACATCTCCCAAATCTCCCAGCATCCCTGTGTCCCCAGGCCTTTGAGTCTACAAAACTGTTGTTTTTTAATGGAAGCATGTGTTTACTACGAAACATGTCTCTCCCGCAAACATAAAATGATTTTGTATCTGATAACTGAACAATGTTCCTACAAAAGACACGTCGGGGTCCTAACCTCTGCATTTCGTGATGGGACTTTATTTGGAAATAGGGGTGTCACGGATGTAAATGAGGTGCGGTTCTCTGGATGAGATCGCATCCCGGAGGAGGACGGGCCCTGAGTCCGGTGGCCGGTGTCTTTAGAATGGAAGAGAGGAAGAGGCCTGAGACGCAGGGAAAACCCAATGTGAAGGCAGAGTTGGAGAAAGAGCAATGTGACCATGAACCAAGGGGTGCCCAGGATCACTGGCAGCACCAGAAGCAGGGAAGGGCCTCAGAACAGGGTCTGCCTCAGCATCCAGAAAGAGCCAGCCCTGTCCACACCTTGATTTCAGGTCTCTGCCCTCCAGCACTCTTGTGGAATACATTTCTGTCATTGTAAGCCACCAAATTGGTGGTGATTTGTTTCATCATTCCTTATTTTAAAAAAGTTTTTAATGTTTATTTATTTTTGAGAGAGAGACAGAGTGCGAACAAGGGAGGGGAAGAGAAAGAGGGAGACACAGAATCCAAAGCAGGATCCAGGCTCTGAGCTGTCAGCACAGAGCCCGAAGTGGGGCTTGAACCCACCAGCTGTGAGATCATGACTTGAGCTGAAGTCAGATGCTTAACCAACCAAGCCACCCAGGGAAACCTGTTTCATCATTCCTAAAAAATCAGTAGAGTGTGTCAAAGGTTTACTTAACTCTTAACTAATGAGAGAACAAGGAAGTGATTACAAATTCAAAAGAGAAAATTCAAAACCCACAAGTTTATGTGGAGTAAAGGATGATGAAATAAAATTTTTGTTTTTATGTATTTATTTTAAATATATATATAAATTTAAATATATATACTTAAGTAATTTTCACATCCAACGGTTGAACTCATGACTCCAAGATCAAGAGTCACACACTCTACCAACTGAGCCAGCCAGGTGCCCATGTTTGTTTGTTTTTAAAATTCAGTTGTTTTTCTTTTTTTATCGTTTATTTTGGAGAGAGAGAGAGACAGCGTGAGCAGGGGAGGGTCAGAGAGAGAGGGACATACAGAATCTGAAACAGGGTCCAGCCTCTGAGCGGGCTGTCAGCACAGAGCCCGATGCGGGGCTTGAACCCACAAACAGTAAGATCATGACCTGAGCCGAAGTAGGACGCTTAACCGACTGAGCCACCCAGGTGCCCCAAAATTCAGTTTTATAATCTGTAAAATAAAGTGTTGATGACATTTACATTTTTTGTAATGAATTTAAATGTAGATGCAGATTAGCACTTTCCACACACAAAAAACAATTGAATTTCTGCTGAACCAAATTTATTTGCAAATCTATGAAAAGGAAATGTCTGCATTGCTACTGGTCATCTATGATTTAGAGAGCTAGAAGGTAGCTCTGCCAAGGGGATGAAAGGTAGGATCTGGTAGACTCAGAATCAAATAATCCAGAAAGATGGACTCTAATCATGTGTGGTTTTCTGTTAGAAATACCACTAATGTGGGGCGCCTGGGTGGCTCATTCAGTTCAGTGTCTGACTCTTGATCTCAGCTCAGGTCATGATCTCATGGTTTGTGAGTTAGAGCCCCACATCCCTGCTTGGGATTCTATCTCCCTCTCTCTCTGCCCCTCCCCTTCTCCTCTCTCTTTGTCTTTCAAAATAAATAAACACACTTAAAAAAAAGAAATACCATTAATGCATTTTGTTTATTCCAAAATTTAAATTGTTTGTTACTGTCTCCCCCCACCTTTCAATTTAAAACAATTTTCCCCCCATGGGACACATGAGTGGCTCAGTTGGTCAAGTGTCTGATTTCAGCTCAGGCCATGATCTCACAGTTATTGAGTTCGAGCCCCACAATGGACTCGCTGCTGTCAGCACAGAGCCCACATCAGATCCTATGTCCCCTTTTCTCTCTGCACATGCCCCACTTATGCTCTCTCTCGAAACTAAATAAACATTTTTAAAAAATTAAAGAGAGAGTGCACACATCTGTGTGCATGCACATGAGTGGCGGCGGGGGGAGAGAGAGAAAGAGGAGAGAGAGAGAATTCCAAGCAGGCTCTGCACTGTCAGTGAGACAGTGAGACTCTACAAACTGTGAGACTGTGAGTTCATGACCTGGGCCTAAATCAAGAGTCAGAAGCCCAACTGAGCCACCCAGGTGCCCCCAAAATAAACATTTAAAAAATAAATAAATAAGGGACGCCTGGGTGGCTCAGTCAGTTAAGCATCTGACTCTTGGTTTCAGCTCAGGTCATGATATTGTGGTTCATGAGTTCAAGCCCCAAGGTAGGCTTTGCACTGATGGTGCAGAGCCTGCTTGGGATTCTCTCTCCCACTCTTTCTACTCCTCCCCTGCTTGTGTTTTCACTCTCTCTCTCAAAAATAAATAAGTAAACTTAAAAAAATTTTTTTTCAAACAAAGATCACTCTAGGCCATAAAATGAAGCTGGTCTTAGTAAGTGTGACCCAGGTATTCCTGTGGGTGCAGCAAGTGTTAAACCGTAGGTTTGCTTTGCTGGAAGTTTTCATTAGAAATCTCGGAGTGAAGTTTCAAAAGTCTATTATTCTCCCAAGGTGAGAAATACAATACCTATTAGATGGGTGAATTTCTACATTCCTGAACCCACTAGGAAGCCAACCTTCCTGACCACATGTGAGGCCCAGAATCCTAGGAGGGTTTTGAGTCCTTTTTTTTTTTTTTTTTTTTTTTATGAGTGTGGCTAAACGTTTATAAATTTTGTTAATCTTTTCAAAGAACTAGCTCTTTTTCTCTTGATTTTTTAGTCTCTGTTCATTTATTTTTGTTCCAATGATTATTATTTTCTTCCTTGTATTGGCTTTGGCCTATGTTCTTCTGTTTCTAGCTATTTCAGGTGTAAAGTTATGTTGTTTATTTGAGATTTTTCTTGCTTCTTGATGTAGGCCTGTATTACTATAAACTTTACTTTCCCTCTTAGATCAGTTTTGCTGCATCCCAAAGATTTGGGGCAATTGTGTGTTCATTTTTATGAGTTTTTAATTTCCTCTTTGATTTCTTAGTTGACCCATTATTGGTTAGTAGCATGTTATTTACCTTCCATGTATCTGTGCTCTTTCCGTATTTTTTCCTCCATATTTTTTCTTGTGGTTGATTTCTTGTGGTTGGAAAAGGTGTTATGATGACTTTAGTCTTTTGGAATTTTTTGAGACTTGTTTAGATGCCTAACATGTGATCTATTCTGGAGAATGTTCCATGTGCACTTGAAAAGAATGTGTATTGCAATCCCTATCAAAATAACACCAGCATTCTTTACCGAGCTGGAACAAACAATCCTAAAATTTGTATGGAACCAGAAAAGACCCCAAATAGCCAAAGCAATCCTGAAAAAGAAAACCAAAGCTGGAGGCATCATAATCCCGGATTCCAAGCTGTATTACAAAGCTGTAATCATCAAGACAGTATGGTCCTGGCACAGAAACAGACACCCCGATCAGTGGAACAGAATAGAGAACCCACAAATGGACCCACAAATGTAAGGCCAACTCATCTCTGACAAAGCAGGAAAGAATATCCAAAGGAATAAAGACAGTTACGGGGCGCCTGCGTGGCTTAGTCGGTTAAGCGTCCGACTTTCGCTTAGGTCATGATCTCGCGGTTCGTGGGTTCGAGCCCCGCGTCGGGCTCTGTGCTGACTGCCAGCTCAGAGCCTGGAGCCTGTTTCAGTCTGTGACTCCCTCTCTCTCTGACCCTCCCCTGCTCACGCTGTCTCTCTCTCTCTCCTAGAAATAAATAAAAAATATTAAAAAAAATACTTTTAAAAAAATTTAAAAAAAAAAGACAGTCTCTTCAGCAAGTGGTGCTGGGAAAACTGGACAGTGACATGCAGGAGAATGAGACTGGACCACTTTCTTAGACCATACACAAAAATAAGCTCAATATGGATGAGAGACTTAAACGTAAGACAGGAAGCCATCAAAATCCTAGAAGAGAAAGCAGGCAAAAATCTCTTTGACCTCAGCCACAGCAACTTCTCGCCAAACATGTCTCTGAAGGCAAGGGAAACAAAAGTAAAATTGAACTATTGGGACCTCATCAAGATAAAAAGCTTCTGCCCAGTGAAGGAAACAATCAGCAAAACTGAAAGGCAGCCGGCAGAATGGGAGGAGATATTTTCAAATGACATATCAGATAAAGGGTTAATATCCACAATCTATAAAGAACTTATCAAACTCAACACCCCTCAAAACAAATAATCCAGTGAAGAAATGGGCAAAAGACATGAATAGACACCTGTCCAAAGAAGACTTCCAGATGGCCAACTGACACATGAAAAAATACTCACCCTCACTCATCATCAGAGAAATACAAATCAAAGCCACAACGAGGTACCACCTCACACCTGTCAGAATGGCTGACATTAACAACTCAGGCAACGACAGATGTGGGCGAGGATGCGGAGAAAGAGGACCTCTCTTGCGCTGCCGGTGGGAATGCAAACTGGTGCAGCCACTCTGGAAAACAGTGTGGAGGCTCCTCAAAAAATTAAAAATCGAACTACCCTATGACCCAGCAATTGCACTACTAGGTATAGAGCCAAGGGATATAGGTGTGCTGTTTCAAAGGAACACATGCACCCCAATGCTCATAGCAGCGTGGTCGACAACAGCCAAAGTATAGAAAGAACCCAAATGTCCATCGACGGATGAATAAAGATGTGGTGTATATATACAATGCAGTATTACTCAGCAGTCAAAGAGAATGAAATCCTGCCATCTGCAACCACCTGGATAGAACTAGAGGGTACTATGCTAAGCGAAATTAGTCAGAGAAAGACAAATATCATATGACTTCACTCATATGAGGAATTTAAGGTGCAAAACAGATGAGCATAAAGGAAGGGAAGCAAAAATAATATAAAAACAGGGAAGGGGACAAAAACATAAGAGACTCTTCAATATGGAGAACAAAGAGGGTTGCTGGAGGGGGTGTGGGAGGGGGGATGGGCTAAATGGGTGAGGGGCAGTAAGGAATCTACTCCTGAAATCATTGTTGCACTATATGCTAACTAACTTCGATGTAAATTAAAAATAAAAATTAAAAAGAGAAAAGAAAAAGAAAATGTGTATTCCATCCTTTTAGGATGGAATCTTCTGACTATATCTGTTAGATCCATCTGGTCGAATGTGTCTTCAAAGCCATTGTTTCCTTGTTGATTTTCTATTTAGATGAGCTGTCCATTGATGTAAGTGGGGTGTTGAAGTCCCCTACTATTATTGTATTACAATTAATTGCTTCCTTTATGTTTGTAATTAGCTGCTTTATGTTTTGGGTGCTCCCATCTTGGGTGCATAAATATTTACAATTGTTATATCTTCTTGTTGGATTGTCTCTTTATGATATAGTATCCTTCTTTGTCTCTTGTTGCAGGCTTTGGGTTTTTTGTTTGTTTGTTTTTAAGTTTATTTATTTTGAGACGGTGAGAGAGAGAGCAGGAGCAGGGGAGGGGCAGAGACAGAGGGAGAGAATCCCAAGCAGGCTCTGCCCTGTCAGTGTGAAGTGCAACACAGGGCTCAATCTCACAGACTGGACCATGAGAACATGATCTCAGCCAAAATCAAGAGTCAGATGCTTAACCTGCTGAGCCACCCAGGTGCCCTGAAGGCTTTATGGGTTTTTTGTTTGTTTGTTTTTGTTTTGAAATGTTTTTTATTTCTGAGAGAGAGAGAGAGAGAGACAGTGTGAGCAGGGGAGGGTCAGAGAGAGAGGGAGATACAGAATGTGAAGCAGGCTCCAGGCTCTGAGCTATGAGCACAGAGCCCGACGCGGGGTTCAAACCCAAGAACCGTGAGATCATGACCTGAACCGAAGTCGGATGCTTAACCAACTGAGCCACCCAGGCGCCCCATGCAGGCTTTGTTTTAAAGTCTATTTTGTCGATATAAGTGTTGCTATCCCAGAAACTTCCACTTCCATGATAAATCCTTTTCCACCCTTCACTTTCAATCTGCAGATGTCCTTACATCTGAAATAGCTCTCTTGTAGGCAGCATAAAGATGGATCTTACCTTTTTTTTAATGTTTATTTTTGAAAGAGAAAGAGGAGAGAGAGAGAGAGAGAGCTGGGGAGGGGCAGAGAGAGGGGGGACAAAGGATCTGAAGTGGCCTCTGTGCTGACAGCAGAGAGCCCAACATGGGGCTCCAACCACAAACCATGAGATCATGACCTGAGCCATATCAGACGCTTAACCAACTGAGCCACCCAGGCACCCTGGGTCTTGCCTTTTTATCCATTCTATCACCCTATGTCTTTTATTTGGAGTGTTTAGTCCATTTACATTCAAAGTAATTATTGACAGTTATGTATCTCATGCCATTTTGTTTCTTGTTTTATGGTTGTTGGGTTTTGTTTTTTGTTTGTTTGTTTTTGGTTCTCTGTTCCCTTCTTCTCTTCCTCTCTTCTCTCACATTTTGCTGGCTTTCTTTAGTGTTTGGATTCCTTCCTCTTTATTTTTTGTGTATTTACCATAGGTTTTTGAGTTGTGGTTACCACTAGGTTTGTATATAACCTCTTCTGCATATAGTCTGTAATGATGGTCGCTTAAGGTTGAACCCATTCTTTACTCATCCTCACCTCACCATGTTTTAGGTATATGGTGTCATACTTTACATCCTTTTATTTTGTGAATTCTTTGACTGACTTTTATAGATCTAGTTAATTTTGCTGTGCTTCCTACTTTTTTTTTTTTTACTCTTACTCATCGACTTTTCTTTACACTCAGAGTTCCTTTTAACATTTCTTGTAGGACTGGTTTAGTGGTGATGAGGTCCTTTAATTTTTGTTTGCCTGGGAAACACTTTCTCTCTTCTTCTGTTGTACATGATACCTTGCTGGACAGAGAATTCTTGACTGCAAATTTTTTCTTTCAGCACTTTGAATATAGTATACCATTCCCTTCTGACCTGCAACATTTCTGCTGAAAAATCCACTGATAGCCTTATGGGGTTTCCCTTATATGTAACTTTTCTTTTCTCTTGCTGCTTAGTTTCTCTCTTTATCACTACTTTTTGCCATTTTAATTACTATGTGTCTTGTTGTGGACTTCCTTGGGTTGATTTTGTTGGATGCTCTCTGTACCTCCTGCATCTGGATTTCTGTTTCCTTCCACAGATTTCGGAAGTTTTCAGCTGTTATTTCTTCAAGTTAACTTTCTTTTCCCTTTTCTCCTTCTTCCCCTCCTGGGATCCCTATAATGGGGATGTTATGATGTTTGATGGTGTCGCTGAGTTCCCTTAACCTACTCTCAGTTTTTATTATTCCTTTTTCCTTTTGATGTTCAGCTTGGCTCCTTTGCACCAATCTGTCCTCCAGGTCGCTAATCTGCTATTTATTCCCTTTGGTATATTTTTATTTTCAGTACTGAGTTCTTCATCTATAATCAGCTCTTTTTTGTTTTTCATCTGTTTGCTAAAGGTTTCACTGAGGTCTTCCACCCTTTTCTCAAGTCCAGTGAGTATCTTTATGACCATCACTTTAAATTTTCTATCAGGGATATTACTTAGCTCCATTTCATTTAGGTGTCTTGCAGTCATTTTGTTTTGTTCTTTCATTTGGGACACATTTCTCTGTCTCCTCATTTTGTCCAAACTCTCTGTCTGTCTCTATGTTTTAGAAAATTCAGCTACAACTCCTATTCTTGAAAGCAGTGGCCCTTATGAAGAAGTCCTACAGCGCAATGTCCCCTGTTCACCCAGAACTGGTGCTTCAGGGGCATCTTCCATGCATGTTGCATGCACCCTACTGTTGTGACTGAGCCACTTTTTTCTTCAGTCCATTCATCTGCAATGACTGTCTTTACCTGTTGTGGGCAGGGTTTGGTCCCTGTGTTGTTAGTGGGCCAGTCTGGGGCCACGTTGTGCTTCAGTCAGATGAAGCATTTGCCTGAGCTGTGGCAGCACTGAACTGCAGAGCACTTTCTCTGTGCTGTCTCCGGAGCTTTCACTGGAGTCAGACTAGGAGAGTTTTGCAGGCTGTGACTCCATAAAGTCAACCCAAGCTCCAGAGAAGTGGCCAATCATACCTGATTAGTGAGTGACACCCTCAGCATAGCAGTCTGCAAGACCTTGAGTGCATAACTGATTTTTCCAATTTTATCTTGGTAAAAAAGATAAACTACTGAACCTATGCAAATACGTATAGTGCCATGAAAGGTAAAGACACTCAGTAAGAGTCTCTGAATGTCAGGGTCAGGGAGGTGAGTCAGTGAGAATCAGATTTCATTTAAATGGAATATTGGAGCACCTGGCCTGCTCAGTTGGAAGAGATCATGAGATCATTCATCTTGGGGTTGTGAGTTCAAGCCCACGTTTAGTGTAGAGATGACTTAAATAAGTAACCTTTAAAACAAACAAACATGCAGATAAATAGAATATTACTCAGAATGAGATCTTGCCATTTGCAACAACATTGATGGACCCAGAGGTTATTAGGCTAAGTAAAATAAGTCAGACAGAGAAAGACAAATACCACATGATTTTACTTATAAGTGAGATCTAAGAAACAAATGAACAAACTAGCAAAAGACCCATAAATACAGAGAACAAAATGGCGACTGCCAGAGGGGAGGTAAGTGGGGAATGGGCAAAATGGGTGAAGGGGAGTGGGAGGTACAAGCTTCCAGTTATGGAAAGAGTAAATCATGGGGATGTAAAGGTACAGCACCGGGCACACAGTCAATGATATACTGTAACAGTATTATATGGTGACAGACAGTAGCTACACTTGGGGTGAGCACAGCATAACATACAGAGTTATCAAATCGTTTTGTTGTACATCTGAAATTAATGTGACATTGTGTATTAACTATACTTCAATTAAAAAAAAACAAAAACGGAGGGGTGCCTGGCTGTCTCAGTCTGAGTGTGCAACTCTTGATCTCAGGGTTGTAGATTTGAGCCCCACATTAGGCGTAGAGATTACTTAAAAATAAACTAATCTATTTATTTTTAAAGTTTATTTATTTATTTTGAGAGAGACAGAGACAGCGCAAGTGGGGGAAGGGCAGAGAGGGAGACAGAGAATCCCATGCAGGCTCCCAGCTGCCACTGCAGAGCCCGATGTGGGGCCCAATCCCATGAAACCATGAGATCATGACCTGAGCTGAAACTAAGAGTTGGATGCTCAACCAACTGAGCTACCGAGGGCACCCCTAAAATCTTTGAAAATAAAGATTGCATTTCAATTTTTTTTTTGTTTTATTTATTTCTGAGAGAGAGAGAGACAGCACGAACAGGGGAGGGTCAGAGAGAGAGGGAGATACAGAGTCTGAAACAAGCTCTAGGCTCTGAGCTGGCAGTCAGCACAGAGCCCGACGCGGGGCTCGAACCCATGAACCGTGAGATCATGACCTGAGCCAAAGTCAGACGCTTAACCAATTGAGCCAACCAGGCACCCCAAAGATTGCATTTCAATTTACAGAGTCTACTAAATTGATACGGTTACAAATGGCTTGAGGAGAAAGAGAAAGGGCCTCGTTAGGTACCCAGGAGGTAGAACATTAAAACAGCAGGCAAATAACTATGGTAACATTTGCCTGACTTGCACACACAGTCTTGTTAGCAATCCTTGCTCTGCTGGGTTTGGAACGAGCAACCAGCCCATGGAACTGGCTTCTTCTTTATGAGGGACTGGAAACACTGACTCAGCCCCAGAAGTGGTGTGAAAATCACCTGAATGACGTCAGCAGAAGTTGTGCCCAGAGTCCATTCTCCAAATGGTCAGTAGTTTGAAGTCTGGTTCTTTTTCTAGTTGGATTTGGGACTGTCCCTGAAGACACAGCCTCCCTCCTGTGGCTGACTGCAGAGCCTCAGGCCAAATAAAAGATGGCAGAGACTCAGCGGATGTGGTTAATTTACTACCCAACATTTTCAAATGTACGATCTGATGAGAGTTCAAAATAAGAAGAACGCAATCAATAATTGAATTTGGTTGTTTCTGTTACATGCAAAGGCAAAGATAATAAACCAAAATTTTAAAAATGTAGCTAAAATCTCTTTAAACCTGATTAAACCGGTTTTCAGAGAAGATGGCTAATGTTACATCTGCTGTATAAATAGGGGTGCATAATTTCTACTGTGGAAAAAATTATGATATACAACAATAATTCTGAGGCCAAACATACACCAAAGCCAAAGAATATGACAAAAGCATCAGTAAAGCAAGTCAGCAGGTCTGGGGCAGGGCTAAGGTACCTGTGTTTTTTATAAAATTCCATGGATGAGTCTGCTTGTCCATCCCAGGTTGAGAACCCAGGATTAGAAGATGCTAGATTCAGCTTATGGAAGTGAGAATGGGCTGCGCTAGCATTTAAATAATAACTAAAATTTTGGTGGTTAACATTGCACTCCTGTTGCCAAAGACCACGAGGCAGAGGGCTAGCGGGACTCCGGCACGTGTGGCCATGCGGCAGGCCCACTGCTTGTTTCGAAGGGTGCTTCCCTGAGGCGAAAACATCACGGACAACGTGAACCTCAGCAAATCTCCAGGGACTTCCCATGGAGATTTCCCACGGAGCATGTGATTTCTAAAATGTTTATATTAACGCCATTTTACCTGTACAAATCCGACCTAGAGAAGGCTGAGCACCTCCTCTGATTGGATGCCTCTTTACAATAATGGCACATCTAACAAAGCTGATTAATTCTAGAGCCTCTCTTTTCATAAAGTAAGAGGACATGGGGCACCTCGGTGGCTCAGTCGATTGAGTGTCCAACTCTTGATGTCAGCTCAGGCCATGATCTCAGTTTGAGGGACTGAGACCTGTATTGGGCTCCAAGCTGGACGTGGAGCCTGCTTGGGATTCTCTTTCTCTCTCTCTCTCTCTCTCTCATTCTCTGTCCTTCCTCTACTCTCTCTCTCTCTCTATCAAAAAAGAGGGGGGAGGAAAGGTGAAAAGACAGACCTCTGGTTTCATGAGCCATTTTCTGAACTCACTAAGCTGAGAAAACTCCTTGTGAGGTTAAGGCAAGTTTGCACAGTCTCTTGCCATCAGATGACGACCGATACCCACCCCCACTGTTATTTCTGCTTGAGCCCCGACCCCCAAGGTACCTTGTTGATTGGTATCGGGAGGGACTTGTCCCCTTATTCTGGCCCTGGTATGATGATTGCACCTTGTGAAGGAACTTATTGTGGGAACTTCTTTCAATTATGGGAACAGACATCGTGTCTCCGGCAGGTCCTGTTTCCCTCCATACTTCCCTTGAGCTATGAACAGGCTAATGACCCTGACTCATAAAAGATTGACCTTTACGTGTACGATTCTGTTTTTACCGTTGCGTTAGTCCAAGAGGTTCATACTGCTCAACATGTAAATCAACTAACCAAAATGTTTCTCATGCCCTAGCTATTCAAGAAATCATAGACAAAAAACTAGACACGAAGGTAAATGCACTCGAAGAGGCTACTCTATGTATTGGAAATGAGCTAAACTCTTTAGAGGTATGGTTGGCTCTCCGGTGCCGTAAGGAATGTAACTGGACAATTAAATCTTTCCTGGAGACAAAGAGCCTAACTTAGAAGGAACAGATAAGGGCTGAATATAAGTTACTACATATCCCTTTGCTAACTGATGATGTATAGCAGTCCCTTCCCTAAGGCCTACATTCCACAAACCCCTTCCCTTACCCTGGCAGCTGTGATGAGGATGGATACGAGCATCTACAAACCTATGACTTAATCCTACTGTTATTACAGTGTGTATGTTATCCTGTTTCTCACTAAGGACACCCTGTTATTTCCTTAGTTACTCAACCTCACTATGATTGGGGCAGTTCTGCAAAAATGCTTCTGTAAAACCTGTTTCTGTACATTTTCCAAAACATCTTATCACAGAGAACTGTCCATTGTAAACATTCCATTTTCTGATGTCATGTTAACGTTTGGCCTATAAATAAAGACACCAAATTCGACAGGACAGAGATGCCTGCCTGGTGATCAGAAAGATTCTGGGGGCTCTCTCACTTTCTCTCGCCGACACCGTCCATCCTTCAGGGACCCCCTGGACCGGCTGGAGCGGGTCTCCAGCACTCTGGGAAATCTCCTCGGTGGTTTTATATAACAGACGTCCTGGGAGAAACTGGAGCCCTCACTCACTAATGGTGGGATAAAAAAATGTGGCAGCCATGGTTGAAAACAGTCTAGCAGTTCCTCAAAGTGTTAAATATAGTCTCCATATGACCTAGCAATTCCACTTCTAGGTAAGGTGGAAACAGAAGTCCACGCAAAGGCTTGTAACTAGATGCTCACAGCAGCATTATCCATAATGGCTCAATAATGGAAACAACCCAAATGTCTGTCAATTAATAAACAGATAAATTAAATGTATCCTACCCATCCATTGAAACGTTATCAGGCCACCAAGAAGAATGAAGTATGAAACACACTACACGTGGATGAGGCTTGAAAACATTGTGCAAAATGAGAGACACTAGTCATCAAAGGCCACCTAGTGTGTGAGTCCATTCAAATGGCATCCAGAGGGGCGCCTGGGTGGCTTAGTCGGTTAAGCGTCCGACTTTCGCTTAGGTCATGATCTCGCGGTTCGTGGGTTCGAGCCCCGCGTCGGGCTCTATGCTGACTGCCAGCTCAGAGCCTGGAGCCTGTTTCAGTCTGTGACTCCCTCTCTCTCTGACCCTCCCCTGCTCACGCTGTCTCTCTCTCTCGCCTAGAAATAAATAAAAAAAATATTTAAAAAAAAAAAAAAA
>NW_024081104.1:715166-970320 GCF_003009895.1 Hyaena hyaena | reverse complement strand
GGCTCTGTGCTGACAGCTCAGAGCCTGGAGCCTGTTTCAGATTCTGTATCTCCCTCTCTCTCTGACCCTCCCCTGCTCACGCTGTCTCTCTCTCAGAAATAAACATTAAAAAAAAAAAAAAAGCTGACAGCTTTTTCACCATTTGTATATTTCCTTAGGAGAAATGTCTACTCAATAGTTTGCCCGTTTTTATTTTTTAATTTTTATTTATTTTTATTTTTAAAAATGTTTATTTATTTCTGAGAGACAGAGAGGGACAGAGAGAGAGAAAGACACAGAATCCCAAGCAGGCTCCAGGCCCTGAGCTGACCGCACAGAACCCGATGCGGGGCTCAAACCCACAAGCCGTGAAATCTGACCTCACGGCTGATCTTAACCGACTGAGCCACCCAGGCGCCCCTAGGTTGCCCGTTTTTAAAGGAGGTTGTCTTTTTACTGCAGAGCTGAACAAGCTGTTTACGTACTGGGGATGCAGTCCCTTATCAGATGGCTTGTGACCATTATCTCCCATTCTGTGGATTGTTCTTCCCTTTCTTCGCAGTGTCCTTTAAGTGCAAACGTTTCAGGGCTGCCTGGGGAGCTCAGTTGGTTTAAGTGTTCAACTTGATTTCAGCTCAGGTCATCATCTCAGTTTGTGGGATTGAATCCTGTGTCAGGTTCTATACTATTAGCACGCAGCCTGCTTGGGATTCTTCTCTCTCTGTCTCTCTGTCTCTCTCTCCCCTCCCTTCCCTTGCTCGTGCACACACACACACTTTCAAAATAAATACACATTAAAAAAATAAAAGTACAAAAGCTTTTAATTTTAATGAAGTCCAACTTATCTACTTTCCCTTTTGTATGCTTTTAGATGGTGAAATTTTATTTCTATGTTTTCTTCCAAGAATTTCATAGTTGCAACTCTTAAATTTAGCTCTATGGTGTGAATTAATTTTTGTACATGGTGTTAGGTAGGGGCTCAATTTCACTCTTTGGCTTGTGGGCATCCAATTGTCATGGTACCTTGTCAGAAATCAAGTAACTTTAAGTGTAATGTCTCATTCTGAACTTCAGGGTCTGTTTTATTGACCTGTGTCTATTCTTACATTGGTACCAGTACTGCCCAGTCTTTTTTTTTTTTTTTTTTTTTTTTAAAGTAATCTCTGTGCTCAACATGGGGCTTGAACTCATGGTCCTGAGATCAAGAGTCACATACTCCACCAGCTGATCCAGCCAGGACCCAAGTACTGCCCAGTCTTTTTTTTTTTTTTTTTTTTTTTTTTTTTTTTTTTTTTTTTTNCATCTTCTCCCATCTTTTCCTGCAAGGACCCAATTACTCCCCTTTTTTTTTTTTTTTTTTTTTTTTTTTTTTTAACGTTTATTTATTTATTTTGAGAGAGAGAGAGAGAGAGACAGAGAGAGAATCTGAAACAGGCTCCGGGCTCTGAGCTGTCAGCACAGAGCCCAACGCAAGACTTGAAATTAGAAATGCGGAGATCATGACCTAGGTTGAAGTCAGACATTTAGCCAACTGAGCCACCCAGGTGCCTCTGTTTTTATTTATTTTTGAGAGAGAGATAGATGGAGAGAACAAGCGGGGGAGGGACAAAGACAGAAAGGGACAGAGGACCCAAGCAGACTGCGCTGACGGCAGCAAGAGTGGGGCTTGAACTCACAAACTGTGAGATCATGACCTGAGCTGGAGTTGTACATTCAACCGAGCCACCCAGACACCCCAGAAAAAGGCAGAATCTTAACTCTTACACAAATACAAAATAAACATAAAATAAACACATGTTAAAGATCTTAAGTCCTTTTAAAAAAGAAATTCAGGAAGTTATAACTACTTCAAAATCCATACAGAATAAAGAAATGTTGAAGTTAATGTATAAATGGATACAAAACTTGGCTTTTTCCACAACTGGAGGAGGGAAATCACTTGAACTTCCATGGGGACAGAATTTGTTTTCAAGTCTATGGAAAACAATTATTTATATTGCTACTAATTATCTACGAAGTTATAAAATGGATTGCAAACAAGAGACACCCACCTCATAAATCAGGGACCTTGGGGCTGCTTTAAACAGAGCATAGCTTTCCTCAGACACCAGTATTCCACTCTGCTCATTTTTTTTAAAAAATAGGGTTCACACCCAGCATGGAGCCCTGCTGAGCCCTGAGATGAAGTGTCACAGACCTGAGCTGAGATCAAGTGTCTGACGCTTGACCAATGGAGCCCCGGCACCCCTGCTCATCGTCCCGAACTTCTTCCATCCCAGACCCCGTTCCCTAAATACCTGATTCCCAGACTCCCAGTCTCTCCCCAAACCCTGCTCCAGTCTGTCCCAGCACCTCCCCAGACCCCAAGCTTCGTCTCCTGTCACCCCAGTGCCTCATCTCCACCTGCCACATCCTCAGGCCTCAGTTCCTCAATGTCTTGGCCCTCGGACCCCCCACTCAACTCTCCCGTTTGCTGCAGCACCAGCTCTGATGGCAGCTCCCAGGCACTGGAAGCCAGACAGCCGCCCACCCAGCCTAGAGCCCCGCTGCTTCTGGCACATCCGGGGAGAGGGGAGGCCCAGTGATGGGCGAGCTTGGCTGACCTCTGGTGTGGTAGGTGGATGGTGACCCTTCGTTCAGAAAAATAATGTGTGATGTGATGTTCTTCATGTCAAGAGTCCTGGAGCCAGGTGCCATGACACTGGCGGTCCACCCTCAGCACAGTGGACCCTCGAGAAAGGTGAAGCCCTCCCCCTCCCCCCGCCATGCTCCGTGTTGAGGAGGGCTCAGTGGGAGGGGGTGAGTGGCTCCGGGCTCCTGGCCCCACACTCCCCTCAGCACCAGCTCAGCCCACCCCGAGGGTCGCCAGCCACCTCACCATCTCCCTCCCCTCTCTGCACTGCAGCAAAGGCTTCTGGGGACCTTTCTTTCCCTCTCTGCATTCTTTGTTTGGCCCGGATGTGAACACCTTCTCTTCCCTGACCTGTGTTCTCATGCCTTCTGGAGGCTGGCATGGGAGGCCGGCTGGAGGCCTGCCTCCCCCAGAGACTAGCAAGCACCCGCCCCTGGCAGCCACACCACACTCTCAGCGGGCACCACCCACAGAATGGCTTTTCGGAGGGAACATTCGGAAGGCTCAGGGGGTGTCAGGCGGCGCCGGGCAGGAAATCTCTCCCAGTCTGCTTTCAGAACTAGCTTAGTTTTCTCACTGCCCTTGCAAAGGGGTGGAAATTTCAAGGTTGGTCGTTGCTTGTTTTTCACCAAGTTAAAATGCTCATACTTTTTTGCAGACCAAAACAAACAAACCAAAACACCACCAAACAAAAACCTTCCCTGGGAGCAGGCTGGGGAACTAGCCTGGGTAGTCAAGCTGAGGAAGTCCCCACCTGCCACCTGCCTGGCTCGGCTTGGCTCCGGGTGTTCTGAGAGTCAGGTGCCCAGGGAACTCTCCCTTGCCCGTCAGGAGAGGTCAGGGAAGCGCTCTGCTAAGGAGCGGGGGACGGATGTCTACTAGAGGAAAAAGGCATGGGAGCTGTGACAGGGAGAGTGGCCAGAATGACGGACTCTCCCCCAGGCAAGGAAAGGCGGACCACTGCTGGGTGTCCGAAGGTCGGAGCTGTCCTGAATGCTTCAGGGAGGGATGAGGGAGGCTCCCACGAAGCCCTCGGCTGGGACAGACCGCAATCTGCTCCCCTTTGCTTTAACAAGCAAGAAATCGTGGGCCCACGTGACTTAGAGGTCCAAGGGTCTGGCCTCAGGTGCAACTGGATCCAGGATGTCTGGGTTCTTCCTCTCTTCACCTCTCCCCGGCTGCCTCCAGGTGCCTTTGCTCTCAGGTGCTCCCTGAATAGTCTGGGTGCTCCCATAGCTCCTGGCGTGACAGACATTCTAGGGCAGATGTCACTGTAGACCCTAACTTGCTCCACAGGCGTGATGGCACTCAGTTCGGTCACCATGGGCAGGAGGCTGGGCACCCTGACTGGACCATCTGGGTCACCCACCCAACCACAGGGTGGGGGCAGGCGGTCCCGTGATGAACACCCCACCAGAACCCCCTGGAAGGTGCAGTGGAGAGAACAAAGCCAGTGCTTGGAGTAGGGGGCACCCAAGTGGCTTATAGTCTCAGGGTATGTCCACCCGAGATGGGGTGGACACGACCACAGCAGCTGATTCTGGAGACCCAGATGCTCCCACGTTCCCAGTTTCTGGTGCCACAAAAGCCTAGAAGGCCCCTCTGAATCCCATGGAGGAGAGGAAGCCCCTTAGATGATCACCCTGCGTCCCCAGTCAGGCAGGGGGCCCTGAGCAGACGCTGATGGAAGAACACGAGCACCTTACTATCCGGGTCTTGCCACACCTCCCCAGGGACCCTGCGGGGCTGAGGACAGCAAAGGCTCTACCTTTGCTCATTCCACAAAAGCCAGGTGAGGCTCAACCGGACATTCTGAGCATGGTCTCAGGTGCAGTGGCCACTCGCCCGGGAAAGGGGGCTGCATGGGGCAGGCCACACCACGGTCGGCCCTTCTCTCGTTCTGAAGAACCGAGGAGCCTGCTGCCGGTGATGGGACAGGAAACGGTGGCCCTGAAGCTCAGGCCTCGCTCTTGCCCAGGGAGTGCCCTCTGGGGACTGCCAGGCGCCAAAGGTCCTGTCTTGGCCACCGCTTCCCCTCTGGGGGCTCCTTCAAATTCCCCCCAGCCCTGAGTTTGAGAGAGCCTTTGGGCAGGGCTGTGAGCCCGAGTGGCCGGCTACCTGCTGTCCGGCTGGGGGTGCGGGCGCCCTGGCAAGCAGCCTCAAGTAGGAAGGGCGTGCGTGGCAGCTCCCTCCCCTAGTTACTTCCTACAAGGCACTAATGGGAAGGCCCTTGAAGGCTTCCAAGGGCAGTGGCTTCCTCAAATTGTCTACCTCCAGCCCGGGCCCCCAGCCCAAGGTCACCTGCCCTCTCTCTCCAGGAGACCATGCACGTCCCCCAGGGCCTTACTCCTTTGTGGCCCTTGGGCCTGGCACAGCCGGCACAAATGCACATGTGGGCAGGGAGGAGGCTCTTGCAAACACCTCTGACCGATGCCTGGAAGACAAGGCAGGATGGAACTGGGAGGCACCTCCACCAGCGCCAGCCCCCAAGGTGGGCAGGGGAGGGTGCTGACAGAGGATGAGGGCAGAGTGTAGGGGGAGAGGGTGTGCCGAGGCCATGGCCACCCCCCACCACCCCACCCCGTGTGCATATGCTCCTCGCTCTGAATCTCTCCTCACAACCGCCAAAGGCAGCTTCCGCAGCTCACACCCCACCTGCCAGCCCCCATTCCCAAAGGTAAACAGCCACGTGAACCCCTCCCGCCGCTACCCCTTTTCTAGGCCATCAGCATCCTGGGAGGCTAGGGCTGGGCTGTGTCTGAGCTACTTGGGGGCCTGGCTACACCCGATACTTGACGCAGCCCCAGACCAGAGGCTCAGTGGTTAGGGCCTGGGGTCCGTCCCTCCCTCCTGCTCAGCTGGTCCTGTTAGGGCGGGGAGGAAGAGGAGAACTTCAAAGGCCCACGTGTAGGCCAAGTCAAGGACAGGCAGCTTCTGAAGTTTAGAAAGGGCATGCGGAAACCAGAACAATCGTGGGAAGGCGCTGGGGCAGCAGGGGCAGGAGCCACTATTCCCAGCCCCTACGGTCATTCGGGTGACACCCTCGAGGCTACAGGCTCCCTGCTGTGGAAATGGGGCCCCTTGTCTGGGAGAATGAGATCTCAGTGCCACACCAGTCACATGAGACCACAGCTCGCACGTCCTGCCTCCCCTGGGGAGCTGCGTCCTCTGTGGGTCTCGGCTTCTTGCCTGCCTAGGAAGCCGAGAGGAGGCGGCAGAGGCCCCAGCCCTTGTTCACCGCAGCTTCCATCCACACGTCGTCTCCTGAGCCCCAGCAGGCCTCTGTGCAGGAGAGCCGTGCGGCCTGGCACAGGCTGCGGTCAGGGCTACGGCTCTTCTCCCTGGGGATGCAAGCCAAGCAGGGGCCCAGACCACCGTCCCACGGCTGGGGCAGATGTCGGTTGCTCAGGGACAGAGGCCGTTTACCAGAAGCCCAGGGAGAAGGTGGTGGCCGCCTTGTCTGTCTGAGTAAAAAGTTTGGGGTAGTTACAGGTTTGATCACACAAGGAGCTAGAAACTAGAGGCTCGTGGCTTAGGGAAGGAAGCAACACTTCTGACTGGAAGGACCCCAAGGCTGGCTGAAGCCTTATACCCCAGTCTCTTCTAAGCCCTGCTCACTGACCCCGTCTGCGCCCGCACCTGGCGAGAAGTCCCTGGCAGGGTGCTCCCACAAAGGAACAGACACTTAGATTGCTAGATCACAAAGGGACAGCCCGTCCTGCCTGAGCCTCCCAGCAGCTGGCCCAGCACGGCCCCAGCCTAGCCGTGCTGGCTCAATAGCAGCCCTGACGGAAGGGCTCGCCACACGACTGCAGGTCCTGGAAGAACTGGTACTGGGTGGGTGCCACGCCGCCTCTGACCGCCACTTCCAGAAAGCAATGGGGCGGGGGGGGCAAGAGTTTGGGACTCAGAGGGCACAACCCAAGGATCTAGGAAAGCAGCCGGCCGGGGGTGGCGAGCCCCTGGCAGACAGTCCAAGTCACCACTCCAGCTCCCCAGAGGTCTGTCTGCACAGAGAAAGGTGCCACAGGAGTTCGCTACTCTAACCCCCAAAACGACGATTTATTGTGCGAATCCCACACAGGCTCCAGGCCTGGACCAAGCCCAGAGCTCTGGCTGGGCCCTGGCTCTGGGCCTGTTCTGTGGTCCCCAGCCTGGCCAGTGTCTGCTGTGGAGTGTGCAGGTGTCCGTGAGAGTGCCCGTGTGTGAAGATGCCCTCCTGGGGTCATGGGCACACGGGCGCCGTGGCATCCCAGGCTGAGATCAGGTCCCCATCTGCCCAGGCTTAGGGACCACACTGGTCCACGCAGTCCTTCCCGCTGCGGAACACGTGATAGATGCTGGTGAGAGGAAACATGGCGACAGCACCGAGCAGGGAGCCCGCCTGGATGGCCACGCCTGCCGCCAGCAATGCCGGCCGGCCGCCACCATGCAGCAGGGAGCTGGCGGCCACCTTCACGTACGAGAACACACCCAAACACAGCACCCAAGACAGCACCTGGGAAGGCGGACACGGGAGCGGGCTAAGCGTGAGATGTCCCCGCTCTGGGGCGGACCCCCTCCCCACCGCCACCCTCTTGGCTTCAGTGTCCCGGAGTACTTACCACAAGGACCACCCCTGCAGAGGCGCCCACCAGGGGTGGGCAAGGACTCAGGATCGCTAACGCCACCAGGTAGGCCCCAAAGAGCACGCCCAGCATGGAGAGACTTCCCAGCCCTGCCAGAGACCTGCAGGGGTGGGGCAGAAACTCAGGGCTGGCTCCAGGACCCGGCCCCCACCCCTGAACTCCACCCAACACGGCCTGGGCACCCACGTGTACCTGCACAGCACGCCCATGGCCAGGAAGCAGGCGAGGGGGTTGGCGGCGCTGCCCAGTACCACTGCCAGGTGGTAGGCCAGGCGCCCGTAGGGCAAGGAGGAGAAGCTCTGCACGGCGGGCAGCACGCCGTTGGTCAGCGCGCTGGTGACGGCCAGCAGGCCCAGCAGGCAGGCGCTGTGCGCGGAGAGCAGCCGCTGGGCCTTGGGGTCCGGGCTAGCGGGAGCGCCTGCTGCCTGACTCGGTGACTCCTGCAGCGGCAGGGCCTCTTCCTCCTCCTGCTCCTCCTCCACTCCGGGGGCTCTCACCGGCAGGCCAGACCCTGGACCTGCTGTGGGTACAGACGGCAGTGACGGCAATAGCAGCAGCAGGCCCTGGAAGACGGCAGCTGAAGTGACCAGGAGAGCAGTCAGCATCCAGAAAAAGGTGCTGGCGGGAAAACGCTCTGGGAAGTCGTGCGGGAGCCAGAGGGTGGCATTGGTGGAAGCCGGCAGACATTCAAGGTGACCTACGCCCTGCACCAGGGCCAGCACGCAGGGCAGCAGGGCACTGAGGCCCTGACCCAGGAAGAAAGAGCGCAAGAAGGGAGGCGGCAGGTGGCTCAAGAAGGGCAAGAAAGTGACGTTTGAGGCACAGCAGGACAGCGCCAGCACCAAAGCCAGCGTTAGGAAGGCCACAGAGTGGAGCTGCCCCGCCACTGGGGTCACATAGTGCCACAGCGGGGCCAGGAGCGCCATGCCCACCACACTCAGCGCCTGCACCACCTGGATGGGGGCCTGCTCGCTCTTCCCGGGAGCCAGCCGCCTCCACAGGGTCACCACCAGCAGACCCAAGTTCCCCAGCGCTACAAGCACAGAGAGGTAGGAGGGGAGGCTCCAACCTGCAGGGAAGGAAGATCACGTCAGGGGCTAGGTGCTCAGGGGCAAAGGGCAGCTGCAACCCACCTCACCTCAGACGTGTGTCCCCCCACTTCCCTGCACACACGCACTCACCCTCGGGGAGGTCTTTTACTACGACAGGCAGCTCCACCCAGATTCCGTTGATGGCAGCCCAAGAGCCCATGCCAAAGAGGGCCACCAGCAGGTGGGTCAGCACCAGACGGCACAGCGGGGGTGCTGCCATTCGGCCCAACGCTGGGCTCTGCAGGGCAGGGCAGGGTCACAGTCTGCTCCTCTTTCGCCACCTAGGTCCGAAACAAACCAACCACAACCACGCTTCAGTTCTTCTGGCAACTGATGACTTCTACCTTGAAAGTAGCAGACCCGTATTCGGGATCACAAATCAGAGACACAAAACTGGACTCTGAAGAGAACCAGACCGCCTAGAGCAGGAAAACGGGAGGGTGCCCGGGCGTGGGGGCGGGAGGAGACGGCCAAACATACCAAACAGCACGGCTAGGTTTGCAGGCAGAGAAGCAGGAAGCCGAACCCAGGGCGCCCCCGAGGAAGATGAGGAAAGAAGGATCCGATCTTCGGGTCTCAGTAGCCCAGACCACCACCACCCTCACTCCAAAACGGACACGGACTCCAGCACACGGACACCCCTCGGGCGCCGCGCACACCTCCGCGGCTTCTGCGCCCAAACGGGGAGCCCGAGGCTTCTGCAAGACCCGGGGCCGCAGGAATGAGGACCCGCTCCGCGGGGAGGGGCGGGCCTGGCGCCGCCCCTCTTCGCGTCAGGCGGGCGGCGAGGAGCCGGCCGGCGCGCGGGGGTACTTGCGTCTCCTGGTCCGGCCCTTGCGCGCTCCCCGACCCGACGGCCACGCTACGAGGGCGCTGCCTCCAGCGCAGGATCGCGGCCTCAGCCCAGAGCCGGCGGAGCTGGGAAACGCTGCCCGCACGGAGGGAGAACTCCTGCTCACCCCGCCAGAGAGGAGGGACCCGCGGGTGCCGGCAGCCTGCATGGCCCGCCGCCGGAAGTCCCGCCTCGCAAGTCAGGGCTGCGCCGGCGCGGAGGGGTGGGCCCGGGGCTCAGGCCCCGCCGGACGCGGGCACGCCCCGCCTCCGCGCCGCGGCCTCCCCTGTTCCGCCGCAGGCTCCGCCCCTTCCGCTCCCCTGGGGCGGCCCTGGAGTTTGGCGGGGAGCTATGGCTCCCGCGGCGGCGCGGCGGGCTCGGCGGCGGGCCCCGCGCCGTGTACGGGGCACACAGCCGGCCGGGGCGCGGGCTCGCTCGGCCGAGGACTGGTGGTGGGAGCGGCTGGCCCCGAGCGGCTCCGGGTACCACCTGCTGCAGGCGGACAGCATGCTCCTGGTGCTGCCCGGCCCTGGGCCCGCCCGCACTCGCGTGCAGAGGCGTGCAGCCCGCCGCACTCAGCGGCCAGCGCCGCCAGCGCCCCGCGCCCCGGCGGTCAAGGCTAGGCCTAGAGCTGCGCCGGTTTCGGAGCCGCAGCAGGGGCCCGACCCGGGCTGGGGCGACCGCATCCCCCTGGAAATCCTGCTGCAGATTTTCGGGCTGCTGGTGGCGGCTGATGGGCCCGTGCCCTTCCTCGGCAGGTACCCCCGGCCCAGCGAGCGCAGCAGGGTGGCTCAGGCTGATCTCTTGCCCGCCGCGCGGGTGGCCGAGGCGAGGGCCGAGGGCGAAGCCGTCTGAGCGCTGACACACGCAGGCGAGAGAGCACAGTCTCCCACGGGGTCCGGTTAGCTTTGAGCTGAGGTGTCTGCAGCGTTGTGAGAGTAAAATGGGATAGGTTCCCCCTCTTAGAAAACCCCACAGCAGCGGCTACGAAAGGCCCAGCCCCTCAGCAGAGACTTTCTCCCAGGGCTGCACGCGTGTGCCGCCGCTGGCACGAAGCCGCCTCCCAGCCAGCACTCTGGCACACCGTGACCCTGTCGCCCCCGTTGGCTGGCCGCCTCGCCAAGAGCGGAGCCAAGGCCGAGAAGAAGCTTCTCGCTTCTCTGGAGTGGCTTATGCCCAATCGGTGAGACGTTCCCTCTTTTCTTTATCCCCTCATTTCATCTCTGAGGCTTGTCCAAAGCCCCAAGCCCCTTCCTGTCTCCCTATACCAATGTGATGGGTGGGGAGGATGCTGACAGAGGGGCACCGTGGGAACACTGCGCAGCTCTGCCTCTGCTGTCGGCCCAGGTTCTCACAGCTCCAGAGGCTGACCCTCATCCACTGGAAGTCCCAGGTACACCCCGTGTTGAAGGTGAGAGCTCCAGGCTGCCCTGCACACCAGCCATGACACTTTGGGGGTGCCCAGTACTTCCAGGGAGTGGGCCAGGCACATGAAGCCCAATGTCGTCCCATGGGGATACCTGCCGGCTTCTCTTTTCCCGTCGTTTCCTTCAGGAGAGAGGTGTTAAGAGGTGGGAGCACCCACGTTGGCCTGGCATGGGCAGGAAAGTCATGGTTGAGTCCGTCGAGAGAGTGTGGTGTCAGCCACTGGTTACCTTCCACAGCTGGCCCGCCCCCAGTCTTTGCTGGTGCTCTGTCTTCCGCAGCTGGTTAGCGAGTCCTGTCCTCGGCTCACTTTCCTCAAGCTTTCTGATTGCCACGGTGTGACCCCTAATGCGCTGATCGTGCTAGCCAAAGCCTGCCCCCAGCTCCACAGCCTGGATATACAGCACTCCATGGTGAGCTCTGTGTCCCCAGGGGTCCTGAAGAAGCCTGGGCCAAGGTGACACGTACCCATGTACTGGGTTCCCAGGTGGATTCCACAGCCGTGGTGAGCTTCTTGGAGGAGGCAGGGCCCCGAATGTGCAAGCTGTGGCTGACTTACAGCTCCCAGACGACAGCCATCTTGGGTGCACTGCTGGTAGGTTGGGGACAGGTAGGAGGAGAACGAGACGCTGAGCCAGGGACTGTCAGGCCGCTGACCCTGCGCTCTTCCATTCTGTAGGGCAGCTGCTGCCCCCGGCTCCAGGTCCTGGAGGTGAGCACCGGCATCAGCCGCAACAGCTCTCCTCTCCAGCTGCCTGTCGAGGCCTTGCAGAAAGGCTGTCCCCAGCTGCAGGTACCTGACACCCCTCTTCTCCCGCCTGCCACCCTCCCTCCCCACCTGCAGCCTGGGCCTTGCTCCAGGTGCTGCGGCTGCTGAACTTGGTGTGGCTGCCCAAGCCTTCCGGGCGAGCGGTGGCCCCTGGCCCCGGCTTCCCCAGTCTTGAGGAGCTCTGCCTCGCCGGCTCCGCCTGCAGCTTTGTAAGCAACGAAGCCCTGGGCCGCCTGCTCCACGGCTCCCCTAAGCTGCGCCTGCTGGATCTTCGTGGCTGTGCCCGCATCACCCCTGCTGGCCTGCATGATCTGCCATGTCAAGGTCAGCTTTCCCTGGGCAGGAGGGATGTGGATACCCTTGCCCGCCCCGAAGCTCATGCCTCGTTCTTTATTTCCAGACCTGGAGCAGCTTTACCTGGGTCTTTACGGCACGTCCGACCGGCTGACTCTCGCGAAAGAGGGCAGCTACTTGTTGACCCGGAAGTGGTGCCATGCTCTGCGGGAGCTGGACTTGAGTGGCCAGGGCTTCAGCGAGAAGGACCTGGAGGAGGCCTTGGCCGCCTTCTCAGTCACGCCTGGGGGCTCACACCCAGCCTTGTGCTCTCTCAACCTCAGGGGCACCCGGGTCACACCGAGCACAGTCAGGTCAGCATCCCTTCCCTCAGTCCCTGGAATCGATATGGCTTGCCTCCCTGACAAACCTGCCTGGTTTGGAAGCTTCAGGGGTCGAAAAGGGGAGCAAATAGGGGCCAAGCCCCTGCTTGGGGTTGGCCTTAGGGACACCAAGGGCACTGGGTTTGGGCCTCAGTGGCTGTGGGTGACAAAGCCAGTTGTGCATGGGCAGAGAGGGCTCTTTGCCCTGGCCTAGCCCTGCCAGGGCCTGGGTCTTTTGGGAGCCAATGGCTCAACTCCCCACGGCCTGCCCGCACAGCTCTGTGATCCGCGGCTGCCCAGGCCTGCTGTACCTCAACCTGGAGTCCTGCCGCTGCCTTCCTCGGGGCCTGAAGCGGGCCTACCGAGGCCAGGAGGAAGTCCAGTGGTGCCTGGAGCAGCTGCTCACCAGCCTCCCCTCCTCCAGCTAGGCAGTTCCAGACCTCAGACCCCCAGGCAGCCCCAGCGCGCTCCACCCTTTTCCAGTTTGAGACGTTAGAATGTTTTGTTACAATAAAACGTTTTTAGGAACTCTGTGTGGTCCTTGGGGTGGGGTTGCAAGGACATTGCTTGCCTGAGGGACCATTCAGGGCTTGCGTGGTGAGGGTGGGGGGGGGGGATCTGCCAGGGCTCTTGAGGCTGCCTGTGTTCCTGCCTTGCTGACTCACTGCTGGGCAGGAATCTTGGACTGAGTGTGCACATCCTGTCCTCAGGGACACTGAAATGCATTTGTGTCCTTGGTTGTGTTTGAAGCTCTGCCTGGGCACAGTGGCCCTGGGGGGCGGGGCTGCTCAGCCGTTGGGTTTGGTGTGAGGTGCTTGCCTGCAGATACCTACCTCCACAGCTTAGGCCTGGGACATCCATCGTCCCCTCTGGTGAGGACTGTGAGCCGGGCTGCTCAGGGAGGCCGATAGCGGTGTGGGGACCGGCCAGGAAGTGCAGGCTCACTCCAGGGCCGGGCCTGAGGACTCCCCCACAGAAAGGATAGTCAACAGAACAGCCCCTTCTAGAATGCGCCGTGCAGAACTTCTAGAACCCAGGCCTCCCCTGGCCTACACCACCACCGGGTGTCTGTCCTCTGCTCTTTGTCTGAAAGCTGCTCCTTCCGGACCGCAGCCCTGGAGCCTTTCTTCTCCCAGGTAGAAGTGCAGCCGTGAGGCTCCGGGCGGTGCCAGCCCCCTCGCAGCCCAGCTGACCCTCTGTGCCTCCCCCAGACTCCCAAGGGCCGGGTTAGCGGCCTGCCCACCACCTCCGGCGGCAAGCGCTTCCAGCTCTGGGCCCTAGGCCTGTTCTGCAACGAGCGGCACCTGGCCAAGCGCCTTAAGGACAACAGCTTCTACCCGTTCACCCAACAGCAGCCCGACGGTGCGCGCGGACCCGGAAGCGGGCAGGGCGGGCGCGGGCGGAGGAGGGGCGGGTCTGCCCCCGGGATCGGGGGGGCGTGGCCTGGAGTCAGAAGGGGCGGGGCCGAGCCCTGCGCTGGCGCCAGAGCGGCTGCGCGCGGCGGGCGGGGGGCGGGGCTCCCGCGCCACCACCCGCGGCTGCGCGCGGCGACAGGCCGTGCTCACGCCCCGCCCCCGCGCTGCCCCCAGTCTTCGTGCTTGAGTACTACCTGGACACGCTGTGGAAGGGGACGCTGCTCTTCTTCGTCTGCCTCTTCCTGGTCAGCTTCGGCCTCGTGAGCCAGGTCTGCGCTCCCGGGGCCGCCCCCGCGGCCTTCCTCCGGGGGGGCAGGACCCCCTCTCGGTGCCCCGGCCCCCGCGCTGCTCAGGGCCCTGTGGCTGCCGCAGGTGCGGAAGCAGGAGACCTGGGGCTTCCCTGCGTGCGGCGTGGTCATCGGCCTGTGGCTCATGGTTTCGTCTTTGCCGCGGCGCCGCCTGGTGCTGAACCACACGCGTGGCACGTACCACTTCTCCATCCAGGGCCGCACCGTGTGTCAGGGCCCTATGCACCTGGTCTACGTGCGCCTGGCGCTCAGCTCCGACGGTGAAGCCCGGCGCGGCCACGGACGGGGTGGGGGAGGCCGGGGAGCCCCCGGTGCAAGGGAAGCCGCTGGGGGTTGTGGCGGGGCGGGCGAGCCGGCGCACTGCCCCCTCCCCTCCCCCCGGCCCTCGGAGCCGCACGCACGCCCCCTGCCCCACCCCCACCCCGAGCTCTCGCCCCACCAGAGCCCCCATCCGGCAGAACCTCCGGGCTGAGCCGCTTGCCCCTCTCCAGCCTACGGGCGGTGCTTCTTCCAGCTGGTTCTGTGCGGCCACAAGCTGGAGCCGCTGGTGCTGGTGCAGCTGTCCGAGCGCTATGAGGTGGGTCCCGCCCCAGGCCATCCTGGGGCCCCAAACACACCCCCCTTCCCTCCTCGGTTCCACAGGAGGCCTGCCACTGCTTAGGGTCTTCGGATGGGGGCATTTCCCAGGCAGAGCGTGAATCCACGTGGTCCCTGGCTCTGGCCTCAGTGCTGGTAGCTGGTGGAGAGGGCGCGCCAGAGCCAACGTCCTCTGGGCCCGGGCTCACCGGCACCCATCCCCACAGCAAATGGAATACCTGGGCCGTCACATTGCCCGGAAGCTCAACATCAATTACTTTGACTGCTTGGCCAAGTCATACCGGCACGTGGTCCGCCACTGGCCGCTGGGGGCCACCTTCAGCCCCGGCATCGTGCAGCGCCAGACCCGCACTTACAGCAAACAGAGCCTGCAGTCTGACCTGGACGTGTGATTCTGAAGGCGGGCGCCCCAGCGCTGCCCCCGCCCCCAGGGCTACAGTCTCCCTTTCCCTGTGATCTCCCATCTTCACCCAACCTTCGTCTTCCCCTCCATAAAGCTGCCTCTTGCTTCCAGGCAAGTGTTTCCTCTGAGGGGCAGGGGATGGGGGGCGGGGGGAGACGCAGCTCCCAGGGCCTCAGGGAGCCAACCTCGGAGTTTGAGTTGGAAGGTTGGGGGTAACGGGAAGAGCAGGGTGGGTGATGAGCAGCAGCGCCTCCAGGGCTTGCAGTCCCCACTGCACAGCTGTGGGACACACGGCCTCCCTTGAGCACCAACACTCAGCTGGTCCTGTCCGACCTCAGGGCTGCAGGACAGCGGGCAGCATGCGGGAGTCAGAATCTGACCCATCAGCCTGACTCGGTGCCTAGTCCACCCATTTACCAGAGGGTGGGGCACAGCCACAGGCCCGGTCTTGTGCCCGGGTACATCTCGGCTTGGACAGTCCCCAGAGTTGCTGCTACAGTGCTCCTGGGGAGTAAGCTGTAGGGCCCTAAACCGGGGCTCAAGGCCTGCTGTGCGGGGCAGAGCCGTGTGTCCCTGGCGCTTGCTTCCCCACGCCTGCTGGAGTGCCAGCCCCATATGCCCCCACCTCCTGGGGCCTGGGAGCTGCTGTGGGTGCAGAGAGGGCAGCATGCCTTTGGGGACCCAGGAGGTGTGGCAACAGGCGCTATCCGCGTGGCTTTCCTGTCAGCGTGGAAGTTCCCTCAGGGCCGTGCTGGTGACCCGAGTCTTTGGGCATCGTGTCAGTGAGCATCCCTGGAATCCAAGCTGTCAGGGCCCATGTAAACTGAAAATGCAGAGCCCCTTGTTAAAAGTTATTGGAGGGGCGCCTGGGTGGCTCAGTCTGTTGGGCTGCGGACTTCGGCTCAGGTCATGAGCTCACGGTTCGTGGGTTCGAGCCCCGCGTCGGGCTCTGTGCTGACAGCTCAGAGCCTGGAGCCTGTTTCAGATTCTGTGTTTCCCTCTCTCTGACCCTTCCCTGCTCATGCTCTCTCTCTCTCAGAAATAAATAAAAAAAAAATTTTTTTTTTTTTTAAGTTATTGGAGTGCCTGGTGGCTCAGCCGGTTGAGCATCCAACTATTGATTTCAGCTCAGGTCATGATCTCAGTTTGTGGGATTGAGACCTGCGTCAGGCTCGGTGCTGGCAATGCTGAGCCTGCTTGGGATTCTCTCTCTCCCTCTCTCTGCCCCTTCTCTTCTTGTGTTCTCTCTCTCTTTCTCTCTCTCAAAATAAATAAACAAACTTAAAAAAAAGTTATTAAGAACTTCCAGGAGGAGACACTAGAGGATCAAACCCAGTATGGGGATGCCTGGCTGGCTCAGTCAGTAGAGCATGTGACTCGTTCCTGGGTTGTGAGTTCAACCCCCACATTGTTGTTGAACAACAGAATGGGCTGGGATTGGGGCCCTGTGTGACTGACTGCCCGGGTCACAGGCCATGAAACTGGTCCCTTCTGGAACCATCGCTCAGAGTCACTCACTGATCAACTCCTGATCCCAACACTGGTCAACCCCAGCCAGGGCACCCGCATTCCTGCCTGTCTCTGGCAGGGTCCAGGGACGGCTGGGTTGCTTGGGCAACCCCAGGGAGCGGTTGTTACTCATGCCACAAGTGCAGGGTCCTTGCCCCTCAGAAGATAGGGTCTAAGTTGTCTCCAGACAGTGCTCTGTTTTCACCAGGGGGACAGACTGGAGAGGGTGGACAGAGCCCAGCAGTGACAGGGTTGGGACAGGTTGGGGGACAATGTTATGGGGGAAGGTGACGAGTGTAGGCCATGGGGCTAGGCTCACTGGGTGAGTGCTGTGTGACTGGGACGTCCAGGCTGCCTGTCAGATTTGGGTGGGTTAGAAGGGCATGCCGGTCCCTTGGGCGCTGGGAGGCTGCTCAGATCTCTCAAGGGTTCAGGTTGGGGACTCAGTTTCATCTAGGAAGGCAAAGTTCCCTCCCTCCTGGAGCTGACAATCATAAGAGACATGTACATTGAAGAACTAACTTCTATACTGCCAACATGACTGGAAGTGGGGTGGTGTCCCTCTAGCTGGTGTGTGTGTGTGTATGTGTGTGTGTGTGTGTGTGTGAGGGAAGACCTTTCCAAAGACAGCATGTGGGCAAGGGGACAGGAAGTATAAAAGATATGATACAGGAACAAATTTTTTAGCCGGGCAGAAGAGGAGAGGATTGGGGAAACATCGTGATTGTAAGCAAGCTCTCTTTGCCCATCCTCCACGTGTTCGTTAGAAAGAACCTCTCATGTTTACCTAGGAATACAGTCCCACAGAGTGAAGACTGCATTTCCTAGTCTCCACTGCAGATACATATTTGTGGTCTTGAGACTAATTCCTGGCCAATGCAATATAAGAATCAGTATGTATAAGTTCCAAATGTGTCCTTAAAGGGAGGGGTTTGGCTATCTTTGCCATTTCCTTTTTTTCTTATGGCCTGGAATGAACCCACCATGACTGGAGCTCAAGCAACCAACTTAGACCATGAGGTAGAACACGTGTGTTGAGTATAGCAAAGCAACAAGATAGGATTGTGGAACTTGAAGACTGTGCAACTGATGTAGAACTCTGGGTGGCTTATGCAGAACTCTATGCAAAAGAGAAAGACTTGGGGCACCTGGGCGGCTCTGTTGGTTGAGCATCTGACTCTTGATTTCAGCTCAGGTCATGATCTCACGATTTGTGAGTTTGGGCCCCGCATTGGACTCTGTGCTGACAGCATAGAGTCCGCTTGGGATTTACTTTCTCTCCCTCCTGCTTTCTCTGCCCCTCCACTACTCGCCGCTTGTGCTTTCTCTCTCTCAAAATAAATAAACTTAAAAAAAGAGAAAAAAACTTCTATGGTTTAAGCTATTGTTATTTGATATTTTCTAACTCTTGCAGCCAAGCCCCTGATTAAAAAAAAAAAAAAAAAAAAAGATTGTTAGCTTCAAGAGGGGGTGAAGTGGGTGGAGATTGGGAAGCATCAAGGAAAAATGGCAAGGTGTGAACTTAAAAAAAGAGAAAAAAACTTCTATGGTTTAAGCTATTGTTATTTGATATTTTCTAACTCTTGCAGCCAAGCCCCTGAATAAAAAAAAAAAAAAAAAAAAAGATTGTTAGCTTCAAGAGGGGGTGAAGTGGGTGGAGATTGGGAAGCATCAAGGAAAAATGGCAAGGTGTGAAACAGTCTTTGCAGAGGATGAGGGAGCACCTGGCTAAGGAGAGTGTAGGAAGATGTCCTTGCAGTGGGCAGAGCTCACTTGGAGATGCATGTGGTAAATTTCAAGGGTGATGAAGTCAGTTAGGCGACCGACTTGATTTCAGCTCAGATTATGATCTTGAGGTTCATTGCTTCGGGCTCTACATCAGGGACACTGTTTCTTGGGGATTCTCTCCCACTGTCTCTTCTCTTGTGAGGCCCTCCTTCCCCTGCCTCTCTCTCTTTCAAAATAAATAACATTTTAAAAAGTAGGGACACATGGGTGGCTCAGTTGGTTGAGTGTCCAACTTCAGCTCAGGTCATGAGCTCATGGTTCTTGAGTTCAAGTCCCACATTGGGCTCTGTGCTGACAATTCAAAGCCCAGACAGCCTGCTTCAGATTCTGTGTCTCCTCTCTCTGCCCTTCCCCCTGCTCACACTGTCTCTCTCTCTGTCTCTTAAAAATGAATAAACGTTAAAAAAAATTTTAGGGGCGCCTGGGTGGCTCAGTCAGTTAAGCGTCCGACTTCGGCTCAGGTCATGATCTCACGGTTCGTGGGTTCGAGCCCCGTGTTGGGCTCTGTGCCGACAACTCAGAACCTGGAGCCTGTTTCAGATTCTGTATCTCCCTTTCTCGCTGACCCTCCCCTGTTCAGGCTGTCTCTCTCTCTCTCTCAGAAATAAATAAAACATTAAAAAAAATTTTTTTTTTAAATTTAAAGTAAAGGATGGGGCCACCTGAGTGGCTCAGTTGGAAGTGTCCAACTTTGGCCCAGGTCAGGATCTCACGGTTCATGGGTTTGGGCACTGCATCGGACTCTGTGCTGACAGCTCAGAGCCTGGATCCTGCTTTGGATTCTGTGTCTTCCTCTCTTTGCCCTTCCCCGTTCGTGCCCTCCTTCTCTCTCTCTCTCAAAAATAAACATTAAAAATAAGTAAGTGAGGGGCGCCTGGGTGGCTCAGAGGGTTAAGCATCCAACTTCAGGTCATGATCTCACAGTTCGTGGGTTCGAGCCCCGTGTTGGGCTCTGTGCCGACAACTCAGAACCTGGAGCCTGTTTCAGATTCTGTATCTCCCTTTCTCGCTGACCCTCCCCTGTTCAGGCTGTCTCTCTCTCTCTCTCAGAAATAAATAAAACATAAAAAAAGTAAGTAAAGGATGAGTATGGTTTTGTGTTTTTCTCTAGCTAAGTTTTGTGGCTTGGATGTAGGTGTGGAGTAGGCAGATAGTTTGGTCTACCAAGGGTTGGGGATTAGCAAGGACGGTATTGTAGGAGTGTGGGGTTCAAAGGAGTGATTATAATTTTGGACCAGGGGATGTGAGCTGGGAAGGCAGGAAGTGAGGACAGGGGTTGAGGGGAAAGAACAGGGGCCTCAGTTCTCTATTGCTACATAAGCAATCACTCCAAACATAAGGGCTTAAAACAGCAGAAACCTACTCATGGTTTTGTGGACTGGGTGGGTGCAGCTGTGTGATTACTCCACTGCATTAGCCGGCAGCTCAGCTGGGGCCCAATATCCAAGTTGAACCCCATCTTCCAGGGCCTATTTTCAAGTGGTGCCTGATCATTCAGCAGACTGTTTTGCTGCTGGTTTCCAAGACAGAGCTACGAGAGGACTAGTCCCAGTGGGCTACAATCCCATCAGGCCTCTGCACGCATCACTCGTGCTGATGTCCCAGGGGCCAAGCAGACCACAGGGCCAAGCCCAGGAGTCAGTGTGGAAGCGGTCTATCAAGCCAGAAGCTTTATGGGGGGTCAGGAATGCAAGCAGTCCATGACAGACCACCCTCTGGCCCCTCCAAGATCCCCTAGTATGTCATCTCAGCACCCAGCTCAGACCTCAAGTCTGGGATCTTGCATCCAAGTCAGGACCAGGTGCAAATGAGGTTTCTCAAGGGTCCTTCCTTGGGTGCAACCCAGCTGTGTGTGCTCAGTGCAGGGACCTATGAACTGAAAAATCCAGATTCTCTTCTCCTCACCCCATGTGCATTAATGAGACAGACAGAATATTTTCAACATACACTTCTATGACAATATGGGGGAAGCCTTGAGTGTCATGTTGACCTCATATACCCTCTGTTGTGACACAATGAGAACTATGTCACCTCTGTGATCTCCCCCCAAACCCTGAAGTCCAGGCTAACTACGGGAGAACCTCATACAAATCTCAGTCGAAAGACATCCTACAAAAGTGACCATACTCCTCAGCACTGTCAAGGTCATGAAAAAGAAAGACTGAGAAATCGTCAGACCACAGGAGACCAAGGAGACTAAATCCAGTGTGGTGCCTTGAATTGGTTGCTGAAACCAAGAAAATATTAGTATGTAAAAAAGGGGGGAGGGGACGCCTGGGTGACTCAGGCGGTTGGGCATCCGACTTCGGCTCAGGTCATGATCTCGCAGTTCATGGGTTCTCGAGCCCTGCTTCGGGCTCTGTGCTGACAGCTAGCTCAGAGCCTGGAGCCTGCTTCAGATTCTGTGTTTCCCTCTCTCTCTGCCCCTCCACTGCTCATGCTGTCTGTCTCTCAGAAATAAACAAAACATTTAAAAATTTTTAATAATTTTTATTAACATTTAAAAATTTTTTAATAAAAAATTTTAAATAATTTTAATAAAATTAAAAATTTTAAAAATTTAAAAAAAATTAAAAATTTTTAATAATTTTTATTAACATTTAAAATTTTTTTAATAATAAAAAAATTTTAAATAATTTTAATAAAATTAAAATAAAATTTTTAATGTTTATTTGTTTTTGAGAGAGGGAAAGCATGAGTGGGGGAGGGGCAGAGAGAGAGGGAAACACAGAATCTGAAGCAGGCTCCAGGCTCTGAGCTGTCAGCTCAGCCCAGACCCGGATGAAGGGTTCAAACCCACGAACTGTGAAATTATGACCTGAGCTGAAGTTGGATGCTTAACTGACTGAGCCAACCAGGCGTCCCTGAAGTAAAAAAAGTTTATTTACAAAAAAGGGGTGGAAAGTATGCAGCAATCATGGTCAATAGAAATTCTGAAATGCAATTCGCGTATGTTGCTAGTCGTCTGCTCTAGCCCAGGAAACCTGCCTTGATAAGGGCCCATCTGTGCTCTCTGGTAGTAATTGCCTAGTTGCTTGTTCTCAGGGGCTGTTGACTCTGCTCTCTCACTTCTTGGCTCCCTCCTGAGTCATCCTTTCTTTTCCATGGGAAATGGTCCATGTTCCTGACTTAGTTTCTGCACACAGAAATTTTGAACCCTAACGGTCCTTTTTCATTTTAAACAATCTCTGTCTCTTTTAATCCAAGATAGTATGATTCCTTTAAAAACCCAAGTAGGTTTTCTATGTATCAAATTATAACCCAGTACATTGTACAAGATTTACATCAAGAGGTCTCTTCTAGGAGGCTCATTTTACTTGGGTTGCAAATCAGAGTGTTGCTGGGTTTTTATATAATTTATTTAAGTAATCTTTATTCTCTACACCCAACATGGGGCTTGAACTCATGGTCCCGAGATCAAGGGTCACACCTCTCCTGACTGAGCCAGCCGGAAGCCCAGAGTGCTGTTGACAGTGTCCTTGAGATTCTTAGAAGCACTTTCTCGAGCTGAGAGGGTCTACAAGACACTGCTTTATGTCTCTTAGGGGTCGGAATGAGAAGTCTTATGGCCCCACTTTTAACTTAGCCTCTACTGAGAATGCATTTCTGTGGTGGTGCTCCGGACCTGATCTTCACTCAGAGGCCATTTCTTAGAGTACGCTCTGCAGGCTGGAGAGACTGGAAATGAAAATATATTTTACTTTTCAATCAGCAAGCCCTAAGTACGAAATATTTTCTCTAAATTCTTCGTGACAACTAAACAGTTCTCTCTCCAGCCCATTCATCACTTGTGATATCATTCATTGTGAAAATAAGCCAACTGGCACCGCACTGCTTGCCCTCGGCTGCTGGGCGGGTTAGAATAACAGCACTTTATTTTCTCGCGCTTCTGGAGACCAGCAGTCTGACGTCAAGGTGAAGGCAGGGCTCGTTCCTGCCGGAGTCTCCGAGGGAGAATCTGTTCCAGGCCCCTCTTCCAGCTTCTCATGGTGCTGGCCGTCCTTGGTGTCCCTTGGCTGATCTCCCTCTGTCTTCTCATGCATCTGTGTCTTCGCACGTCTTGTGTGTGTGGTTTGTTTCCTCGTAAAGGCACTGGTCCTATTGAATGAAAGGCCCCCCCACTCCAGTTATGACCTCCTCTTAACCACATCTGCATGACTTTATTCCCAGGTGCGATCACGTCCTGAAATACTAGGGGATAGGATGTCAACAGAGGTTTGGTTTGGTTTGGTTTTGCAGGTGACACAGTTCAGCACATGGCAGGCGTTCTCACCGTTTTCTTGGAAATCTCCTTGCCCAGAACCAGTTCATTAAGTACATTTTCTATCTCCACATGATGGTAGGCAACCGTCTCACAGGTTTTTCTGCTCACGTGGGTCCACTTTCTCCAGCCTCTGCTAACAGTCTCCTCAGTCTGAGTGCCCTGGGAGCCACCGTGGCCGCTGAAGCTGAGCTGAAGCTCAGTGGGACTGTAGCCGTGTCCCTGGCCGAAGCGCCCATCCTGGGGACTGGCCCTGGAGCCGTGAGGACGGGTAGGCCAAGCTCCCAGTGATTCGCTGGGGGGCTGGTGGGGAGCCACTCGTGCTCTGCAGTTCCTGGACCCATGTGGCCCTCAGGCAGGGACAGGTGTGTCACATGTTAGTAGTGCACCCCCTCCTGGACATTTCTTAAGAACACTCTAACCCGCTGTAGCTCCTTTGGGGTTCAGCGCTTGCTCCCCTTTCCATGCCCACAACATGTGCTGGGACGGTCAGGCTATGGCTTTCATTCGAGCCACAGGCTCTGAGGTGGGAAGTGGGGACTGACCCCGAGGGTGTCTCTGAGGTCCGGAGAGGGCAGCCTCCCTGTACCTCTTCAAGGAGAGGAAGCCCTTCCACAGGCCCAGATCAGGGGGGCTAGGAATCCAAGATGTCAAGCTGTCCCCATCCCACGTGTCAGGATGTCATTCATTCCCAGCCAGGCTGTGGTCCTGGCACAGCTTCGGCCGTAAGTTTAGGCTTCTTTGAAATAACCCTCTCAATCCTGGGCAACATTCTTTATTTAGAAATCTGCTTTGTCTGGTATGGACACAGCCACTCCTGCCTTCCTCAGGGCTTATGTGGCATAACTTTTCCCATCCTGATTCTAACCTGTCTTTATGTTCACGATGGGCTGCGTGGTGGCGGCCCACAATTGGGCCCTGCTGTTTCCATGCCTCGGCGCCACCTCTGCCTTGCAGTTGAGGTGCTTGGATCATTTACATGTAATATGATGACTGACACAGTTGGCTTCGGATCTACCATCTTGCCGTGTGCTTTCCTTTGCCTCTTTCTCTGCCTTCTGGATTTGTTGAGAATTTTCTATGATTTCTCTTCCTTGTTGGCTCATTACTTACCTATAACTGTTGTGCTGTTTTCATTTCTTTACTCTTTACAGATACACCATTACCTTAGCACAGCCCAGAGCCAGTGACTCTGGCACGTTGTTTATGCTGTAAGAACTTTGCCTCCTGTCCTTCCATTTCCCCGCCTGAACACTATTCTTTTTTTTTTTTTTTTTAATATTTTTAATGTTTTTATTTCTGAGAGAGAGAGAGAAAGAGAGAGAGAGAGAGACAGCGTGAGCAGGGGAGGATCAGAGAGAGAGGGAGATACAGAATCTGAAACAGGCTCCAGGCTCCGAGCTGTCAGCACAGAGCCCGACGCGGGGCTCGAACCCGCGAACCATGAGATCATGACCTGAGCTGAAGTTGGACGCTTAACTGACTGAGCCCCCAGGCGCCCCACCTGAACACTATTCTATCTAGTATACACTTTACTTCGATATGTGTTATAAATCCCACATACACTGTTAATTCTATTGAATCATTTGCTTATCTTTTAAATAAAAAGAAACAAAATTTTTTTTAAAGTTTTATTTATTTACCTAATCTCTACACCCAATGTGGGGCTCGAACTCATGACCTCAAGATCAAGAGCTGAGTCTGACCCAGCCAGGCACCCAGAAACAAAGTTATTATATTTACCTACTTGGTTACAATTTCCATGCTTTTCATTTCTTTGTGGAGATCTAGATTTTCATTTGGTGTCACTTTATTCTGTCAGACTCTCTTTAGGATTCTTGTGTGGGTCAGCTGGTAATGAATTCTTACAGCTTTTGGATGTCTGAAAAGTCTCTTTATTCTGTGTTTTTGAAAGATATTTTCATTGGGTATAGAATTCTAGGTTGGCAATGTTTTTCTTCCAGCACCCCCCCTTTTTTTTTTTTGAATATTTTTTTATTTATTTCTAGGAGAGAGAGAGAGACAGCGTGAGCAGGGGAGGGTCAGAGAGAGAGGGAGTCACAGACTGAAACAGGCTCCAGGCTCCGAGCTGGCAGTCAGCACAGAGCCCGACGTGGGGGCTCGAACCCACGAACCGCGAGATCATGACCTGAGCGCAAGTCGGACGTTTAATCGACTAAGCCACCCAGGTGCCCCGTTCCAGCCCTTTTTTTTACTTAAACAATATTTTTAATGTTTACTTTTTTTTTTTTAGTTTTTTTATTTTTAATGTTTTTTTATTTATTTCTAGGAGAGAGAGAGACAGCGTGAGCAGGGGAGGGTCAGAGAGAGAGAGGGAGTCACAAACTGAAACAGGCTCCAGGCTCTGAGCTGGCAGTCAGCACAGAGCCCGATGCGGGGCTCGAACCCACGAACCGCGAGATCATGACCTGAGCGAAAGTCGGACGCTTAACCGACTAAGCCACCCGGGCGCCCCATTAATGTTTACTTTTTTTGAGAGAGAGGGAAAGAGAGCAGGGAAGGAGCAGGGAAAGAAAAGGAGACACAGAATCTGAAGCAGCTCCACGTTCTGAGCTGTCAGCACAGAGCCCGACGTGGGGCCCGGACTTGTGATCATGACCTGGGCTGAAGTCAGACACTTAGCCACCTGAACGAGGCAGGCGCCCCGCTTCCAGCACTTTAAACTCTTGCCCCGCTGTCTTCTAGGTTAGCTCTTGCTTTATTTCCATGAGGAATCTGTTGTCACCCTTATCTTTTCCCCTTTGTACACAGCATGTGTTGATTTCTCCCCCGCCTCGGCTGTTTGCACTTAATATTTTCCTTTATCCTTTGATAATGATGTACCTTCCTGTGGTTTTCTTCCTATAACATATGCTTAGGGCTTGTTGACCTTCTCGGGTTTGTAACTTTATAATTTTTATCAAATCTGGAAACATTTCGACTATCATTTCTGTATTTTTCCCCCAATCCTCCTCCCTCCGGGGACCCCATCTCATATATAGTAGGCCACAGCCCACAGTCCTGCTCTTCCTTCTTCTCTTCAGTCTTTTCTTCCTCTGTGTTCTATTTTTTTTTAATATTTTTTTAATGTTTTATTTATTTCTGAGAGAGAGAGAGACAGTGTGAACAGTAGAGGGTCAGAGAGAGAAGGAGACACAGAAGCTGCAACAGGCTCCAGGCTCTGAGCTGTCAGTACAGAGCCCGATGTGGGGCTTGAACCCACAAACCATGAGATCATGACCTGAGCCGAAGTCGGACGCTTAACCGACTGCGCCACCCAGGTGCCCCTGTTCCTCTGTGTTCTAGAGCAAATGTTGAAAGTGTGCAACCCCATGGGCAGGTCGGGGAGGTGGGGGAGGGAAGGTCCCCGCTGGATTAAGAACTACAAAGTTGCCAGGTCACCCCATGCCAAGCGTCCAAGGAACACAGCCTGCTCACTGCTCCCAGAGCCTCTAGGCTGGTCACCCTCTCTTCCCTGTACTCCCTCCCACTCAGGGCTCACTCACCTGTTCCCCCTCCCCTCTCAAGTTTCCTTTAAAAGTCCCCCAAAGAACTGTCCTGGAGGGGGATGGAAGTGTCCTGTGTCTTGATAATAGGGGCATTGGTTAAAAGAGCAATTGTTTGTTACAACTGCTAGAACTCCACACTTAGGGCATTTTACTGCACAGAAAATCTATCTCAGGCTTGAAATGAGGCCAAAGGGTCTGAGCAGATCAGGCAGTTAGACCCCTTGGAACAAAGTAGGACCTGGGTCGCTTAGGGCTGCTGGCCTCTCTGATGGCCCTAAACACAGGCGGCTGAGGGCACATCCTTCCTGAAGCAAGAAGGAGGCGGTGCCCCAGCATATCTGGAGCCCCAGCTGGAGCTTCATCAACTCAGGGCAGGAGGCAGAGGCCCTTCCCACAGCTCCGGGGCCACTCTGTGCTCTCTGGGTCATTGTTTACGTGCTAAGAGAAAAGTGGCATTTTGTGATATGACAGCAGGGATTTGAGGGAGGGAAGGGGGCAGGAAAGAAACCAGACTGGCTGTGAGCCGGCCTTGGGTGAGGGTGGGGACGGCTACATGTGGACCATCATTATCTGACTTTCTACACTGTTGTGTACACCTGATATTTTCTATAATAAAAATATTTTTTTAAAAACCCTGACATTTGCATCTTGTTTAATTTGCATTTTTTTTTTTCTGACAAGGTCTCTTATTTATTGTGTAGTAAATTGCCTGTTAACCCCTCGAGGGTCTCAGCATAGCAACTACTCCATAATCAGAATATTAATTCCTTGTTATACAAATACTTTATTTCCTGCTACTTTGATATTTGCTCTTTGTTTCAGTAGACATTTTTAGTTGCCTTGTGGTCTCACCTCTTCCCCGTAGCTCCAAAGCTCCTCCCCCAGCAGGCACCCGTCCTGCCTCATGCCCTTGACCTCATGAGCCTCACCTAGCACACATCACCTGTTCTGGACTCCACTCAGTCACCAGCAACCCCTCCCACCAATGACCTCAGCCCTGTGGCTGGGCCTTCGCGCTCCCTTGGGAGCCCCAGCACCCCGGCACCCCACTCCCTTCCCACCAGCCTTCTCTCCCCAACCTCAGTCCCCTTTCCTTGCTGTGGCCTGCAGCCCCCTCCCCACTCCCCTCTGTAAGAGTCCGAGCTGATGGGAGCCATCTGCTGTGCCAGCCACCTGCACCAGCCCTTGCTGTGGGCACCACCCCATCTCCGCACCAGGTCTGAATTCCTGGTGGTCTCAATACTCTCGTGACCACCTTCCAGGCCCTGCCCCTCGGTCTAACCTCCCATCATCTCAGCTCAACACCACCATCTCAGACCATCACCTGCCAGCTCAGTCCTGCAGAAGCTGGTCCCAGCACTCGAGAGCCCCCAAGCTGTCATGTCCTCACCTCTTTCTCCCTGTTTAGAGGCCACAATCACTGCCGCCTCTCCCTTGCACACCCCCTTGGCTCAGATGCCCCTTTCAGAAACTCACTTGGCAAAAGCCCAAACCTGGATAAACCCAACCACTTTGCTTATCCCCACTGGGCTCCCTGCTGCTCCTCAAAGATATGCAATCCCATCTCCTCTGGAATAGAGGCCAAAGCACACAACTGTCTCCCAGGCCTGGTCTCTGCGCCTTCCTGCTCTCACAATCCAGGCTATCACCTGGTCTACTCCTCTTTCTGATTGGCATCTGTGTCCTGGGCTGGACCACCGGCTCGAGGAGCAGGTGGAGAGTGGATGCTCGGAGCTGTGAGTCTCTCCTCACAGATGGGAAACTGGGGGTTGAGCCAGACTGAGCAGGTCAAGGGCAGCCCACTATGCACACAGGCTCCAAACTGGCTTCCAGATAGACATGACACCCCTCCCCCATTCTACAGAAGAGAAGGCTGCGAAAGGGGGTTTTGGGTGCCAAGGAGCCAGACCGAAAGCGGCTCCTAACCAGGGTGGGATCTTGGCAGCGGGGAGAGGGGTCCTGAAGGAGGAATGGGCTCTCTAGGCTACACTGGCCTGAGCTCGCCTAGAGTGGAGGCAGGTGAGAAGGTGACCACGGGGCCCACAGGTGAACACACACAGGGCCCCTGGCTCTGCTGGAGAGGAGCGTGCTGGGGACATAACACCGAGTCTCTCCTTTGAAACCTGGCCTTTTGGCAACATGGGACCTGCACAGGGCTGGAGACGGCACACCCAGAAGCAGAGGGACCTAGAACCAATCCCACATCCCCCCGTCCCAGGTAGGTAAGAGGCCGGAGGTCAGAGGGAATAGAGTCTCTGGTCCTCAGAGACGCTGTGGGGACAGGGCGGAGAGACCAAGCACGCTGGGTGCTAAGGCCCTGAGGGTCAGAGTATCCCTCAACTGGCTGGGTCCTCTGGGAGCCAAAGCAGCCTTGCCTTGGACCCTGTCCTCTCCTGCAACAAAGCCCCCCCGCCCCCAACTCTCAGTGGGAAATTCAGGGTGACCTCCAGTGCAGGAGAGCTGAGACTTTCCACAAGCGTGAGAATCACCGTCTCTCCTAGCTGGACCTCAGGACTGGGGCACGGTGACCTTGGGGGTGTCGGTAGGGGCGGGAGGGGTGCCAGAAAGGAGATGGAGCGAGGAGGCCCCAGTAATTGAGCCTGGGCCGCATGTGTGCTCTACACCCCGGCCACTGCGGACTGATGGCCAAGGCCTGGGCCCACCTGCCCCTCCCCGCCAGGCGCCCCGAGGGGCTGCAGACTCCACCCAAACTAGCGGATCAGGGGCTGCCCGAATCGTCCCCTCGGGAGCACGCGGCCGTGGGACACATGTGTCCGTGCTCTGACGCCTCGTCCGTCAAAGCTTTGGAGCCAAGGGGGCGGGGAAACTGACAGAGAGGCAAGGACGCAGACAGCCAGCTAGGGCTGGAGGGACGGCGAAGTCGGAAGAAGAGATAGAAAAATGACGAGAAGTGAAGGAGGGGCACAGAAGACGTGGGGGGACAGGCAGCTGAGTGGAAGAATGAGGGAAGGGGTCGGGGAAATGCAAGCACAAGGCTAGGGCGACAGGGTGGCTAGGACCGGCGGGGGGGACCGGGATGTAGTTAGAAAGGAAGCAGGGGCGGGTCGTCAGGGAGAAGACGGCCGGGGGGGGGGGGGGGGGGGGGGGGGCGCGCTGGTGATGGGACTGCGCCGGGCACGTTCCTCCAGCGCCCGGAGGGTTTGCCCGGTAATTAGGCCTCGGTCCAGATGGGCCCCCAGTCCCGCAATCAAAATGCTAATTGGCCCCGCGTCTCCGGCTGTGCCTCGGCCCGGCGCCCCCTGGGAGCGAGCGGGGACGACAGTCTCGACCGAGGGGGGGGGGTCCCCGTCCCCGCCCCCACTTCGGGGCTCGCCGGCTGCGGCTCTGCGATAAGAAGGCGGCGGCACCCCGCCCCCGCCCCTCGGGGACTCCTGCCACGCAAGATGAATATCCAGCCGCGGCCACCGCCACAAAGCGAGCCTGTGGTCTCCGCCGCGCCCCCTGCGCGGGGCCAGCTCGCTCACGCCCGCACTCGCTTGTCTCCGGGGCGAGGCGCGGGCGGAAGCGGGGCGCGGGCAGCAGCGGCGCGGCTCCCGGAGCCGCACTCCCGGCGCGCCCCCGCACGCACGCTCCCGGGGCGGCCCGCCCGCCGCGCGCTCCCGGCCGGTGTCCGCGGCCCCGCCGAGCCGCCCCGCACAAGGTCACTGCGTGCGGCGACGGGTGCGCGCGCGCCCCCACCCTGCACGCGCTCCCGGCTCGGCCGCGCCCGGACCCTCCCCGGAGCCACCCTGCGACCTTGGTCCTCAGTGACAGCGGGCGGCGCGGGGGCGCGCTCCGGGAGAGCGTGGACACCCGAGCCGTCCGGCGCAGGCGAGGGAGGGGACAATGGCAGCTCCGGGTCCTAATTGAGGACATATGTCCCCGCGAGCGGCCATTGTGAGGCCTGGAGCCCCCGACACCCCCGCTCCCGGCCATTGGCGGCTGGGCCTGACGTCATGGGGGCTGCAAACTCGGGGCGGGCGGCCGCGGGAAGGGTTATCCGCCTGGTTGCGGAGCCGCCGGGGGGAGCTGCAGCCACGCGGGAGGGTGTAAAACCACCAGTGAAGTCGAATTTCTAGAGCAAGGGCATGGCAGCCCCTCTCCCCCTTCACAGCCCGCTCTCTGCGTCGCCGCCGCGCCCGACATCCCCCCCTGGGGAAAGAGGCGGGGGTGGAGGGAGGCCTCTCCGGCGGGCACGGGGTCAGCCCGGGTGACCGGGTGGCAGGGAGACACTGCGGCACGGGGCGCGCGCCGCGCTTCCACACTGCGCTTTCGCTGCCTCAGCATTCGCTCCTTCGCCTCCCGCCTCCCCCACTCGCCCCCGAAGATCCCCAGCCTCCGTACCCGAGAGCCAGGCAGGCGGACCGGCCTGGGATCCGCCCTGCGTTCCTCCCCCAGAGATCCCCGGTCCGGGGCGCAGGAGTCCCAGGCCTGTTTCCGCCGTCCCCCCCCCCCCCCCCCCCACGCACGGCAAGGCCGCAGACCACTGGGCCTCCGTTCCCCAAGCTGCCTGGGGAAGTCCACACATGCGGGGGCCGCGGCATCCCCAAGACCCCTCCCAGGAGACCCGGTACGGGCCCGGCCCGGCTCAGCCATTTCCGCCGGCCTCTCCCCCCTCCCCTCGCTCCCCCTCCCTCAGCTTCTGGGCTTTAAAAGCCGGAGGCTGGGCCCGGCCGCAGGCAGAGGCGGCCGCGGGCGCAGGAGGCCGGGCCCCGGAGCTGTCCGAGCGCCGAGCCCCGCCCCCGGAGCCCCCGTCCCTCCCTCTCCCCTTCCCTCGGCCCGCCTTCCCTGCGCACCCCTCCCCCCGAGGACCCCCGCCCCCCGCTCGCCGCCGCCGCCGCCGCCGCTCGCTCGGGCTGCAGAACAATAAAGCAAGCCTCCCAGAGACCCCCGCCGAGGACCCCCGCCTGGCGGCAGAGCCCCCGCGGCCCGCCCCTCGCCGCCCGCGCCGGCTGAGCGCGCCCGGTCGCTGGCCGAGGTGCTGGCCGGGCCGGCGCTGGCCGCGGTGCTGAAGCTGCTGGCGCTCCCGCCGCCGCCGCCGCCGCCGCCGCCGCCGCCGCCGCCGCCGCGTTCCCCGGGCCCGGCGCCTCCACCCCCGGGGGCATGGGGGGCCGCTGACTGAGGCTCCGCCGCGGCGGTGGGGGGGAGGGGAAGGGGGCCGCGGAGCCGGGCCAGCCCTGCACCCACTCGCAGCCTCCGGGCCCGGGACGGAGCCGCTCCCCCCTTCCCCACCCCCCACCCCCCGGCCTCCTCCCCCGCCTGTCCAGGGGCGGCACTGCGGGCTGGGAAGCCGGGACCAGAGGAGGGAAGGGGAGAAGGAAGGAAGGAAAGAAGGAAGGAAAGAAGGAAGGAAGGAAGAGAAGAGAAGAGAAGAGAAGAGAGGAGAGGAGAGGAGAGGAGAGGAGAGGAGAGGAGAGGAGAGGAGAGGAGAGAAGAAGGAAGGAAAAGAAGAGGAACCCAGAGGAGCAGAGGAGGAAACGCAAGGCAGCCCGGCAGGCGAAGAGGACGGCACCCCGGCGGCAGCACCGGGAGGCCAGAGTGGGGACCCGCGCTGCCCCCGCCGCCCCTCGGATGGTGACGGGGCCCCGCCGCGGCCGCAGCCCCCCCGCGCCCCGGCCCCGCAGGCCCGCAGCGCCGGAGCCCCGCAGGAACCATGCCCAGGTCCTTCCTGGTCAAGAAGGTCAAACTTGACACGTTCTCCTCGGCGGACCTCGAGAGCTCCTACGGGCGCGCCCGCAGCGACCTCGGAGTGCGGCTGCACGAGAAAGGTGCGAGCGGGGCTGAGTCTGGGGGCAGCAAGGGGCCCGAGGCAGAGCCGGAAGGGGCAGAAGGCCAGATCGTGGGGACGGAAGGGTCGGGGACCCCAGCAGATGGACCCGAGGGAAGCAGAACCAGGAGGAGGCAGTGGCTGCAGCCGGACTGTGGAGGAGGGTGGGGAGAGGCGGAGGCAGAGGCAGGCCAGATCAAGGCCAAGACCGCGGCAGGGAGCGTGTCCGTGCAGGAGAGAAGGAGGGGAACAAAGGTCAGGAATAGGAAGTACCCCACACCTTGAGCGTGCGAGGACATACACGGTCATACGGGCATCTGCTGACATGACAGGACCTGCCGTGCATGCAAACCCACGCCCAGAACCTGGGCCTCCCTCAGTATCCTCCTCTCTTTTCTGGCTGTGGCTAGCAGGATGCTGTGAGTTCCAGAGAGCAGGCAGGGTGCAGTGGGGGCCGCCACCTGTCAGGACTAAGGTACCAGCAGAGGCAGCAGCGGTGCTTCCCCTGTAGCCAGGGTCGGGGAGGACGACGTGAGCAGGAGGGAGCAGGAGGGTTGTAGGCAGGGAGGCCCACAGTGCTGGAGTCGGGGGAGGCCCTTTGTGTAAGGGTGCCCAAGTTCAAGGACAACTGTTAGCATGCGGGCGAGAGAGCTGGGGGGTGCCAGCAGCGTGGGGTGGCCGAACAAGTGTGACCTGAACCTGTGTGAGCACGAGCCTGTGTGTGAGCCTGTGTGCGCCCATGTGACTGCGTGCAGCCATGTGACTGTGTGCGCTTGTGTGTGACCCTGTATGAGTGTGTGCCTGCCTGTGTGCCACTACATGGGACCATGTGACTCTGAGGCTGCTGTGCACCCATGTGACTGGTGACCCTGGCTAAGAGTGTGTCCAGGGTGGCCGCATGTGTGACCCTGCATGAGTAGGTGGTTTGTGCAACCCACCCTGTGAGGGCACTCCAGGGTTGACCGTGCCTGCGAGGCTGGGTATAACCCCGAAGAAGCCAGAGGCTGCATCGTGTGGTGTGTGCACTTGTGACTTTGAGGCTGTGAGATTTGTCTTGTGCCTTGAGAACAACTGCAGTTACCGGCATGAACGGTGCCGTCCCTCTGATGGTGTCCCCTTGTGGAATGCCCCGGCATTCTCCAGCACAGCGGCTCCCTGGTCACTTGTCCTGAGGCTTGTGGGGAAGGCCCCCCGCAACGGGTTAGGGACTGGGGGAAGAGGGCAATGTGGAACAAGGCAGGACCCAGGGGTGCAGGATGACGGAAGGGAGTTGGGGAAGACGAGTGGGTGGAAGAAGATAAGGCTGGCGCTGGAAGGGGGTCAAGTTCAGCGAGCAGCAGGAGACCTGGGAGGTAAGGAGGAGATGCTAGAGAGGGTAGGAGGGCTTGCCGGAGGGAGAAGTCTTTAGGGCTGGTTGGGGGCCCCGAGGACCAAGGAGGGGCAGCGTCAAGGCTGGGCTCGAGTTCCAGGTGCCGAGGGGAGGAGCAGGTGGGAACCTCGAGAGGCGGGAGCGACGGGGTCCCTCGGTGGGCGGTCCTGGCTTTGTGCGCTGCGGGTCCGCAGTGTGTTGCATAATCAGGGAAAACTGCTGAAGTGGGGAGAACCCGAGGGGGAGGAGGGGTGGAGGAAGGAGGGCGAGGGAAGCGCCGCCCCTCCCCCCTGACCTTGAGGCTCCGCGGGAAGGGGGGCAGCCGCGCCCGAGGATGCGCCTCTTCCCCCCCCCCCGCGAGGGTGGGGCCGGCGGGCGGCGGGGGCGGAGCCGGGGCCCGGCCCGGTCTCATCTCTCCTCTCTTCTCTTCCCCTCCCTGCCTCCTCCATCCCCCCTGCCCCGCGGTACCCCGGCCCCTTCTCCTTTGTCCTTTTTCTTGTCGCCTCCTTCCCGGACCCCGTGTCTCCCGCCGCCTGCCTGTGTGTGTCCCGCCCGCCGCCCGGCTCCCCTCCCTCTGTGTCTGCCTGTCTGTCCGCCTCGGCCCTCAGGATACCTCAGCGACTACGCGGGGCCCGCCTCCGTCTACGATGGCGATGCCGAGGCGGCCTTGCTCAAAGGGCCGTCCCCAGAGCCCATGTACGCGGCGGCCGTGCGCGGAGAACTGGGCCCGGCGGCCGCGGGCTCGGCACCGCCGCCCACCCCGCGCCCAGAGCTGGCCACGGCCGCGGGCGGCTACATCAACGGCGACGCGGCCGTCAGCGAGGGCTACGCGGCTGACGCCTTCTTCATCACCGACGGGCGCTCGCGCCGCAAGGCCGCCAGCGCCGCGGCTCCCTCCACGGCCTCCGCCGCGGCCGCAGTGGCTCCCGACTGCGACGGCGGAGGCGGGGCCGGGGCGGGCGCGCGCGGCGCGGGGTCTGGGGCCGCGGGCCGGGGCGGCGCGCGCGCGGGGGTGAGCGCGGAGGCGCGCGCGGGGCCCGGGGCCGGCGGCGCAGGGGGCCGGCACGCGTGCGGCGAGTGCGGGAAAACGTACGCCACGTCGTCGAACCTGAGCCGCCACAAGCAGACGCACCGCAGCCTGGACAGTCAGCTGGCGCGGCGCTGCCCGACGTGCGGCAAGGTGTACGTGTCCATGCCGGCCATGGCCATGCACCTGCTCACGCACGACCTGCGCCACAAGTGCGGCGTGTGCGGCAAGGCCTTCTCGAGGCCCTGGCTGCTGCAAGGCCACATGCGCTCCCACACCGGCGAGAAGCCCTTCGGCTGCGCGCACTGCGGCAAGGCCTTCGCAGACCGCTCCAACCTGCGTGCGCATATGCAGACGCATTCGGCCTTCAAGCACTTCCAGTGCAAGCGCTGCAAGAAGAGCTTCGCGCTCAAGTCCTATCTCAACAAGCACTACGAGTCTGCATGCTTCAAGGGCGGCGCTGGCGGCGGCGGCCCCGCGGCCCAGGCGCCCGCCGCCTCGCCGCAGCTCAGCCCCGTGCAGGCCTAGGGCGGCGGGGCCTCCGCCAGCCCAGCCGGGTCGGCTCTCAGCAGCAATACAGGCCCCCAGGGAAGTCTCCGCCAGCGCCCGGGCGGGGGGGCCGGAGGGCGGGCCCCTCCTCACAGCAATAGAGGGAGGGGGCCCGGCCCCGCCCCGCCCGCCAGGGGCCTTGTCGGCCCCTTCAAGCAATAGGGTCCTGAGGGGAGACCCACCCCGAACCCCCTCCCTTCCCCTCCAGGGTGCCCCAGGCTTTTTCCCAGCAATAGGGTCGAGGAGACCCAGAACCGAACCTCATCTCCGAGTTAGGTCTCTGAAGACGGGGGTGGGGTGAGGTGGGGAGCACCCCCCTCCTCCCTCCTCTGCGCCCCTGGATCGCGTCGCAGAGACTCAGGTCTTCCCCACCCCTTCCCCAAGCCTTCCAAGGGCCAGGCCTGCGGCCTAGACGTCCAGGGAGCAGACCCGGGGAGGAGCAGGAGGGAGGGGCCTGCAGAGGCATCCCTACTCCTCGGTCTTCGCTGAACCCCAGGAGTGATAGACGCGTTGGGGGTCGGGGAGAGAGGCGGACGGCGGCACCCCTCTCCCTCGGGTTCTTTCTGGGGCCTCAGTCCAAGCCGCTCTCCCACCCTCGCCCCGCATCCTCTGCCAAATCCGAATTCTTCCAGCCCAGCTTCCCGGGCTCTGTCCTTCATAACGAATAATAATGACGCATATCGAATCGCATGGACTTATCCGACCTCCTCAGACCCCACTCCCGCCCTGCCCCGGGGCCCCTTCCCTCGTCCCCGGGCATTCGGTGTTGGAGGACGGATCCTGGGGCCCGGCAGGCAGGCCTGGGCACGGCCCATTACACACCTCTCTGTATTCGCTTTGCGGGTAAAGCCCCCTGGGGGGGTTGCGGATGCGTCGGGTTTCTTTCTTTCTGTATTTGTACGTTTTACTTATGAACGGATTGCACTCGGGTCAGGGAAGGGGGCGCTGAGGCCCCCATCCTTCCCGCCGACGCCCGGGGCTTGGGATGTCCGGGATCACTTTCCCCGCCCCCGAACCCCGCCCCCACCTGGGCCCCACCCTCGAGCCCCAGGCCCCGCCCCCACTCTGTTGCCAACTTTCGCCCGTCTATGCCAAAGCCTCGGCGGCGACCCCGCCCCAAGGGCCCGCCCCATTGGCCGCCGCCTTTGTGACGTCACTGCATGCAGCCCCAACCCTCCTCCGGTCCCTTCCCGGGGCTGCCCGCTCCCTCTCCCTCTTAGTTAGTCCGATGCCGACTATAGAGCAATAATGCGCACTGCATGCGAAGCTGCCGCCGCCTCTAGAGTTACTGAGAATCAGGTATCCCCCTGCCCTACCCACCCCATAGGCCCCTAGATCAGGGACATTGCGCGGGGCCGGACGCGCAGACTTTCTTCCCCTCCTCCTCCCTACTCCCCCACGGCAGAGCCCTGCGGGTGTAATGGTTCCAGGGCAGGGGCGGGGTGGTTGCCCCCAACACCCCTCCTTCCGTCATCCATTACCCACCAACCGTTCATTGGGCACCTACTATGTGCCAGGCCCGCTGCAGAGTCGGCGCGGCTGCACGCTCGTGACAGGCGTCCATCAGGCTTGGGTGGGCCCAGGAGGGCTGCACATGCAGAGAAAGGCCTGGTCCCTAGACCCAACCCTGCATCCCCTTCACCTCTTCCTCACCCGACCCCGGGTCCAGTGCTGGGTGCAGTTGGGCTCTACCTTTGACTTGGGCCTGGCGTTCTCACCTCAGGTGGCACAGACCCAGGGCCCCCAAGGCCCAGTGCGACCAGGGCCACCCATACTGACTCTCAGCCCTTCCATCTCCTGGCCACTTGGGCTCTGCTGTGTGGGGTCAGGGCCCCAGGCCAGACAAAAGGTGCACACTGCAGTGCATGACCTGGTCAGCGCCATCCCGGTGGGCACCGAGCTGCTGCCGCGCCGCACCTGCGGGAGCAGACGGAGGGCCCAGCACAAAAGGGCCCATATCCAAAACCCTCTATACCACAACTCGTGTCCACACAGCTCCCAAGCTGGGGCCTGCCCTCCTGTGCTGGGCACACCCGCATGCACACGCACACACAGGCGCCCCACCCAGCCCCCACACGCCTGTCTACCTACCTAAGGAGAAGGCCAGAGGGCCATGGGCCGGCCAGGGTCTCCCGCTTCTCCCTACACCCCGCCGCCGTGGAAAGCCATGGGCCCCCTCCCGCCCCCATAACTAAGCAGCACAATAACCGACTTAGCGAATTCAGGTAGAAGGAACGTTTAGGTAGCACCTATTTTGTACTGATTCTACGAGTAGGGCCCGAGATGCGGGGGCCCTCGGGTGGGGGTTGCGGCCGCCGGCCCGCCCCGCCCCCACCCCCGCCTGCGCCCCGCCGCCTTGTACATACTCCCACCCGGAACAGGCCGGGATTTTTACTCGGGCCGCGCCCCTCTTCCGCCCCCGTTTGGGGCTGGGCCGGCCGGACAGACGGACGGACGGACAGACCTCCTTCCTAAGCACAATAGCACCAGCTCCCCGGAGCGCCGCACCTCCACGAGGAGAATAAATGCCACTCTTGATAGAACTTGGAGTGTTGGGTTGATGTATCCAGCGCTGGGTCCACGCCACAGGGGGCGCTGGGATGTCTGGGGGGCATCATCCCAGCCCTGCTGCATCCCAGAGGCAAGGCTGGTGCAAGCCCAGTGCTGGGAGTGGCAGCCTACCCACAGAGCTCTGGGGTCACATCACTACCTTTTGGTAGGGTGTGGCACTGTCTCCTTGCCCCCGAGGGCTATCTTCTTCCCCATGGGAGGGCCAGCTTGGCAAGCCTAGACTCGGGAGAATCATCCCCACCCCCCCAACAAGGCAAAGCAGCTGGCAGGCTAATCTGCTCTGTGCCAGGAACTGGGGGAGCTAAGGACCTCCAGCCTGAATTCCAGCCCAGCCCAGGAGTGATCTAGAATCACCAGAGTAGCCACAGCAGGGCCTGCAGAGGTACGTCTACTCTTCTTGTAGGAGCTCCTGCTGCTCCTCAGGCTTGACAGCCACCAACAAACCCGCCTCAATGGCAGTGGAGAAAATGGGGACAGCAGAGGGTGCAAGGTCTGGCCTCTTCCTGCTGCCCACATCTTGACCCCCATGTCTGAGGAGGCCTCCGTGGACAGCTGACTCGTGCTGCTTCTTGGGAGGGGCCACCCAGGGGACAGAGAGGCTTCCATGGCCACCCACAGTCCTCAAGCTCTAGACAGGATGAATCAAGTTGAGATGAGGGGTGGGACTGCGCTGGTCAGGGACAGGCCAGGAACGGGGACCCCCTGCCCCAGCAATGCCCCCTGATACTCACTCAGGTTGGTAGGTATGAGCTGAGAGGCCCAACGTCTGCGAGGTCATCCCAGAGCCAGCTGTCTGAACCCCATCAGGGACAGGTCTGCCTAGACTTCATCAGGGTGGACGGCAGGGGAGCCTGACCTTCAGAAGGGTGTCAGCTGGTAGGCTGCTCAGGGTGGGGCTCACACGGAGGTGGACACCCTCTTCTGGGGAGCACTGTCAGCAGTAAAAACCTCAGCAGTGAAAGCCCCTATTATTGGTAGAGGTCAGGGATCCTTGAGTCTCACTGTCCCTAGGCTGGGGAAAGCATCTTTGCCACATTTGTGTGTGAAGAATCGGTGTCTGGGAGAACAGCCGATCCAAGGCCTGCCTTTGATACAAGCTCTGTCCTAGTACCTCACTGACCCTCCACCTGGAGTCACACCTGGGTGGGTGCCAACGGCAGGGAGAATGCCCATCGCTTCCAGCTTCTGGGTCCAGACTCCTGGTTCCTGCTTCTGCAGGACCCTGAGGGGCAGTGGGAGTGGAGGGATGAAGGCGGCCTCCCTGAGGCCTGGAATGAGTCCACCCTCAGTCTTCACAGATGTCCACAGACAGAACTTTCTATCCCACAACTGGGCAGCATAGTCTGCTAACCACCATGTCCTACGTCACCCTTCACAGGCCTCAGTGGCCTGTGGCACCTCGGCCACAGGTTGAGGTTCTAAACTCTGAACCTCTTCCAGCCAGGCCTGCAAGGGTCCTGGCCTCTAGTCTCTTAACCAGTTGCTGCCCCTGGCAGAGAAATCTCCACTGACCTCTCTTCCACGACCCTCTTGTATGCCTTTGTCACCAAGCAACCCCACCTGCCTTAACCTTTCTTTCTCCTCTCTGGCATCCTGGGCCTCATTTTGCCCTGGATCCTAAGGCAACTGGAGCTTCCGGGGGAGGGGGAATTCTAAAGCTGCTGCGTTGGCCCATTCTCCCTCCCAAGGCCTGGCCCACGCTCTCCCACAGGCCATTGTCCCCTCCAGGCCCGGTCCACGCCTGTACTGAGGCTCTTCCTTATTGGTGTTCTCACGGCCCATGCCTGCCTCTTAACTTGATGCCTAGCTTTCCTCTCGCTCAACTCCAGTGCCAGAACCTTGGCTGTCCCACCGGTTACCCACCAGACTGGTCCTTCCTGGTGATCCCTTGTCCACTCTGGTCGCTTCACTCCCACTGCCGTTTGCCAGCTGACAGCTTGGAGCCGGGACATGGGCACAGGCAGCCGCCTCCAACATGACTTTTCATTCATTACTGACTACTGCACTCAGCCTCTGCAGGCCTACTGGAAGCCTGAGTCCTCAATCTCTGCCAGCCTGGGCAGGCCCTCTAGTTCTTGGCGCTGTACTGAAGGGTGGCACGGCCAGAAGGGATGCAGAGACACGTGGGCACATGTGGCAGAGCTCCCAGGGCTCACTCCTCTATGCTGGGCTCCTGAGAGGACCCTCTCCTTTGTTCGCCCTCCCTTGAGATCAGTACTCAGAAAGTCCTAGCTCTGCCTGGCCCAGGCCACCCCATGAACAGATGAAAGTTCTGAAAGACTGGATAGGAGACGGGTTGATCCTGACTCACCGAGGTTGAGCTGCGTGGACATGTGGGAGCAGCTCTCCTGCCCCAGGCAAGGCAGCCCCGTTAGCACGTTCCTCGAAGACAACCTGCCAGGTAGCTCCAGCCTGCTAGGTAGGGATGCCAGGCCGGTTTCAGTCCCAGATGGCTCAGTGGTGACAGGAATGCGTCACTAGGGGGCCCAGGCACTGTGGTGAAGGTGGTGGAACAGGGGTGTGCCGGGAGGAAAGGCAGTGGCCAGTCCACTGAGAGGCCACTAATCTGAGGCTGAACCTTTCAGTTTATTTGCTTCTAAGAGGTGCTCTTCTTCTTCCTGCTCACCTTGGGAGTGAATGGCTAATGCATTTTGCCGCTGGGTAAACCCTCCCTGAGTCTCCAGTGAATGCTCACTCTGAAATCCAGGGTGTTCACACCCCATGCCCTATGTAAAGATGCGTGTTAAACTAAGGTGGAAGGCGCACTTGTTTGCCAGCGGGTTGCACCGTGCAGTTGTGCAGACTTGGAAGCCTCTGGGTCCCCACAATCCGACACTCCAGGCACCACACGCCCTGGCAAAACCAGCCCGAGTGCAAATGAGGGAGTCCCGGCCGGTCTGCGGACGTGGGCGCAAGGGGGGCCGGGTGGAGGCGGGGCAGACTGGCCGCCTGGGGAGGGGAGTGGGGGGTTGCACCTTCCCTGTCCTTGCTGTGGGCACTTTGAGGGAGGGTCAGTGGGCGGGGCGGGCGTCCGGGGACACCGGGCCTGGGAGCTTCCTCCTGCTCCATCTTTTGGTCTGGCGCTTGTTGAAACAACCCAGGCCGAGGAAAAGAGGGTGCTTCTGCGGTGGTTACCAGAGGGCCCGTGGTGCACAAGTGCGCCGTGACGTGTGCTCCGGAACCAACCCGCTGGGTGGTGGGCGAGGCGAGTCCCCAGGGAAAGGGCCTCGGCAGCCAGGCGGTAGCGCAAGAGGCATTTCTCCGTAAGGTGCCAAGCCCACACTCCGCGCCTGGGCTGAGGGATGACGAAACCCCGTGTTTACAAAAGCGGTCGGGGCGGCCCGCAGCTGCCAGGAAGCCTGACGAGTTCCGCAGAGGCGCTGGGGCCCGGTCTGCACACGCCCGCAGACACTCTACCTCCCGAGCCCGGCGACGGCCGACCGCAGCTCCCAGCGTGCGCCGCGCGGGGCGGCCGCAGCTCCCAGGGTGCCGCGCGGGGGGAACCACGACTCCCAGAATGCCCCTCGCGCCCGCGGACTACAAATGGGCGCGCGCCGTCGCGGCTGGGCTGTTAGAGGCTCCCAGAGCGAGCCGAGCGCGGTCTTCGGGCGGCCTGGAGGGCGCGCGCTGATTGGCGGCCCGGCCTGCGCGCGGGCTACGGCGTCCGGCAGGGGGCGGTGGCGGCCGTTGGCCGAGGGTCCGGAGGCGGGGCCGCGGGCCTCGGGCGCTGCGAGCCCAGCGGGCCACGACTCGGCCGGGACAGGGTGCGGACTGAGGCGATGGGCGACCGCGGCGGCGCGGGCGGCTCCCGGCGCCGGAGGACCGGTTCACGGCCTTCGAGCCAGGGCGGCGGTGGGCCCGCAGTGGCGGAAGAGGAGGCGCGGGACGTGGGCGCCGGGGGAGACCCTCCGGCGCCGGCAACGGCCCCGGACAAGGACGAGGACGGAGACTCCGCCGTGGGCAGCGGCCACTGGGACCTGAGGTAGCCAGGCGTCTCACCCTTAACCCCTGCCCGACACCCTCCCCAGATCCCCGGGCGTGACCACAGCAGCGCGGGCTCCGAGTCGGAGAGCCTGGCTCCCGGACTTGGCTGGACAGGTGTGCCCCTTGGGCCCCTGCGGGGAAACTGAGGCATAGGAGTGGAGAGTCACTGGTCAAGGTCACCCACGTGCGGGCGCAGAGGGGAGCGGGCGACAGTCCAGCTTTCAGACCCCCACGCCTCTGTCTACACATCCTCAGGCGGGTCCTTAGGCTCTTCCTCAGGGTAACCCAGGACGCTGACCCCGCGGCGCGGGCTTCTGCTCTGCGCAAGTTTTCCGTGTGTGGAAGGAGAAGGATGGGTTCAGGTGGCTTATAATTAAGGAGGTCTCTCCTGAGGGCTACGAGGGGTTCCTTGTTGGTAGGCGGTCTCCCCGAGGAGGAGGGCGGGCCTGTGCGGGAGGCAGCCAGCAGGAGCCTGGCGGTGCCGGAGCGTGGGCTCGGGTTCGGGGCAGTCTGAAGCTTTCTCGTCCCTGCAGACCCTCCCAAGAGTTGTCTTCGCGGGGGTCCCTTCCTCCTTCCCTGACCCACGGGTCCGTCCCTTGCCCTGGGCTGGGGCCCTGATTACATCCTCAGAACAAGTTGGGTCCTATATTGGGACTCTCCCCTGCTGGTTGGGGTACAGGAGAGGGGTCTGAAGTGCCCACGGGTGGGCACCCTGTTTAGCTGAAGGTCTGGCAGGAAGCGGGTGGGGGAGCAAGCCTGGCTGATGGGGACGGCCTGGAGGGACGGGAAAGGCTCCCTCCTTCAAGCTGCCTCCAGCCTCTCTCTGGCCTTCAGTCGGGCCCAGGTGTCCTCGGGGGTTCTGGGTTTGGAGACACCGGTGGGGCTAGAGGTTATCAAGGAGGAAGTGGGCAACTGGTCAGTCTGTTGGCAAGGATCTGCTCCCTCAGTAACCCAGAGGTTGGTTCAGCTTTCTTCACTGTGCTGAGAGGATGGGTGAAGGCAGCTGGGGTCCTTGCCCTTGGGGTGCGCACAGTCCACCTGAGAGATAAGATAATCTCAGCACTGAGCAGTGCGAGCAAAGGTCAGGCGCAGAGTCCGTGAAGGCGCCGTGGCAGAGGAGGGCGCTTTTACTGAGGGGGTGCTTGCTTCTTGTGGGCCAGGGATGGTGCTGAGGGAGGCTGCAAAGGACAGGAGGGTTCTAGGGTCCCCTCTGCCACTCTGGAGGCAGGGGCATGGCCGGCATGATCTCCTCCAGAGGTGGCAGGAGTTGCGTCCTTTTGTGTAAGAGTGCTGGCTTTGGGCCAAGCTGCCACTCTGGAATGGGCAGTCACTTCGCTGCTCTGCTGGGCCAGCTGTCTAGAAGCGCGTCCTGTGTTCCTGAGAGCTGGGCCCCGCGAGCGGAGCCTTCACGTCCGGCCTCCCTGGGAAGAGGAGCCAGAGCCGGAAGGGACGGGCCTGCCCAAGGCAGAGGGAGCTGGCAAGGACCACCCTCCCCTGGTCCCCAGGTCTTGCAGGCCCTGTGTGCTTGTTTCTCAAACTCCGATGACCCAGGCCCGGAGGGCCACCAGGGTCAGAGCTTGCTCTGGCTGCCGTCCTGGGATTCTTCGGCCCCCACTCACCTCCTTGTCAGCCTCCTGGTGCCTGTCTCCCCTCCCTACACTTCCTGCTCACCTCGCCCTGGGCAGGTGGATCAGGCTCTGGGTGTGAACACATTTCTTCCAGGCCATGGCAAGGTGTGGCTGTGGGGCAGGAAGGAGGGCACCTCATACACTACCGGTTCCCAGGCCGTCTGGACCCCTGCTCATGGGCACCAGGCAGGGCCTTCGAGTCCCAGGGCTCTCCTAGGGTGTTTGTTCCTGGGCTGCCCTCTGTTTCTTCCTCTCCACCAGGGTCTTCCCAAGGGCAGAGCCTGCCTGCTTACCTTGCACCCTGGGGCTCGGCCCCCAGGCCGGGTGAAGGAAGTGCTGCGGCAGTGGCAGCTGGGAGGAGAGCTGGCAGCCTGCCCCCTCCATGGTCCGCTTGGCCCTGGAATTGGACCAGGTGGTCCCCAGTTGTGACCCACACTTTGCCTTGCCCTTGGGCAAGCTTTGAACTTTGGCAAGACTTAGTTTTCCTTTGCACTTACCTCCCAAAGCTGATGTGAAGATTAAGTGAGATAACACGATGCGTTACAGCGACCCTGGCGAGTAGGCGTGGGACCGCTGGAGGGCACAGAGGTGTGGGTGGCCCTGAGGCAGGGGAGAGGGTGATAGAGTTAGCTCTGGGGAACTATGGCCACATCCTGCCTGCCCTCTGGTCCAGGGCTGCTGAGCGTGCCGGGCCGGCAAGGCTGGGCCCTCTGGTCCAGTGCCGCTAAGCACGCCAGCAAGGCTGGGCCTTGTGGGTTTTGGTGGGTGGTGGGCTTCCTCCCCTGGGCCTTTGACCTGTGTGGAAATGGGGGTTGCCTGCAGTAGGCGGGTGGCCAGGAGCCCTGTGGAGGGACCTAGGGTGTGGGTGTGAGCAGGTTGGGGAAGGCTGTAGGAGCGTGACAGAGGGATCTGGAAAAGCTTTTATGATATTATTTGGTGTCAGACTTGGAAAATAATACCCATTCTCAGCCCTGTTTTCATCTTAGAGATTGCTGAAAATAAAGCCAGCATGGTCTTCCTGGTAGCCCAAAGTGGGCAAGGGGTCACATTGTTGTGAAACGTTGTGCAGATGGGGGTTGTGGACCGGGACCTCTGGGACACTTCCAGTGAAAGTGGACGGACTCAGACTTGGCGGAAGGGCTGGGGAGGCCCCGGTCTAGCGGGCAGGCCAAGACGGTCCCCTCTGGGGAGTGAGGCCCTGGAGCTGTGCTGGCCTCACAGGGAAGCAGGTGCAGAGACTGGAGGAGAAGAGGGCCTCCGGTGGCCTCACCTCAAGGCCCAGAACAGGCCGGGCAGGTGGACACGAGGAGGCCAAGCCTGTGACTGGCAGAGGCTGGTGGGCCGGGGGGTGCGGTACACACCCTGCCGCTGCTCTCGTTGGAGAGTGCCGAGTAGCCTCTCAGCCTTCCCAGCCCCTCACTTCCCGTTGAGCCCGACCTTGTCAGCCCTGAGAAGACAGATGTGCTGCACTGGACACCTGGGCCCACTTCTACCTGGGTGCCTCAAGAGGTGGAGATGTGTGTCCCTGGCCTCATGTCTTACGAAACTGGAGGCCTTGCTCAATGCTGTGTGGGGCTTCCTGGTGGCATGGCAGGTGGGGGTGGGGTGGGGCCGCAAACTGAGAGAGCCGGGAGCTGGCTCTGGGCCTTGCCCCAGTCATGTCTACCTCTGTGTCACCCTGAGGCTCAGGCAGGGATGTGAAGATCTACTTATGTGTCACCCACCCCAGCAGTAGGTGGGAACTCTCATGGGTGGGCACCGAAGTCACCTTTTTCTGCTTCTGGGGGAAACCTCTCTGCCATTAGGCATCTGGCATCTGGTGGGCTCCTCTGGGCCCCCTCGCTCTGGGCAGGAGCACAGTGCTTACCCTGTGGCCGAGCTGGGACAGGTTATAATTTTTTAGAAACAGTTGGAGGCTACATGAATGTATGAGGGCTGGGCCCCTGATACCATGCACCGGGGAGGTGCATGCAAGTCCAGGTCCTCGGCTGGCCCTTGGCCTGAGTCCCTGTGCGCACTCAAACCTGTGTGGGCCAGATGTAGGGAGGAGGTTGTCTGAGGTGGGCGCCCCCTCAGTGTGCCGAGTGTAGGATGGGCTGACTCAGCGAGGCCCTCACTTCTGTACAGCATTGCCAGGTGGGCCTGTAGATCCCTGCGGTGGGCCCATCGCCACTCCACCATTCTGTAGCCGGTGTGCATGGTGGCAGCCAGAGGCCTCTGGGGAGCGAGGCCAGGCTCGGGGCTGGGGTGCTCCGGCTCCACGCAGCCCTGGGCCGGCCAGGGCCAGCCGTGCTGTTCCTGTTCGTGGCATGACCCCGCCCGCTGCCTGGAGGGCAGGCTTCTGGGTGGTCCTGAGAGCCCGTCCCTGTCTGGCCCTTCTGTGGTGGTAGATGGGGAGTAGGATGTGTGGGCAGAAGAGAGGGCTGGGTGGGCACGGACCATCCTGCTGGGCCAGGATGCTGAGAGCCGCTCAGAGGAAGGGGCTGGGGTCTGCCCTGCCCTGGGCCCTGAGGTTGGCTCCCGAGGCGCCGAACTTGGCTGGGCTCTTGGGCCCTGACCTGCCCCTGGACGTGGAGGGGTAAGCCCGCTCTTGGTCCTGCCCAGGGTCCTCATAGCTGGGGGTGCTGGGGTAGGGCCAGCGCTGCTTAGGGGGCGTCTGTCTCCCGTCCTACCAGGTGCCACCGCCTGCAAGATTCTTTGTTCAGCTCTGACAGTGGCTTTAGCAACTACCGTGGGATCCTGAATTGGTGTGTGGTGATGCTGGTGAGTAGGATGGTATCTGGGAGCCGGTAACCCTGTGGTCAGGGCTCCGCCCTCTGGGGGAAAGGGGCCAGAGCTTGTGTGGCTGGACTGCGTGGGGCACTGGGCTGGCGGGGGGACAGTTGTGGTGATGGTCCTGCATCAGCCACACACTCAACTCTCGTTCCTGTTGAATCCCAGGAACGGCACGTATGAGGGGTCTTGGGGGTCCAAAAAAGAGTTTCTTCCGCTGTTCTGAGTGGCCCTTGTGGGCGTGGAACCCTGGCAGTCCTGGGGGGGGGGGGGGGGGAGCCAGGGTCCAGCAGCTGGCTCCTGGGCTCAGCTTGGCAGCCCCGGGCCCGGACTCTGAAGGCACCCGGCCTCTCTCCCGCAGCCTGGTCCTTGGTGGCCCCCAGGAAGGGATTAGAGCCCTGGCTTCCACCTCCCCGCGGCCTGGCTGTAGCCCCTGGCTCTGGGGCGCCGTTCCGTTCACCTTGTGGGGGTGGGGCCAGCAGTCCTGGCCCAGAAACAGCTGGAGCCAAGCCCGCAGGGTGGGGCAGGGGGCAAGCTCCTGTCGGGGCCCAGCCCCCACCTCTCAGACTGATGTGGCCAGAGGCCTTTGCCCTTTGCCCTGACATGGCTGCCTCGGTCTCCTTGGAAGGGGCTTCAGGCGCACCCACACACCCCCTGCCTGTGGCCCCAGGAGGCTCTCCAGGGAGCTGTGGGGGGCAACGCCTCTGTTTGGGTGGGGAGCTGGCTAGGCAAGGGGATGGCGGGCCAGACGCCTGCCTGATGTCACCTCACGAGGTGTCGTGTCCTTGTTCTCTGAGGGCCGTGCCTGGGCCGGGTTTGTGGCGGCAGTCTGAGCAGCAGTGTGTGTTCCCTGGAGCCCTCAGGGCCCGCCTGGCCCTTCGGCCCAGACCCAAAACCTTTCCCCTGCGTCCAGTGCCTCCACCGCCCCCTTGCTGGAGACTGTGTCCCGCCGTGGCCTGGGCCTGGAGGTGCGCGCTGCCCGTTAGCAGCTCTGGCCCCTGCTGGCCGTAGGCTCTCAGGACAGGCCACTACCGGGCGTGGCGGCAGCACGTCTGTGCCAGGCGGGAGGTCAGGGCACTGGTGTCTCTGTTTGTCACCTCCATGTGAAGCCCTTACCTGGTGGCCAGGGGACCCATGAGTGTCCCCTTGCTAGCATCACTTTCCCACAGGGCCTGAGCTTGGGGCCCTTGGCCGGGTATGTGTGTTGGGGGTGGAGGAGGAGGCCCTCGGGCTTGCAGAGGGAAGCCATGCCCCAGCCCCAGCCCAGAGCCTAGCTGCTCTGGGGCCACGTGCCCAGGCTTGGAGTGCTACGGGGACAGTGGGAGAGGGGCAGGGGCCCTGAAGACTCAGGTCAGCTTCTTCTCCCCACACTCCCCAGGGTGTGGGTGCCCGTGGTGTAGCACTTGCGGCCCACCCGGGCACTGCAAGGACGTTCTTGGGCAGGTTTGGGCCTTGAGGGCCGTCACCAGCTCAGTGGGACAGATGAGGGCTTCTAGGCGTCAGGTCATTTTGTGCCGCTGCAGATGCCAGTATCTGGTGTTGGGGGGATGGGGGCAATGGTGAGACGTGCTGTCCCTGCAGCAGCATGGGGGGAGGTGGATGGTAAGCCTCAGGGCTGGCGTGGAGGTCACACAGGGCTTGCATCCTGGGTTTGCAGGTGCGGGTTGCCACCCGGAACCGGGGCTCCTGCCCCTGCAGGTGCTGGGAGGAGCTGGGGTGGGTACCCTGTGGCCAGGGCTAACGGGGCTGTGCCCTCCTTCTCTCTTGCAGATCTTGAGCAATGCCCGGTTATTTTTAGAAAACCTCATCAAGTGAGTGTCTTGCCCAGGGCCCCAGCCCCGCCCCTGCGGCCCCTCCCCCCCATCTCTCCCGAATAAAATCAATTAATTTTAAAAATACGTTAAAAANCCCCCCCCCCCCCCCCCCCCCGCTCAGACCCTCACCCCCCGCCCCCCAGGTACGGCATCCTGGTGGACCCCATCCAGGTGGTGTCCCTGTTCCTGAAGGACCCCTACAGCTGGCCCGCCCTGTGTCTGGTTATTGGTGAGCCGGGAGCCTTGGAGGGTTGTGGGTGGGGACAGGGCTTGACCTGGGACTGAACCGCCCTACGGCACTTCCATCCTCAGTGGCCAATGTCTTTGCCGTGGCTGCATTCCAGGTGGAGAAGCGTCTGGCAGTGGTAAGCAGTGCCCTCACGACCCCTGCCCTGCCCACAGCGCTGCTCTCCTCATTAGGCCTGCGTTTCGGGCTGTGTGTAGCTCTCCTGGGGAGGCCTGTCCCCAGGGAGTGGGGGTGTTGGCTGAGCACGCTGCCCCCGCCCCCACCCCCCAGGGTGCCTTGACGGAGCAGGCAGGCTTTCTGCTGCACGTGGTCAACCTGGCCACCATTCTCTGCTTCCCGGCTGCCGTGGCCTTGCTGCTCGAGTCCATCACTCCAGGTGTGCCCCTTCCTTCATCCCACCCCTGTCCCAACCTGTCTCGGGCCCGAGGGAGGGACCTCGGTTCACCACAGGGGCTGTGCCTGTGGCGGAGGCTCTCCTGTGCGTGATGTGGGAGGGCTGTGGCCTGAGCCTGCCTCTCCTGCAGTGGGCTCCGTGCTGGCTCTGATGGTGTACACCATCCTCTTCCTCAAGCTCTTCTCCTACCGGGACGTCAACCTGTGGTGCCGAGAGCGGAGAGCTAAGGCCAAGGCCAAGGCCACGTCTGGTGAGGGGCTGCCTGGGGCTGGGGCCTTAGAGCCTGTGCCACCTGCCACTGGGCCAGACCTGGGCCGCAGCAAGGCCTCATGCCATGCCCCCCCCCCCCCACTTGCTTGTAGCTTCTGCAGGTAAGAAGGCCAACGGGGGAGCTGCCCCGAGCACCGTGAGCTACCCAGACAACCTGACCTACCGGGGTGAGGACCCTTCCTGGGACGCGGCTGGAGGGCGGCGGGGGGGGGGGACAGCAGAGGCCTGGCCTCCTAGCCCCACCCTGCCGTTCCAGATCTGTACTACTTCCTCTTGGCTCCCACTCTGTGCTATGAGCTCAACTTTCCCCGTTCTCCCCGCATCCGAAAGCGCTTCCTGCTGCGGAGGCTCCTTGAGATGGTGAGGATGGAGGCGGGGGTGGTGGTGCCCCGAAGGGTTGGGGTCTGCCCGGAGCTGGGGACTCAGCCTGCTGCTCTCTGCTTCCTCCCTCAGCTCTTCCTGACTCAGCTGCAGGTGGGGCTGATCCAGCAGGTACGCGGGGCCAGGCCGGGCTGGAGCGGGAGCTCAGTGTAGCCAGGGAGCTGACGCTGTGCCCTCTTTTGCAGTGGATGGTCCCCACCATCCAGAACTCCATGAAACCTTTCAAGGTGAGGGCTTGGGTTCTCCTGTGGCGGGGCGGGGGACGGGTCGGGGTGCGGCTCGGGCGGGGGCCAGCTAAGCTCTGTCTCCGCAGGATATGGATTATTCACGCATCATCGAGCGCCTCCTGAAGCTGGCGGTGAGCGGCACGGCTGGGCAGGGTGGGGGGGCGAGCAGGCCGGTGGGCGGGGTGTTCTGGAACCTGGCACCTGCCTCCCCCCCCAACCACAGGTCCCCAACCACCTCATCTGGCTCATCTTCTTCTACTGGTTCTTCCATTCCTGCATGAACGCCGTGGCTGAGCTCATGCAGTTTGGAGACCGGGAGTTCTACCGGGACTGGTGGTGGGTGGCCTTGGGCGTGGGGCTGGGGGCTGGGCTGGGCCAAGGTGCCAGCTGGTCACTTGCTGCTGCTGTCCGTCCCCAGGAACTCTGAGTCCGTCACCTACTTCTGGCAGAACTGGAACATCCCTGTGCACAAGTGGTGCCTCAGGTGGGCGCGGGCAGGGGTGTGACTGGTGGGCGTGCAGCTTCGTGTGCGCACCCGGGCACCCTTCCCACGGCCCCCTCCCTCCACAGGCACTTCTACAAGCCCATGCTTCGGCGGGGCAGCAGCAAGTGGGTGGCCAGGATGGGGGTGTTCTTTGCCTCGGCTTTCTTCCACGAGGTCAGTGCTCCGCAGGCACGACGGCCTCATCCTTAGGGTGGGTGTGGCCTGACAAGGTGGCTGACCCTCTGTCGCTCCCCCTGCAGTACCTGGTGAGCATCCCCCTGCACATGTTCCGCCTCTGGGCCTTCACGGGCATGATGGCTCAGGTGAGCATTCCCTCCTCAGCCACCCTCTGCCCCGGGCCCCGGGCGCCACCGGCCCTGTGGTCACTGTGGCCAACTGACCGTAACCCTGTGTCTCCAGCTCCCCCTGGCGTGGATAGTGAGCCGCTTCTTCCAGGGCAACTACGGCAACGCGGCCGTGTGGCTGACACTCATCATTGGTCAGCCCGTGGCCGTGCTCATGTACGTCCACGACTACTACGTGCTCAACTACGAGGCCCCGGTGGCCGGGGCCTGAGCGGCTCCACAGCAAGTCCTCACTGCCACCTCCTCTCACCTCACTGCCCGCAGCCAGAGCCTGTCCCCTACCTGTGTGCTAGGGAGGGGGCTTGGCTGTCCATTGCCTCCTCCCAGATACCCCCTGCACCGGAGGCCCTCTCTGCCCCTATGGGGCTCCTTCCTGCCCTGCTCAGGGATGGCAGACCAGGCACAGGCCGGTGCTGGTGGAAGGTGCCAGCGGCCCAAGACTGTGCCAGTCCTGCCCAGGGGTCTGAGGGAATCAATAAAGTGCTGTCCAGAGTGGCTGTCCTCAGCCTGCTGGGGTTGTGGTTGCTAGTGGTGCTCTTGGGAGAGGGATCTGGGTCCCACTGGCCTTCCTGGTGCCCATCCCCAGGTCTCCTGGGGTGCCGTGTCCTGGAACAACAGTGGGCAGGGCCCGGCCCCAGTGACGCAGAGGCTGGGGCCGGGCGCAGGTACGGGGGTCAGGCAGACTTGCTCCCTCCACACGGCTCAAGGCACCTCCCATTTGCCTAACAAGGCTCAGCTGAGGTCACACTTCCTGTCCTCGTCACCGCCCTTGTTAACCTTGTGTGTTTGTGGCTGGGAGGGTGGTTAGCTCAGAGCTCCGCGGTCCCTGTGACAGGGACTTGGAAGAGGTCTTGGACTTCCCAGCAGTGGACCTTGGCTTGGGGCCGAGGCCGGAGACTGGGGTGTGTAAGTGGGTCAAGAGTCAGGAGCAAGCAGGGGGCTGGTGGAGCCACGTGTCTGGTGGAGTTCTCAGACAAGGCCGAGTCTGCCGGCCCCTGGGGAGCTGCCCCTGGAGCAGCCACGTGCTGGGGTGCTCACCCGGGGACAGTCGCAGAGCCTTGGGGGGCGGGGGGCTTGGCTTGCCTCTTGGATGAGGCAGGAGGCCTGGCCCAATTCTTGACCCGGGTCTCCCTCACGAGTGCATGCACCCACGCCCAGCTCCGCACCTCCCGGGTGCTGCTGGCGCACGGCCTGGCCCTCCTCCATGCTGTGAATCCCGAGGCCCTGGCGGGTCAGATGTGCCCTGAACCACAGATGTGGCCTGACGGGCAGGGGTCCTGAGCAGGTACCTGGGCGGCAGCCTCAGCAGCTGCACTGTCCCACTCTGCATCCTCACCCCCTCTGGCCGTGGCAGAGTTGGGGGTAAGGCTCCCTGGGGAGGGTACCCTTTGGATTCCAGGGTGGAGGCAGCATCTCCCCGGCCCCTGCTGAGGATGGTGAGCAGGCAGTGAACGGGGGGGGGGGGGGGTCCCCTGGGAATGTAGGGGGGCAGGATCTGGAATGGGGAATTCTGGTCAATACATTACAGCTCTAACTGATAAACTCGCTAGCTGATACATGGGCNAAGAGCAGGGGGCCTCTGCCGAGATGTGTGCGCCCGGCCTGTCCGTCCGTGCCCCACCTGGTGCCCTCGTGGGGAGGCCTTGGGCAGGGCATTTCTGTGGGTCCATCCCACAACCCCCGCCCCCGGGCCTTTAATAAAGAATTTTGAGCACCCACGGGTCCTGTGGAGTCCGGCGTGCACGACTACGCCCTGGACATCTACCTTCCCTCCAAGGAGACCATCACGGCCCAGACTTCCAGCGCCCTTCTGAGACGGCCTCCCCGCCCCCCTCGCCATCCTGGGGGGCGGCAGGAGGAAACAGACACGAGAGGCCACCGTGTAGAGCCTGTCGTTTATAGGTCTCTGCCAGTCTCGTCCGTCCGTCTGTCCGTGTATGTGTTTATCTCTACCGAAGGGGCAGGGGAACTCTTCTGTAAAAATCCAAAATACGATCCTGACTGTGAACACCCGCAGCGCAGGGCAGTCCAAGCGTGGCTGTAAAGCCTCAGGCAGCCATGGCCCATGGGGCTGGGGCCTTTGCTGCTGAGCGGGCTCCACGCCCAGCCCCTTAGCCAGCCTTCGTCCTGGGGCCTCTAGGAGACAGTGGGGTCCTTGGCTTTGGGGGGTTCAGAGCCCGTCAGCAGGGAGATGGTGGGGTCATCTGTGTAGTCGTCCCCCTCCGAGAAGTAGGACCCCTCCCCCAGCTCGAAGAGCACGGGCAGGTCGCTGCTTCCCATGTCGACGGAGCCCGGGTCCACCAAGAAGAGGGGTTGCGCCGTGTAGTGCACCAGCTGCTTCCCTGGGGGTGGTGGCTGGGTCAGGGCACTGGCGGGTCAGGGCACTGGGCTGGGGCAGGGCAGGGGCTCAGGGCTTGGCTCACCTGAGTCGGGGCTGCTGCTCTCTGCCTCGAGAGGCCTGGGGGGCTCCTGGGGAGAGAGGAGCTCCTGGATCTGCTGGGACAGAAGGGGGCAGAGTGAAGGTTCCTGCGTCCTGCCCGCCCCACGCCCCCCCGCTCGCCCTGCCCCGCCTACGCACGCTGGCCAGGCTGCTGTCAAGGTCGGGCAGGCTCATGTCGGGCACTGTCACCGAGGGGCTGAACAGCTGCAGGGAAGGGAGGGCGGTCAGGCTGCGCCTGAGGGCTGGGAGCAGGGTGGGGGTAGGGAGGCACTCACGTCCAGCAGTGCGCTGGTGTCCACGCTGAAGCCGTGGCTTGTCAGCATGGTCTGCAGGTTGTCCAGATTGGAGTCCATGGCATCCAAGTGGTCACTGAGCTCGGTCCTAGCCAGAACGAGGGGAGCAGGTAAAGTGGAGCCCTAGGCACCCCCAGCCAGGTGCCCTCCTCTGGTGATCACACTCACCATCCAGAGAGGGGCTGTCCTCAGCTAAACCCCCGCCCCGCTTAGGCTCACGGGAGGCCCTCCGAGGTGGGGGCCCATCGCACACCCGGTGTGGGCCCGGGGGACGTGTGTGGGGAAGGGCAGGGTGCTTGGCCACTGGGACGAGAACAGCTGAGGCCGTGCCAGCCGGTCCTGTCGCTGTGAGGCCCAGTAAGGCCTCTGGCAGCACAAAATGGCTGAGTCAAGGTGGCCGGGGAGCCAAGGAGGGGTTTGGTGCTCAGGATGGGCTGGGGGCAGTTTTTCAGGCTTGGCAAGGTCTTGTCTCTATGTCGGAAGACAGCAGGGAGGGGGAGAGAGAGGTGCAGGCAGGGTCTAGAGGGCTGGTCTCTACGCTGGGGCATGCCGGAAAAGAGACCTGGGTCTGGAAGCTGTGGCTGAGAAGGCTCTGGGCCACCGGGTGGACCTGTGCCATTGGACGGGTGGCCAGGCTGGCTCTGGGAGGTGTCCACAGGGCCAAGCCCCAACCTGAGAGGAAGCCAGTCAGCACAGCAGCCAGGGGCCTAGCGGCACCCCTGGCAGTGCCAGGCTGGGAGGCCCATCTGTCAGTCGGTGACCTGGGGCACGGGCCGGGGGCTGCTCCCTGCTGCAGAGGGCCCGGGACGCCCGTTCACCAGGCAGGGCCAAGTGCTCATGGCCAGGCCAGGGTCTGGTCCGAAGCTGGGGAGGGGCCTGAGCTCTGGCGGAGCCCTCCTCCCTCCCCAGTGGGGACAGCGCTAACCCTGGCTGGACTCGGCCATGCAGAGAGGAGGGGCAGGGGAAGAGGCGGGCGACCCCAGACATCTGTGGAGCGCGAGCCAAACTGCAAGATACAAAGACAAGAGCCCCCCGATTGCAGGTGGGGGCCAGGTGGACTCCGTGGCCCCCGCCCTTGCTTGCCTGGCCTCTGGGGCAAGCCCTCTGAGGGGCAGGGCAGATGCAGCGGGCCGTCATGGGAAGGGGTGACGGCGGCAGCCAGAGTAGCTCAGAGAGCGGGTGAGAAGCCTGCAAGGCCGCACGCCCTTGGCTCCTGAGGCATGGGGGATGCGGGGTAACAGGCTCTGAGCTCAGGGCCAGGTCTGCTGGCTCAGCCCCCAGCGACTCCTGTGCCCACAGCCCGACAACCGCCCCAAACCAGCCCTCCAGGACAGTCCTAGCTAGAGACCCGGATGCGCTTCCAGAGGCTGTGGCGGAGGTGGGGGGCGGGGGTGGCGGCACTCACTTGTCCAGGCAGGCTACGCTGAGGCACTTCTCAGGGGCCGAGGCAGGTGGGGGCGAGGGTGAGGGGCGACGGCCCCCCGCATCCGTGAGGGGTGCGGCCGGGGCAGGCTCGCTTTCCCGAAGGATGGAGTCAATGAGGGCGGTCGGGGACAGGGGTATCTCCACGACAGAGGACGGGCGTCCGGGACTGGCCTCCTCCACCCGGGGGCTCCGAGGAGGACTGGGCGGCTCCTCCTTGACGCGTACCAGGGGGCTGCTGGGCAGTGGCCTGCACACCGGGGGGGGGGGGGGGCNGGGGGGGGGGGGGGGGGGGGGGGGGGGGGGGGGGGGGGGGGGGGGGGGGGGGGGGGGGGGGGGGGGGGGGGGGGGGGGGGGGGGGGGGGGGGCACACATGTCAGCAGCCGCCGCCTCCATGGGCCCACCCTTCTGACAGTTGGGTGATGTGGCCCCCACCTCTCATCTACGCTTCTGCCCGGGGAGGCCAAGGGGCTGCTGGGGGCCAGCTCGGTGATGTCGGAGATGATGGGTCCGGAGCTGGCGACGGCGTCTGCGGAGTAGAGGCTGGAGCTGCTGTAGGCCGGGGAAGGAGCCTGCCATCAAAGGGAGGTGGCCCGTGTGGCAGGAGCTGCAGTGGTGCCCGCCCCGCCCCGGCAGCCCTGCCGCCCCCGGCGCTCACCGAGTAGGGGCCCGAGCCGTGGATGTGCTCCAGGGAGTACTGGCGGCCATACTTGGGCATGGAATGTGCCGCGCTGCCGTCGTTCAGCATCAAGGGGCTGCGGGGGGAAGGCGTGGGCTTAGGTGCCTCCCCGAGACCTCAGGGCCACCCGGGTCTCGGCCAGTGGGAGACAGGGTGGCCCCGGGCCCTGTGCTGAGGGACGGGCACCCCCCGCGCCTCACATCTTTCTCTTCACCCCCAGGATCCGGTTGGACTGCACCAGTGAGATGAGGAACTGGATGAGCTGCGGGCGGAAAGGTGCAGTTAGGCCGGCCCCGCAAGGCCCCCCGCCCCCCCTGGCCCGCCGCACACCTTGTTGACGACTTTCTGCTGCTGGGCGTGCTTCTGCCGCAGGCTGGCCACTTCCCGCCACAGGGCCTCGTTCTCGCTGTAACACAGCGGGCACGGTCGGTAGGGCTGCGGGCCCTCCACAGACCTCCCACCCACCGCGGGCAGGCGTAGGGGCTGGGGTGTGGGTGACCCCGGAGGGCTGCGAGCCTGGCTGTACCAAGGCTGGGGGCGGACCGAAGCTGCGCTCTGCCACACCGCTGGGCGAGGACACACAGGGGTGTCAGGCAGGCGGTCAGTTGGGAGGGGCCCCTAGGGAAGGGGCTGGAGGGCTTCAACAGAGCACAGGACTGGGTAAGCTGGGTGGGCCCCAGGGTCCTGGCTGAGACCTCCTGGACACCCTTGAGTGTTGGCCCCCAGTCCCTCTGAGCCACCTCTGCCCCCCCTGAACCTGAGGAGAGGAGGGAAGGCCAGGGGTGCAGAGCAGCATATGGGGGTGGTCCTGTGCCTGTGTGGGCCTTCTGATGGGCCCGCCCTGCCTAGCCCCCTGAATGTCTCATTCACGTGGACTTGCCCCTCTTGGCCTCACCCTGAGGGGTACCCGTGTCCTCGGAGGCCAAGTTCACCTGGCCCCACACCCAGGTGTCCTACAGCCAGTGGCTTTTGCCAGACCCAGATGTGAGGAGAGAGCCCAGGAGCCTCTTCCTGGACTCGGGAGTCATGAGGGTCTGCCCCCTCGAGAGGGTTTCAGACCAAACTGAGGACAGCCACCCTAGGCTGTGGCTCCTGAGGTCGCTGTGGCTCCTGAGGTCCCTGGGGCCCCCAAGTGCATAGAAAGAGGCCTAAGCCAGCCCTCTTAGGGGTCCTGGTTGGGGAGGGGAGCATAGGGCTGGTTACTAGTGGCCACACGTGCCTCAGTGGCAGTGGGGGCCAACGGGAAAGTTGGCGCTGTGGTGGTGGTGAAGACCAGCCACCCCGGCCTGTGGGGTGCATGCCCGGGACGCAGGGTGAGGAGCCTAAAGACAAGCCAGGTGCCAGGAGCCCAGCTCTGCCCGCCGGGGAGGGAACTGGGTTAGACCCTTTCTCCCGGGGAGTGCACACAAGTCCAAGCCAATTCTGCATTTGGGGACAAGTCCAGAGCGTCCAAACTGCAGGAGGCAGGGCTGGTGGGAAGGGGCCCCAGGAGGGAGCGGCCAGTTCCCAGGCCTGCACCTCCCCTGTCGGCTCCTTCCTTGGGCTGCCTCCCACGGGTCCCCTCGTCCCACCGCCTCCCCTGCCAGGCGCCCCGCTGCACTTGCTGCGTGGAACCTACTGCTTCATGGCCAGGAGTTTGGAGTCCATGCTCTCCTGCTTCCCCTTCATGAGCTGCACATCGGTCAGCAACTTGGTGACACTGTCCTGGCGAATCTTTATGTCCTCATTCTTCAGGGTGGATACCTGAGATCCCGGGGGGGGGGGGGGGGGGGGGGGAATAGTCACTGAGATGCCTCCCTCCCCCCCCCAGGGAAGAGGGGAGGGCCTGGGATGCAGCGGAAGGGCCAAGGGCCGGCAGTCTGGAGAGGGGCCTTCACTGTGGTGGCTGATGGGGGAATGGTCACGGGGAGTCCCAGATGGACGAGCGGGGAGGAGAGGGCCCACTGGGAAGAGGGTGTGGTGTAGCCAGGCCAGCAGGTGACCGCCCGTAGTAGTCATGGGCCCAGCGGGACAGCGGGCGGCCGCTGCTCCCGCTCAGTCTGGAGGAAGGGGTGAGGAGGCAGAGGCAGGGCGACTGACAACTCACACTGGTCACTTTCCTCTTGATGTTCTCAAGGAGCCGCTCCTGGCCACGCAGGAAGCACGGGTGCTGGAACTCAGTGTCGTCCCGCTCGGGCTTGACCAGGCCGCCCTGCTCAATGTGGACCACCTTCCGGAAGCCGTCTGCACATGACAGGGTGGGAGCAGCTCTGCCTCAGGGCTGGGTACTGTCCCACAGAGGGACACAGGGAGGGCCCCGGAGGAGCCTGGCACGGCTCTGGTTATACCACTGCCTGCAGCAGCCGGGTGGTCTTGGTCTAAGGGAGGTCCCACACCCCAGGCGAAAGCCCTTGCCAGTGCGCGGGCCTGTGTCTGGCTGGGTTTTAGAGACTCTTCCCTGAGGACTCTTACCCCTTACCCCGCCTGGGAAGGGACTCCCTGGCTGTAAGCCCCCCCCCCCCCCCCGACGTGCCCCGCCCCACACGCCCGGGCGGCTGTGTACTCACACATGTTGAGCTGCCGCACAAAGCTGGCCATGTTGTTGTGCTTGAAGTACTTGGGCAGCACCTCCTTGGCAAACTGGCCCTGGTCGAACACGTGGAAGCTGTTCCCGCTCTGCTGGGAGGCACGTGGCAGAGTCACACACAGCCCGCGAGCGGCAGCCTCTGCGGCCCCCCCCCCCCCGTGCGTGCACTGCTGGAGGCCCGGGACTGGGTGACAAGCCCCACGGCTACAGAGAGGAGGGGACCTTGTCACAGCCAGGAAGCCCTGCACTGGGGTTCCCGAAGTTCCCCGGAGCGCACGGCACTTCACGTCCTGTCTTTAGGGGATCTTTAATCAGATCTCCCCCGGGAAGAGCCCAGGCCCAAGGGGAGGCAGCCAAAAAACGGCAGGAGAACACAGTTGTATTCAGAAAGGCAACCTCATTCTTTCAGCATCTGAGATGGGAAAGAGATCGTGAAAGAGTCACTATGTTGCTCTTCTTCCATCTTTAAAAAAAAACAAAAAACCCATACATTTTAAAATTATTTATTTATTTTTGAGAGAAAGAAAGGGGGGAGTGAGGGAGGGGTAGAGAGAGAGGGAGAGAGAGAACCCCAAGCAGGCTTCGCACGGTCAGTGCAGAGCCTGACATGGGGCCCGGACCCACAAACTGTGAGACCGTGACCTGAGCCGAGATCAAGAGTAGATACTCAACTAACTGAGGCACCCAGGCGCCCCCATTTTTCTTCTGACCTCAATCCAGAAGCTACCAGGAAGCCCCTGCTAGAAGGGCCCTGGGGTGTGGGGCAGGGTGCTGGAGCAGGGACAGAGAGTGGTGAGGGGAGTGGGGTGGAGGGTGACAGCACATGCTACCCTGGAGTCCACCACACGTGTGACAATGAACCCCGATGTAAGCATGTGAAGGGGTGGAGAAGGTGGAGGCAGGGCCTCTGAAAAGTTCCCCAAAGAAGCAATTATAAAACCGGCAAAAAAAAAAAAAAAAAAAGAAAAGAAAAGAAAAGAAAAGAAAAAAGAAAGAAGACTGGCAAAAACATTACAGTGCACTTTTTTAGAACTCTGAAAATCAACAGCAACATGGGGAAGCGTTTATTCAAGACAAATGATTCTCCTGCGATGAGACCAGTGAGCTTCGGGGCCCTCGCCTTGCCCTGTTTCTGCCTCCCCTCCCGCTGCCCCAGCCTGGGGGTCACCCTCTGACCAGCCACACGGCTCCCCGGGGGACTCCGCTTGCAGAACTGGACTCACAGCTCCCGGTAAAAAGCCTTTTCCTACAGATGCCTGTTGGTAACATCAAGGGAGGAATTCAAAGCTCTGTGGTGCCCGAGGCAGAGGGTGACGGGGCAGAAAACAGGCTCGCTAGGAAAACTCAAAAGGAAGATCCAGGGAATGAGACATCAAGAGGGGTTTTGAAAAGCTCCAAAATATTCCTGGGCATCTGGAAGTCATACACACGTGCAGTGCTGTGTGGACAATCAGGAAAGACCTGATGCGGCCCCAGGCGTGTACCCCTGGTGGCTCGGAGGCTCCACACAAGCAGAAAGCAGGGGACAAAGCAGGGGTGTCAACTACCTGGCTGCGTGTTGAACACAACGCCCCAATGCCTACACAGGGTCCCCTAGAGAGAACGGGGCTCCAGGAAGAAGGGGAAATTTCTGTCCCCTTGACCAGCTGACTACTAAACTAGCCAGCAGACGTCAGTGGTCACGGACCACAAGGACTATAAGTTGTCCAGAATTCGTGCAGAAATAAACAAACGAACACCAACAACTACAAGAAATAGCAGCAGCGACAAATCCTGGGGAGGGAAAATCTGATACCCAGAGCCTAACACACACCACATCGTGTTAATACAATGTCCAGTTTTCAGTGAATAACTATGAGGTATGCAAAGAAACGAGATATGGCCCGTACACCGGGGGGAAGGCAATCAATTGAAACCATCATTAATGAGGCTTGGAAGTTGGATTTACTAAACACAGACTTTAAACCAGCCTTTTCAAATATGTTCAAAGAATCAAATGAAACTGCATCTAAACAAATAAAGGAAAGCATGAGAACATCATGTGGAATGAAGAATACCAATAAAGATAAAAATGAGCCAAATCTGAATTCTGAAATTAAAAAATATAATTATACCAACCTACTCATAATGGGAGTCCCAGGACAGAAAAGGACAGAAAGCAAAGCTGAAGAAATAATGGCCAAAAATTTCCTAAATTTGGGGTGCCTGGGTGGCTCAGTCGGTTAAGCATCTGACTTGGGCTCAGGTCGTGATCTCACAGTTCGTGGGTTCGAGCCCCGTGTCGGGCTCTGTGCTGACAGCTCAGAGCCTGGAGCCTGTTTCTGATTCTGTATCTCCCTCTCTCTCTGACCCTCCCCTGCTCATGCTCTCGCTCTCTCTCAGAAATAAAACATTAAAAAAAAAAGACGAATTAAATAAAAATTCCTAAATTTGATAAAAAATGTCCAGGAAGCTAAACAAACTCCATAAAAAAACACACCAAAGCTCAAAAGATTTCTCATCAGAATCCATGGAGGCCAGAAGGCAGCCAATTACATTTAAAGAGGCTGAAAGGAGGGGTGCCTGGGGGACTCCATCAGTTAAGTGTCTAACTCTTGACTGCAGCTCAGGTCTTCATCTCACGGTTCACGGGCTCAAGCCCATGTGTTGCTGACAGCACAGAGCCTGAGCCTGCTTCAGATTCTGTGTCTCCCTCTGCCCCTCCCCTGCTTGTGCTCGGTCTCTCTCTGAAAAATAAACATTTAAAAAAGTTTAAAAAAAGAAAAGGAAGGACCAATTTTCACTTCTGGGATTCAAGTGTGAGGAGATCTACTGAACCACACTCCCAAGTGGAATAAAGCTTATTTATTTTTTTTAAATTTAGAAGTTTATTTTTGAGAGTGTGCTTGTGTGAGCGGGAGAGGGGCAGAGAGAGAGGGAGACACAGAATCCCAAGCAGGCTCCATGCTGTCAGCAAGGCGGGGCTCCGTCCCACGGACCATGACATTTCCCCCAGGAGAGAGGCAGTCAGAAGCAAAGAGAGGTCTGAAGGTCTCCCCAAGGGAACTCGCCTTATTTGAAATAAAATGTAGGGAAGTTCAAGCCTAAGGCTGCTCTTGAGAACAGCACCTCTCAGTTCAGAGTAACCAGCTCAATCAGGGCCAGCCTGTTCCTGCAGGAAAGAGGCAGCTCAGAGCCCTCCCAGAGTCAGACCAAACCTCAAAGACAGACTGCTACCACCTGTTGAATCGAATTGGGTCAGACTGCTCTACGATGTGTGCCCTGGGCCACTGTCAAAACCCAGCACAATCGGGCAGTAATTACAGAGCCTAAAGTCTGGGTGTAATGCCCAGGGAGGCAGTGGACTAACACTGAGGTCAGAGCCGGAGAAGACGGACCTCACTAAAATAACCCGGCCAAGTCACAAAACAAACCAGCACAAACAAGAACGAGCCGGTGGGGTGGTCATCCAGAAGTACTACAATACCTAAAATGTATTTTTCAACAAAACTATGAGACACAAAGAGAAACAGCAAAGTGTGACCTGTGCACAAGGGAAAAGAGAAAAACCTAACAGACACTGAGCTGTGAGAGGGACAAGGTTTCAGGTTTCCCCCAAGACTTCGAAGCAAACATCGCACATGTTTACAGACATGAAGGAGATCACAAAGTACCGGAAGATGAGGTGACAGTGCCTTGCCGGAGAGAATCACAACAAAGGCACAGACTCATAAAGCAGAGTCAGACGAAAGTTCCAGAGTCCAACAGTACAATAACCAAAATGAGGAATTTACTAGAAAGACTCAACAGCAGCTGTGAACTGGCAGAAGAAATAATCAGCAAATTTGAAAATGGATAGAGATGATGAAAGCAGGACAGAAAACAGAGTAAAGAAAAATGAAAGGAGTCTCAAAAAAAAAAAAAAAAGTGGGACACCTTTAACTGCCCCAGCGTACGGTAAATGGAGTACATTTCCTTATACAAAAGAAAGGACCAAAACCAATATTAAAAGAAACAAGGCCTGAAAACTTCCCAAATTTGCTTTAAAAAAAAAAAAAATCAACAAACATGGTATGCCATTCCTTAAGTCAACTTTGCTTTCTTTTGTATTTTTATAATCTTATAGTTTTGGTATACAGATCTCTGCATGTTTTACCATGCTTGTATTTGTTTTAATGATTGTTTAAAAAATGTAAATCTTACTTAAAATTTTTTTTTTATGTTTTTATTTTGAGAGTCAGAGATAGAGAGTGAGCGTGAAAGGGGCAGAGAGACAGGGAGACAGAATGTGAAGCAGCTCCAGGCCCTGAGAGTCAGCACAGAGCCCGACGCGGGGCTTGAACCCACGGACTGTGAGATCAAAACATCAGGTTCCTATTGTTCATTAGAAATGCAACTGACTTTTGTGTGTTGACCTTATATCTAGTGACCCTGCAAAACCCAATTCTTTAGTTCTGGGAGTGTTTTTGTAGGTTTCTTGAGATTTTCTAGGTGGACAATTATGCCATCTATAAATAAGGTTTTATTTATTTATTTATATTCAGTTCTTTCTCTTGCTCTCCAGTATATATTCCTCTAACTTCTTTTTCCTGTCTTCAAGCACTGGCTAGGACTTCCAGTGCAATGCTGACTAGAACGGTGGAAATAGACACTGTGCCTTGTTCTGATCTTTGGGGAAAGCATGTGGTCTCTCCTAACATTAAGGATGATGTTAAGTGTTGACCCTTTTTTGGTATCAGGCTAAGTTCCCCACTATTCTCAGTTTCCTGAGTTTGTTTTTTTAAGGATCGACTTTTGTCAAATATTTTTTCTGCAAATAATATCATCATGTGGCTTTTCTTCTTTAGGCTGTTAACACAGTGGCTTATATGGACTTGATTTTAAAATCTTGGACCGCGCTTGTGTTTCTGGAGTTGCTTCCTTGTGTTGTGACACCGCTCTTTTTACGTATTGCTAGATTTGCTTATATCTTACAGGAAACATTATGAAAAATGCTGGTCCTTAGTTTTCTTAGACTATTTTTATCTAAGTTTTTAAAAAGTTTATTTTTAAACAACCTTTACAGCAAACATGGGGCTCAAACTCATAATCCTGAGATCAAAAGTCATGTGATTTTCTAACCGAGCCAGCCAGATGTCCATGTGTGTTTAATGTTTACTTATTTTTCAGACAGAGAGAGACAGAGCATGAGCAGGGGAGAGGCAGAGAGAGAGGGAGACACAGAATCTGAAGCAGGATCCAGGCTCTGAGCTGTCAGCAGAGCTTGATGCAGGGGGGCTTGAACCCACGAAGTGTGAAATCATGACCTGAGCCGAAGTCTGTTGCTTAATCAAATGAGCCACCCAGGTGTCCCTGTGTTTGATATCAAGGTAATGCTTGCCTCACAAATAGAGTTGCAAAGTGTTCCCTCCTCTGGGAAGTTGTGTATAATTGGTGTTATTTCTTCAAATGTTTTTTTTTTTTTAATTTTTTAAACGTTTTATTTATTTCTGAGAGAGAGAGAGAGAGAGAGAGAGAGAGACAGCGTGAACAGGGGAGGGTCAGAGAGAGGAAGACACAGCATCTGAAGCAGGCTCCAGGCTCTGAGCTGTCAGCACAGAGCCCGACGCGGGGCTCGAACCCACAAACGGTTAAGATCATGACCTGAGCCGAAGTCGGAGGCATAACCGACTGAGCCACCCAGGCGCCCCACCAAATGTTTAAATTTGGCAGTAAAATCACTTGGGCCTGGAGTTTTCTTTTTAGGAAGGTTTATTATTAGGTATTCAACTTCTTTAATAGTTTCACCTTGGGCAAGTTTTGACAGTTCATGGTTTTCAAGGAATTGGTCCACTTTCTCTAAGTTGCTAAATGGACATGCACACAGCCGCTGAAAGTACTTCCTTCTTAGCCTCGTACGGTCGGTGGGGTCTGCTGTGACACACACTCTCTTTGTTCCTGAGACTGGGAATTCAGTTCTTGTCTGTCAGTCATGCTACAACTTACCGATTTTTATGTTTCCAAAGAATCAGTTTTTGAATTTATTCTACCCTTTTACCATTTTCAGTTTCAGTGACTTCTTCCGTTGTCTCTGTCATTTCCTTCCTCATGGCTGCTTTGGGTTTACGTCGCCCTTTTTTTTTCTACTTTCTTAAGGTGGAAGCTTAGAAGCCATTCTGATTTTCTAATAGAATCACTCAGTTGTGTAATTTGCCTCTAAGCACTGCGTCAGGCGGCTCGCACACATTTGCAGGGAGCAGCCATTTGGTGGACGGCTGGGGGACGTCCGTGGCACCAGAGACGGGCTTCCTCTCGGATGGAAGACGGAAAGCAGAGACCGCGCCTTCTGAGGCCGCACACTCTCTCAGTCCTGAAGGAGGCACTCCCTAGGCTGCATCTGTCATCCCTGCACATGATGCAGACCGTGTCTTGTCCTGTCCCCGGGACACAGTGTTTGCTGAGTTACACTCCTGGCGACTCTCTGCATAGCTGGCCACCGGGGACACCCCCCACCCCACGTTTCTAAGAAGGAAGATACAATTTACATCAAGTTTATAACTTAAAATGCATCGCTTGATAAACTGTTGACATACAATGGTTTCCCACCATATGCGAGAATAGACAGCATTCCCATCACCGCCTAAGTTACCCTAATGTCCCTCTGTGGCCCAACCCCCGCGCCAGGCAAGCACCCACCTCACCTTTGCGCCCCTGGTTGTGCCTCTGCCAGAACGTCATGTAAATGAAATCGCAGGGCGTGCAGGCTTTCGTGTTTGGTACCTTGCACTTAGCACAACAGCATGCTCTCCAGGCGTGGCCACAGCCATACGGAGCGCCCGCTCGGGCGCCGGGCAGCGCCCCCCACCCACCGCTCTCCAGCTGGCTGACACATGGGGCCTGTCTTGCTTTTGGCTCTTGTGAACACAAGTGCTACAAACATTTGCATTCAGGTTTTTTCTTTCTAGAAGTTTTCTAGTCTTAGCTTTTACATTTTAATCTGAATCGTTTCAGCCAGTTTTTGTACATGGTGTGAAGCAAACGATGGGCTCATACCTGTGCTTCTGGACAACCGATTACTCCAGTACCGTTTGCGGAAAAGACCATTCCTACGGAATTGCAATGGCACCTTTGTCGAAAATCAACCAACTTTAAACAGGTGGGTCTATTTCTGGATTCTCTAGTCTGTTCTGTTTACAATTATGCCGATTTCACTCAGTCAGTGTACTGATTATTACAGCTTTACAGTAAATTCTGAAATTAATTTGTGTGTGAGTACTCAAACTTGGTTCTCCTTTATTATTTTTTAAACATTTTTATTTAAAAAAATTTTTTAATGTTTATTTATTTTTGAGAGCGAGCGACAGAGTATGAGCGGGAGAGGGGCAGAGAGAGAGGGAGACACAGAATCGGAAAGAGGATTCAGGATCTGAGCTGTCAGCTGAGAGCCTGACATGGGGCTCGAACCCACGAACCGTAAGATCATGACCTGAGCCGAAGTCGGACGCTTATCCAACGGAGCCACCCAGGTGCCCCAGTTCTCCTTTAAAAAAAAAAAAAGTCTGAAAAAATAAAAATAAAAATGAAAAAAAAAAAAGTCTGGAGGGGCACCCGGGTGGCTCAGTTGGTTAAGTGGCCAACTTTGGCTCAGGTCATGATCTCAGCATGTGAGGGTTTGAGCCATGCACTGGGCTCTGTGCTGACAGTGCAGAGCCTGCCTGGGGTTCTCTCCCCCTCCCTCTGCCCCTCCCCCACTTTTGCCCCCTCTCTCTTCCTCCCCCCGCCCCAAAGTGAACAAATTAAAAAAAAAACCTGGCTATTCTCTGTTGGGAATGTTTGGCTTTGCTTTTTCATATAAACTCTAGTAGGGATCAGCTTACCAACATTTACAAAGATATCTGCTGAGATTTGACTGGGATTGTATGAAATCTATTTTCATCTTACCAACACTGAGTCTTCTGTTTATGACCATGGCATTTCTTTCCATTTACTTAGATCCTCTTTAATTATTCTCAGCAGTGTTCTACAGCTTTCCATGCACAAATTTTATACAGTTTACAAGGTCCACCCCCATGGTAACCAGTCTACAGACAGCCCCCAATGGTACTGCCTCTGGGGGCTCACACCTTGAGCGGTCTTCTCCCGTGCTGTGGCTGGGTTATTCTCGTCAACAGGTGAGATGGTATTTGAGAACACGAGACAAAGGCCACGCTGGATACCCTTGATCTGGGAGAAGCAGGCTGACTGGCTGTAAGTTGCCCTGAGGAGGGGCTCCTGAAAATTTTTTTAATTTTATGAAAAGCCACTGGCCACCAAACACTCTAGTGAACTTAAAGCAGGTCTCTCTTACCAGCTGAGCCTTGAAATGGCTGCAATCTCGTGAGAGACCTTGCATCAGAATCAGCATGTGGCTCTCAAAGACTGTGAGCTGTTTGCTGTTCAAAGCAGTTAGGTTTGGAGACAACTGGCGACACAGTAATAGATAAGTTAGCCAGTAAACAGTTTGTTTTCTTGATGCTGTTGTTAAGTATTTCCACTTTCAACAGCTGATTGCTAGTGTACAGAAATGTAATTGGTTTTTGTATGTTAACCTCGAGTCCTGTGACCTCACTAAACTCACTTATTAGTTCTAATAACTTTTGTTTTCTTTTTTTGTAGATTCCTTGGGATTTTCTAAGTAAATGACAACGTTTTCTATAAACAGAGACAGTTCTATGTCCTACCTTCCAATTTTTCGGTCTTTTATTTACTTATTTGCCGTATTACGTGACCAGGTGTCACACACGTTGTTGAAGGAGTGGTGGGAGCAGACCGCGCAGCCTTCTGCGCCAGCGCTGGAGGCAAGGTGCCCGCTCTTCCAGCGTGAAGCACAACGCCGGCTGCGGGTTTTCGCAGGTGCTTCCTATTACACTTAGGAACCACCCTTCCCAGTTTGCTGAGCTTTTACCATGAAGTGGCTGTTGAGTTTGTCCAATGTTTCTCCTGCCACTGTTGAGATGGGAGTGTGGTTTTTCTTCTCTTTGTCCACTGACGCGGTAAGTTACAGCGAGTTCTAAATGCTGACCAGACCTCCATCTACGGAGCTCCACTCCAGCCTCGCACCTCACAGCTGCTGAGGAGTCCGTGTTGTTCTGGTCTGTGAGCCTCTGTGCAATCCTCTTTCTTTTTCTGGCTGCTTTATGATTCTTCTCTTCACCTGTTTTCAGCAAGTTGTTAGTGATATGCACATTTTTTGGTGCTTATCCTCCTTGGGAATTCTTGTAAGTCTTGGATCTGTGTGTTCACAGCTTTCCAAAATTGTGGACGACTCTGTCTTAAGCATTCCCACCTTTTACTGGAACCTCACCTGCGTGTCAGGCTGTGTGGTATCATCCCTGCGAGGCTCAGCTCATGTTTTCCAGTCTTGTTTTTCTCTGTAAATCACCATGGACAGTCTCTGTATTACTCTAGTTCAGCGATCTTTCCTTCTGCAGTATCTAGTCTGCTACTCATCCCCAGCAGTGACTTACAGAAAAGTTGGGAACATAGGACAGAGCTCTCACGTGGCCCTCACGCTGCCGTTAGCAGTGTTAACACTGTTGTCACAAGCGAAAAATCAATATGCAGGTTTCCCCTGCTACCCAGAAGTATGGCGTTCCTATGCCAACTTCCGCAAAGCCAAGAACCACTGTTAATTGACATGGAAAAATTTAGAGTATGCCCAGACCCAAAAAATCATCTCTCTTTGGCTTTTCTGATACCTTAGCTCACACCTTGCAAACAGATGCACAAACCAAGCAGAGATAACTCACTGATGCTCACAGGCCCAGTGCAGCAGCCCTAGCAGCCTGATGGCGAGATCTGAACTCAGTTCCTGAGTGAGGCGCTTGGTGCCGCCTCCCTGGCTGCTCGGAGCGTAGGCTGCCTGTGACGGCTCGCCACAAATTCAGTGCGGGTGCCATTTTTGCTTTTTGCCTTTTTTTTGTAAAAATGAAAACCCTCTTTGGATTTCTTTCAGTTAGCAAAAACAGATACTAACGGAGGTCTTTTGTTGTAAAAGCGAAATACCATAATGTGAACTTTCAAAAAAATGTGGGATACCTACATTTTACTATTAACTAAGTAAAGTTTCTATTTTATTCAGATCTCCTTAGTTTTTACCTTCTGTCCTTCTGTCCCAGAACTTCATCTAAGAGATTACACCACATTTAGTTCTTTTGGTCTCCTTACGTTCCCCTGACAGCCTCTTAGACTTTCCTGGTTTCTCATGACCTTGACAGTTTAGAGAACTCATCCAGGATTTTGTAGAATTTCCCTCCATTTGGATTTGTCCCGTGTCTTTTCCTCATAGAAGTTTTTGGAGAGAAAGACCACAGAGATTAAGTGCCCTCGTCGTCACACCACAGCTGTACAGGCACCACGAGGCCACGTCTGTCAGGCGTCTCCCGGGTATTCACCCCCCACCCTTTCCCACTCGGTGCTTCTTGGAAGTCACTATGTGTAGCCCACAGGTGCAGGTGGGAAGATACATGTCGTCTCTCTGGGGGGAGTGTCTACACAAACAATGTGAATTCTTCTGCGTGGCAGACTTGTTCCATCAACACTTTATTCCCCTTCCTTCTTTTCTCTACCTTCCACGCCCTCATCTTCATGGAGGCTTTGCTTCTTTGAGCACAGAGAATATTTTTACAATTGTTTTAAGATCTTCGTTGGCTAGTTGCCGTCACCCCTGGGAACACAGCTACGGCTCCCCTTGTTAGTCACAGGATGCACTCTCATGCCCACTGGCTCATCTGTCAGTTCTGATTGGGCCCTGGACACGAGGGTCTTTACGCTGTGTCTGGGTTTGTGGTATTCCTACTGAGAGTGTTTCGTGTGGGTCAGCCTGATCCTTTCGAGGCCAGTCTTTAAACTCGATTACGTTGCATTTAAGGCAGCCTTTCTCAATTTGGTCCCACCTCCAAGCTGTAGCTCATCTGGTCCCTGCTGAATCCTCTAAGTGTTCAACGTGGCTCCTCCGCTCTGGCCATGAGAACTCAGGTAACGCATGGCCCTGTCAGAGCTCTGCAGAGCGGCAGTTCCTTGCCTAGAAGGTTCTCAGGCTGGCTCCTCCTACAGACCGGCGAACCAGAACTCTGCCCAAGACCTGAAGGGGCTCCAGTGCAGACTCCTGGAGCTCTTTCTCAGTGCAGCTCTCTTCTCTAGTATCACATCTTGCAAATTCTAGCTGCCTCAGTTTCTCCAAAGTCTGGACTGTTAGGTTTCCCCTTTCTGTGCTGGAGTTTGAAAACCACCTCTAGGTTTGGGGCGCCTGGGTGGCTTAGTCGGTTAAGCGTCTGACTTTCGCTTAGGTCATGATCTCGCGGTTCGTGAGTTCGAGCCCCGCGTCGGGCTCTGTGCTGACTGCCAGCTCAGAGCCTGGAGCCTGTTTCAGAGTCTGTGTCTCCCTCTCTCTCTGACCCTCCCCTGCTCACGCTGTCTCTCTCTCTCTCTCTCTCTCCTAGAAATAAATAAAACATTAAAAAAAAAATTTGAAAACCACCTCTAGGTAGAAAGAATGGCACCTGTCCCTCGTTTCCAATCCTAACACTGTTCAAGGGTTAAGCCCACATTGCACGTGTCCCCACATTGCACAAGCCCCACCTTAAGGGCCATCAGGAGTTTGAGATGTTCTCTTGGTGAATCTCTCACAGAACCCGAAGTTCTCCCTCCCTGCCTCGTGGTTCAAGGTCCCTCCTTCTCTGCTGCCTCCAGGGAATCCTGGAGGTGGTCTTAGCTTTTCCTAAAAATGCCCCTGATTAGAAATATGGAAGGAACAGGGAGCAGTGAGTGCCCGGCTGCTAGCTGGTAACCAGTGCTCTAACCTTGAAATGCGCTTATTTTTAAAAGTAAACTCTGGGGGCGCCTGGATGGCTCAATTGGTTGAGCATCCGACTCTTGGTTTTGACTGAGGTCATGATCCCATGGTCATGGGATTGAGTCCTGTGTTGGGCTCTACACTCAGGATTCTTTCTCCCCCTCTGCCCATCTCCTCAGTATTCAATTGCTTGCTCTCTCAACAAAACAAAAACAACCCACAAAACTCTACACCCAGCGTGAGGCCTGAATTCACAATGAGATCAAAAGTTGCATGCCCTGTGCACTGAGCAGGCCGGGAGCCCCAAGATGTACTTCTTGGGGTAACAGCCAAGTCTGATCGTAAACTTGGAGCCTCTGGCCTTATTTTTGATGGCCCTGGGAACAACCTAAAATGAATCCAAAATTCTGCAGGGATGTATGTTTTTATAGACAGGCTCTGTGTCTGAGTGTTTTCTCAGAGGACTCCACGGCCCCAAAGGGTTAACAAGCCCTGTACCCGCGAGGGGCGCGCCGCTGCGCTTCCTGAGCACCTGCCCCAGGACACCTTAGTCCCCGCTCTTTGTTCCCCGAAAGCCAATCCAAAGGCCAGTGTGCAGGACGTGTTCCTTTCTCCTGAATGTGGCCGGCCGACCACTCTCTGGGGTCCAGGAACACGGGCATTTGTGGTGGCGAGTGTGTGCCTGGAGCCATGCAGCCACAGAAGCAGACACATCCAGGCTGTAGAGTGAGCTGTCAGGGGCCACGAGGCTGGTCCGGAAGGGGAGAGCCACTGGGCCCCCTCCTCCGTCCTGTCCTCGCCTGAGCTGAGACCACCTGCACCATCATGTCCTTTCCTTGTTTCTGCTGAAGTTTGCTTTATTAGTTCCTCCAACACAGGCACCAGTACGTCCTTCCTAATGTCTAGCCGTCTGGCCACTGGCCCCCTGTACTCAGACCTCTGGGCCATCGAACACGTGCGGGTTGGTGACTCTGCTCACTCTGCAGCTTTCAGGGTTCAGAAAGGAGCCGGTGGTGGTAGCTGCTGTGTTGCCAGAACTGGGAAGCATCTGAGGGCGGGCCTTCCTCATCTCATAGCCCCTTCCAGAGCTGGGGGGGGCCCTGCGGCCGGAGCTGGAAGGCCCGGGGTGTACGCAGGTGAGGATTCTGGCTCAGGCCCTGGTGACACACGATGGGAGCTCTCTGTGCCTCCCAGAGTGGGTCCTGTAAGTCCCACTGCCCCTCCCCGGGCCTTTAATAAAGAATTTTGAGTGCACACGGGTCCTGTGGAGTCCGGCGTGCACGACTACGCCCTGGACATCTACCTTCCCTCCAAGGAGACCATCACGGCCCAGACTTCCAGCGCCCTCCTGAGACGGCCTCCCCGCCCCCCTCGCCATCCTGGGGGGCGGCAGGAGGAAACAGACACGAGAGGCCACCGTGTAGAGCCTGTCGTTTATAGGTCTCTGCCAGTCTCGTCTCTCTGTGTATGTGTTTATCTCTACCGCAGGGGCAGGGGAACTCTCATGTAAAAATCCAAAATACGATCCTGACTGTGAACAACCGCAGCGTGGGGCAGCCCAAGCGTGGCTAGGGTCTAAGAAAGCAGGTGAGGGTGGGGCCAGTGTCTTGACCCCCTGGGCACGGGCAGGGGTCTCCTGCTGCTGAAATATGGAATGCCTGGAAAAGGTAGTCAGAGGCAACAGCTGGTCATCACCGGAAAGATGGTGGACTTCAGGTCTGGTTTAACCAATCCCCAGCTTTCTTTGCTAGGTTTCCTAATGTCTTTGAGACTCGATTTTCTTCTCTACAAAATGGCCACTTGTCACCTTCTTGCATGGCTGTGGATGGAGGAGAACAGATGCACAGAAAGGCACAGTTTAGCCTCATGCCGTGGGTAAGGCCCGGACAAGCACACCTGTGCTACTTTGGCAGCTGGCACTGCAGCTGTCTGGGTTCGGGGAGACCCGGGAGCCTCCAGGCCCTGCAGTGTGCCTCCCAGCCTGCCCCTGGGGAGCACTACCCCAGGGTGCTCCTTCGGCATTTTGGCTCAACTGACAGATCCCCAAGGGCAGGACCCAGAGGGCCTGCCGGGTCCTGCGGGCTGTCCAAGAACAAGCTCAGCGGGCCTCAGCTGGCTCCAAGCGCCAGGACGGGAGGGGTGTTCTTGGCGGTCACAGGAACTCTGGAAACATTCCGCGGGGAACTCTGGGCATCCGCGTGCACCCAAGTGGTCCCGCAGGTTGCTGAGGACCTGACTGCGGGAAATGCTGTGCCCAGAACTCTCCACCCAGAGACCCAGCCTCTCCAGAGCGAGCCTCTGACCATCTGACTCTTCAAGGCCGCCTGGACGGGCCCTGGCCGCGGCGCCGCCCTGTCCCTAGGCCTCCACCTCCACACAGTCCTACTAGGCTCATTCCTGCTCCCAAAGGAGAGAGAATTACACTGATCAGACTCACACTGGGGGGGGCCAGAGCGGCGCCTGAGGCCAAAATTTAAGGAGCCCCCCTCCCCCAGGGCCTCCAAGTGGCCCTGAAAAAAGTGCCTCCTTAAACTGTGCTGTCAGGCAACTCCCAGCCTCACCCAGGCCCTGATCCCCAGGCCAGATAGGTCTGATTCACAGAGAATCCCAGTGGGTGTGGGTGGTAAGGGGAACAGCACAGGCTGTAGGTCAGAAGCGCTGGGCACACCCACAGGGCACACTCATGCTCACCGACTTCCATCCCCACAGCAGCAGGAGCTGAAGGCTCTAAAGACTCTCTGCTTATCCAGCTGAGGTGCCATGGCCACCGCGTCTTTAACTGCATGAGGGTCTGAGGGTGAGTAAGCCGACACAACTGTCTGGGGTCAGTGACCTGTTGGTCTGTCCCTCAATGCTGTCCGGATCTGGACCCACTGGCCCGGGTTTCTGGAGTTGAACCCCTTCCCCCATCTTATTCACCCTTGAGAGTCCAGCACCATACCTCCGACTGCCCCCTGTCCCTTAGGTCAAATGTGGGGAGTCTCTCTTGGTAGAACTGTGAGAAAACTTCCAACACCAAGGGAAAAACACCAAAAGCAAAGACATCAGAGTTTCTCGAGGGAGAGCCAGACTCTGATCACAAGTCTGCAGAAGACACTGTGTGAACTTTTTTCACAGAGTACAAACAGACAGGTACAGAACTGTCTCCTGTCTCTGAGCCAGGCAGCTCCGCAGCCTCCTGCATAGCCCGGAAAAGGGATTCCTTCCACTGCTAAGCTACCGTTTTGATATCTATATTCATTGCTGGTACCAGCCCTTACCCCTGTGTCCTGCTTGAACTGCACCCAGACCAGGAAAGATCAAGTACTCGTGCTCCAGCTGGCTCCCCACGCCCCTGCCTGGGGCTCCTGGGTGGCGCAGCTACTCTAAGTGAAGGCTGTCACAGGCCTGACCGTTCCTGTTCAAAGGCCTTGCCCAGAACACAGGCTGTGGGTCCTGGAGAGTATGCTGGTGACACTTCACCCACTCGCCTCACACTCTAAGCAGAAACAGAGAGCAGATTAAGGGGCAGACTAGCAGGTGGGGTGGATCACCCTAGCAAGATTAGAACATTTCTGATGCCCCTCCCTGGTCTGGGTTAAGAGTGTTTCCTGGGAGTGAGGGGAAGGAAAAAGAGGAAGAAGGAAGATAAAAGAAGACAGAAATGTCAGACCACTTCCTTTGCTGGGAAAAATGCAAGGTTGGGAAAGAGGAGATGGTATTAACCAGGTAGCCTTTGGGAAAGCACTCCGGCAGCGCACGGAGAGTGGAGAGTGCCCACACAGGCAAGTCACGAAACCAACACAAAGTGTCACCAATAAGAACGCTCCATGACATCCAGTCTCTTTATTCCCAAACAGTCTTCAGGCAGCAAAACTTGAGCAAACAGACCACCCGAGAGAGAGAACCTGGCCTCCAGCTTGGGGCTAATTTCAACCTAAACGTTTCTTTATTCCTAATGGCTTAAAAGCATGAAAGAGAAGTACTTAACAAAGTCTGAAAAACCCAGCATTTTGGCCCTCAAGAAGTCAAAGCGTATTTGGGGGCACCCATAGGCTCTGCAAGACCAGAGTGGCCTTTCTTCAGGCCACCCATTTGCCCGCCTGGGTTATGGCTCTGGTCTTCCCTAGACACGACATCACAGCCAGGATGGGAACAGCAGATTCTGAGCTTCAACTCCAGACACACTCTCTGATTTACCTCTGCAAAACCGGAGTGGTCCGGTCTTGCAGGGCCAAACCGTGTAAACAAGCCTGCTGCCAGGCAACTGGAGACGGGGACTTGAATAAAGTCTTCCTGTGAAGAATGAAAACCAAAGCTGCTCTAGGGAAACCCAACTCCACTATCTCTGGACATGGGTTCAAGACCAATCTGAACTTTATGACGTTTTACTTTCTGTTTTCGTTCCTTTTCCTTTCGCACTAGAGTAACGCCCTCCAATTCACGCGCCACGTCCTAATTTTCTCCGAATAGATGCCGACCACACCGCCCAGGCAACTGACTTGAGGAAATTCAGATGATCACCTAGGCAGAATGTTTGCCAGCGAAACTGGGTACGGCTCCAGGACAGACACACTTCCGCGACCGTCCAACACTTAGGAAAGACCGAAGAAGAGGCCCTTCCTCCCCAGCCCGGGAACACTCGGCGTGTCAGGGGCCGACAAGGAGCGGGCCCCGCACGTCTTCCTCCGAACCTGACCCTCGGCTCCAGTCTCCACATCCCACCCCCTACGGGGACTCGCCCCAGCCCCTCACCGGGCTCCAGCAGATAAGCGCGTCGGTGTCCGGGTCGCTCACGAGGGTCCACAGCTTGGTCAGGAAGGCCGGGACGTTGCTGGGCCCCGCCGCGCCGGGGCCCACGGGCAGATCCATACCGTGCAAGGCAGGGAGAGGCGGTGGTGACGACCGCGAAATGGGGCCGAAGGCCGCGCTAGCGCCGGCGCCGCACCTGCCGCCGGGGTAGCGCCACCGCCGCCGTCCGCTGCGCACACACTACCCCGCGGCCTAGCATGGCCGCCGCCATCTTGCGACGGGCGCGTTTCCGCCGGCGCCGCCCGCCCGCGTCACCCGGGCGCGCGCACGCCGGCCCCGCCCCGCCCCGGCCCCGCGCGTTCCTGTCGCCGCGCGCCTGCGCCTGCAGGCTCCGCTCCGCCCCACCAATCGCCCCGGGCCGGGTGGGACCTGCCCCGCCCCCTGACCCGGCAGGCCCCGCCCCCAGACCCACGCTGCCTGCGCTGCCGGAAGTGGCGGCGCGGGTCGGATCTAGCCGGGTAGCATGGCGGGTGCCCGGGCCGCGGGGCTTGCGGCGGCGACGGGGGCGCGGCCTGGGAAGCGGCCGCCGGAGTCTGAGCCGGAGTTGGAGCCAGAGGAGGTGACAGCGGGCGGCGGGGTCGGGCGGCGGGGCCTAGGGCTGCACGTGTTGGCGCCTCGGCACTCGGCAAGGCCGCCCGGCGCGCGGCGGGCCCTGGAATGCGAGGAAGAAGGGGCCGCCTGTCCCCTGCTGGAGGTGGGCTCGTAGGGGGCATCCTTGGCAGCGAGCACCCCCTGCGCAGGGGCGGCTGGAGAAGGAGGCGGGTAGAGACCAACGGGAAGTAGAGGTGGCGTCCTGTGCAGCAGCCTCTCAGATCCTTTGAATTATGCATCCTGTGGTTGTGTAAATACTTACGCACCTACAGGTCACTTAATGCGATAGGCATGTTCTAACAGTAAGAGAAGAGGTGGACAGAGCGTGAGGGGAACCCAGGGTTTACTGCATTGGACGTGATTTTAAGTGGACTCACGGGCACGCCTGCTGTCCAGCGGAACCCCGCATCGGTTGTGTGACGTCATTACATCTGGGTTGTGGAAAGTCTTAGGAGGCCTGTACAGCTTTTCTCAGTCGACCGCACTTACTGTGTCGTCAGGCTTCCCCCCCACCTGGTCGGTTGCCCTCCTGCCGGCCGCACGCTGGAGGCAGCTCTGGGCACCAGACTTGGTTGCCTCCACCACTTGGCCCCATTCTCCGAGGTGCTGTTTGTGTTTGTGCTCAAACCAGTTTTGCTCTTTTTACTTGTTTTTGTAACTGTGTATCTGAGTAAATATTGGAGATAAACAGTGTGAGTGAGCTATAGCAGAGTCGTTTTTTTGGAAACTAAGCTGAGTGCTGTGGATGCTTTTATATGTCCAATTAGGTGAGAGAATTGCCAACTGTTGAAAAGTAGTGAAATCCGCGATTCTGTGCTCAGATGTTTCCTAAAAGTCTACAGTTTTTTGTTCTTCAATTTCTTCTGGTAAAAGGAACTGACAGGGCTCACCCACTATGCTCTGTATCCTGCAGAGTTAGGGGTGTGATGGTATCTGGGGAGCAGACTGGGGCCCTCTCCTAGCAGGGGTGAGTGGGCGTGTTCTTAAGTAAAGCTTGTGTAGTCACTGTTGCCCTTAACCCGCCTTACAATTTACTGATCAACTGTTGGTCCCGATCTAGTTGGATATGGAGGCTTCTCTTTCAGGGACAAACCCCCTCCGCGGTCTTGCTCCGCCTCCGGCCCCAGCCTCTGCCCTAGTGCCCTCCGCCCTGGAGTTCGCCAGCATGGGGTGGAGGCTGGAGAGCCTCTCTTAGCAATGCGGTGGGAACTGACCTTTAAGAAAGAGATGTTGTCCCGGGCGCCTGGGTGGCTTAGTCGGTTAAGCGTCCGTTAAGCGTCCGACTTTCGCTTAGGTCATGATCTCGCGGTTCGTGGGTTCGAGCCCCGCGTCGGGCTCTGTGCTGACTGCCAGCTCAGAGCCTGGAGCCTGTTTCAGAGTCTGTGTCTCCCTCTCTCTCTGACCCTCCCCTNAACATCGGTAGAAAATACAAGGGATCGCCTAGTCGATCTTCCCTTCAAACCATCTTCTGGTGCTCTCTGCTCTGAGGGCTGTGCACCAAAGCCTTCTGAGGCTTGGTCTTGTGGTTCTCGCGTCACGGCTAAGTTCGGTTTGATGAGCAGTTAATAACGATCAAGGCGGGGCGCCTGGGTGGCTTAGTCGGTTAAGCGTCCGACTTTCGCTTAGGTCATGATCTCGCGGTTTGTGGGTTCGAGGCCCACGTCGGGCTCTGTGCTGACTGCCAGCTCAGAGCCTGGAGCCTGTTTCAGAGTCTGTGTCTCCCTCTCTCTCTGACCCTCCCCTGCTCACGCTGTCTTTCTCTCTCTCTTAGAAGTAAATTTAAAAATATTAAAGAAAAAAAAAGAGATGTTGTCCTTGAAAAGTCCTTGCTTTGTGAGATGCAAATTACATGTCCCTTTCAGGGGCAGGTGGCCTTGCTGTCAGTGGAGGTGGACAGTGAGGACGGTCCCCCCCACCCAGCCTCCGGTTTGATTGGGTGGTTTTGGTGGAGGTAGAGTCTTGTGACCTGAGGGCTGTGGCCTTGGAGGGTGGCCACACAGAGCAAGCAGGGGTCTGGTGGGTGGTGGGTGGGTTGGGCGTCCAGCTGTCACCAACACTGTGCTTCTTTGCAGACCTCCCTCATCTGTGCCTCTGCTCCGAGCCGCCAGGATGGCAGCGATTCTGGCCTGTCTGAAAGCGAGGAGAGTGTGTTCTCAGGCCTGGAAGATTCTGGCAGCGACAGTAGTGAGGATGACCCAGCCGAGGGAGAGGATGGGGTCAGCAGTGATGAAGGCCACAGCAGGATGGAGAAGACCTGTAGGCAGCAGGTGCAGGTGGGTGAGCGAGGCTCCGGTAGGCTCCCCCGTCCACATGAAGATGGACAGGAAAGACAGCTACTAGGGGGTTCTCCACGATTGTGCGCTGGGTCCTCAGGAACTCCAGAAGTCCACCCCCCTGGGCCTCCCCCTCAATAATTCTGATGTCACCTTTCCAGGGGACTCGCCCACTTTGCTAGACTCGGTGTGGGGGTGTAGGCTGAGTGTCCTAGGGGCAGAGCCTGAGGTGGGGATTCATGCACGAGGGAGCGTCCGGCCGGGAGCTCGCAGGGCACACACGAGGGGCCAGCCGGACAGGAACCCCCTCCACCTGAGCCTGGCCCCGGGGGGCCTTGCTGTCGACCCCGTGCCCGGCCCTGTGAGGATGGGGGCGCACATCACTCTTGTCTCAAGTGAGCAGCATGAGAGAAATACTTAATTTGACTAAAATACGACATGTGCTGTTTTGAGTGTTTTATTTGTTTTTTTAAAGTTTATTTTGAGAGAGAGAGATAATATTACAAGCAGGGTCCCTGCTGTCAGCACTGAGCCCAATGTTGGGCTCAAACTCATGACCCTGAGATGATGACCTGAGCTGAAATCAAGAGTCAGACTCTCAACGGACAGCCACCCAGGTGCCCCTGGATTGTTTTAGAAAGTAGTTTATAACTATACTTCCAGTGCGTCTGGTGTTCTGGAAGTTACAACCTTGAATCATACAGAAGCCCACCCCCATCACAGGAACCAAAAAGCCATGCTTGTTCTGTTTCCCAGGAAGATTTAAAGATTTAAAGGCACATTGCAGCCTTTCACTCCTTCAAGCCTTGGTTGGCATGCTGGCGTGCACGGAGAGGTGATGTGTTACCTGGAGTGACTGTCGTTTGTAGCTGACGATGGCCAACTATTTTCCCCTCTTTTTAATTTTTTAAAATTACAGAGTAGGGGCGCCTGGGTGGCGCTGTCGTTTAAGCGTCTGACTTCTGCTTGGGTTATGATCTCGTGGTTCGTGAGTGGGCTGACAGCGTGGAGCCTCCCTCGGCTGCTGCGGCCCCTCTCTCTGCCCCTCTTTCGCTCGAGCATATGTGTCATCTTTCTCTCTCAAAAATAAACGTTCAAAAACATTACAAGATATATTTTCCATGGCAAAAATTAAATCTTTTCTCAACACCGTTCAGTACGAAGTCAAAGTTCTCACTCCCTGCTTTTGCTGCAGTGCATGACCACAGCTAAGAATTTCATCACCTTCCCACGTCTTTTTTCCTCCTTATAAAATTAAGGATCTATATGCTGACGTATTTAATTATCTTAATTAATTAATTAATTTTTTAATCAGGTTACACGCGCAATGTGGGGATTGAACTCATGACCCTGAGATCAAGAGTCACATGCTCTACCTACTGAGCCAGCCTGATGTTTCAGTATTTTTTTTGAAAAAAAATTTTTAGTGTATATTTTTACTTTTGAGAGAGAGAGAAAGAGAGAGAGACAGACGGAGAGAGAGCGCGCACACGCTTGTGTGCAAGCTGGGGTGGGGCAGAGAGAGAAGGAGAGAGATCCAAAGCAGGCTTTGTGCTTACAGCACAAGAGCCCAATGTGGGGCTCAAACTCACTGTGACCTAAGCTGAAGTCAGATGCTTAACCAACTGAGCCACCTGGGTGTTCCCAAATTTTTTTTAAAAAAAGGGTTTTTTGTCTTTTTTTATAAACAGAATTTTTTTTTTAAATTTTTTTTAATGTTTTATTTATTTATAGGAGAGAGAGAGAGAGACAGCGTGAGCAGGGGAGGGTCAGAGAGAGAGGGAGTCACAGACTGAAACAGGCTCCAGGCTCTGAGCTGGCTGTCAGCACAGAGCCCGACGCTGGGCTCGAACCTACGAACCGCGAGATCGTGACCTAAGCGAAAGTTGGATGCTCAACCGACTAAGCCACCCAGGCGCCCCTATAAACAGAATTTTAAAAGTAATTTTTAAAAGTTAAACACCTTCGGGGGCACCTGGGTGGCTTAGTTGGTTAAGCGTCCGACTTTCGCTTGGGTCATGATCTCACGGTTCATGGGTTCAAGCCCCGCGTCGGGCTCTGTGCTGGCTGCCAGCTCAGAGCCTGGAGCCTGTTTCAGAGTCTGTCACTTCCTCTCTCTCTGACCCTCCCCTGCTCACGCTGTCTCTTTCTCTCTCTCTCCTAGAAATAAATAAAACATTAAAAAAAAAAAAAAGAACTTGTTAAAAGTTAAACACCTTTGGAGACACCTGGCTGACTCAGTCATAGGTAGAGCACATGGTCTTGATCCTGGTCCTGAGTTTAAGCTCTGTGTTGGTGTGGAGCCTGCCTTAAAAAAAAAATAAATAAATAAAGGGGTGCCTGGGTGGCTCAGTCGGCTAAGCATCTGACTTCGGCTCAGGTCATGATCTCACGGTTCGTGGGTTTGAGCCCCGCATTGGGCTCTGCTGACAGCTCAGAGCCTGGAGCCTGTTTTAGATTCTGTGTCTCCCTGTCTCTCTGCCCCTCCCTTGCTCACGCTGCCTCTCTCTCTCTCAGAAATAAATAAAAAATATTAAAAAAATTTTTAAAAATAAAACATTAATTTTTGAATAAATATTTTCTTTGTTTTATTAAAAGTATTTTTTAATCTATTATTATTTTTGAGAGAGAAAGACAGAATGTGAGCAGAGAAGGGGCAGAGAGAGGGGGAGACACAGAATCTGAAGCAGCTCCAGGCTCCGAGCTGTCAGCACAGAGCCCGACGCGGGGCTCGAACCCATGAACTGTGGATTCTGACCTGAGCCGAAGCCGGATGCTCAACTGACTGAGCCCCCAGGTGCCCCTTTAATAAAAATTTCCTATTTAAGTTCTCTCAACGAGGTAACGTGTGCAAGTATCTCAGGAGACCGCATGGAATCTGGTGGAACGGCCTGCACGCTGTGCGCATGTTAGGTGTCCCCTGAGCTGCCGGGCACATGCTCGTCCACGCGGGTTCTTCTCAGCTTTCTGTGCCAACGTGGCTGGGTGTCCTCTGCAGGGCCGCCTTCTCCGCTCCCCAGGTGGCCCAGCAGGGACTGAGGCCACAGCCCAGGAGAGAGCAAATGCCCTCCCTCCTCAGAAGGTGGGGTGCGGCCCTCCGTCGTGGGAAGCTGGCTCTGCAGCAGCCTGAGCGGCCCCCTACTTGACGCCAGGACCGTGGCCCCTCCCGTGTGTGCTGTGCTGGGGCGGCTCCTGCCTGTCTCAGGGCCAGGCCGTGAGGACCATCTCTGGACATGACCCGTGAGTGGTTCTGAGTCCTGCACACACCTCAGGGCCCTGCCCCGCATGAGCGTCCACACCTCTGGCTCTTCTGTGCTCTAACTGAGAGGTACGGTGGCCTGTATGGGAGTGCTTTCTGTTCTAATCACAGTTGTCGTTTGTAGGTTTGAGCTCCTCTAGGCAGAGAGAGGATTGAAGCGTAGGGGGAGTGTTCTCGGTCCTTAGCGGAAATCCCATTCCCCGTCTCTCCTTTTTTCCAGCTGTTCCTTGAGCTGCCGCACCCATCCACCTGCATGAGCTGGGTCCCCACACCCTTTCTGTTCACACCCCCTCTTTGGGTGTTCTGAGCCCCGTCTAGCATGTAGCCTCATGGCCAGGGCTGAGACAGCCAGTTACCACCTACTGTGTGATCCCCTGTCTTCCCACAAACGCGGCCACATGGGGCGTCCAGAGTGGCCCCCATGATGCCCTGAGTCAGGCCCGCCCTCTGCTATCTGAAGCCAGTCCAGGTGCCCAAGTGCAGAACCTCCACCATGCTGGGCGGGGTTCCCCTGGGTCACCTTCACCTGCTGTAGCCGGGGGCTTGTCACCTGTCACACCATGGAGGCTTCCAGCAAGATGTTCCTATCACCCGAGACCCACTTCCGTCGAGCAGCTTCTAGAGTTAGTGTCTCCCTACCTGTGTCGGTCCCGCCGGCCTGTGCCAATAGTGACGCCACCTTCTGCTGTGTCTTTGCTGGGTGTCCTGGCCTTTTAACGGGAAGCCCCCAGAGTTCTTTGGCTTCTGGCTATGGCTGCCCATGTGGTCTTGCAAACAGTGGCTGTTCGTGAGCTACTTGTACGAGTTGAAATGGTGTTTCCCCGGGGACCCGCTCCGGCTTGTACAAACCAGCAAAATGCCCTTCTGCTCTTCCTTCCACTCCTGTGCCTCCTTTCTGGGGCCTGGTTCTTGCCAGGCACTGACGGCCACCATGCATTGGGGCTTCCCAGTAACTTCTCTCCCACTGCGTGCTGTCGTCTGTGACTTTGATCCTGTCCCTGTTTCTTCCACGTTCTGTATGTAATGTGTCTCCAGGCCCCAGCACTTTCAGGGGCAGCTGGGTGGCCACCCAGCTTCCCGTGTCTGAAGGGCACCCTGCCTCGTCATCAGGCTGCGTTCTGACGTCACACCCAGGCTGTGTGTCACGGGGCGGAGGCCAGCAGGAGTGGGTGCTCATCGTGGGTACGCTTCTCCGGGCTTTACTGGCCGTCTCTGAAGCCCCTGGCCCAGACACACCGATCAGGTGACGCCGACTGCCATGTGCCTTGCCGCTGATGGGTCATTGTGTGGGGACCCTGCCCTGTAAGTCCTCGGGTCCCGGTGCGGCTGCCACAGGCCATCCCGGGCAAGTCACGAACGTCCTGCCGAGACCTCCACGCGTGATCGTGGATGGCCGGGTGTCCGGACACTGCCCCCAGTGTCCGCCTTCTCTCTCATGGGGAGAGAGGGGGCTGCGCGGCCCAGGTGCTCAGGGTCACCCTCAGGAGACCCAGCCCGCTTCAGTGCCTGGCTGCCCTGGGCGCCGCCATGGGTGAGTACCCCTTCCTCCTCCACTTTCTCCACTGTGTTTGGTGGCCGTGTGGACACGTCCACTACTTTATTATTCAGCACTGTGGGAATACGTGACGGGCACGGTCGGGGCACGGCAGAGCGCTCGTTCGGGAGTCCCTGAGCCTCGTCGCTCCCGTGCTGCCTTGCCTCTTGCTCCTGCGTGAGGCTGCGGGCTGTTTCCGGTCCCCAGCTCTTTCCAGGGTGTTCTTTGGACCTCCAGGCGTCTGTTTGTGTCATGTCTGGTGGCTTCCTAACCTCCGTCTTCTGCTCTTCTGTCTCTTGAGACCACCCTTGCCGCTCGGTGTCTGCAGCCTTGGTGGGGCGGGCACTCGTGACCTTCTGCTGTCCCAGTTGTGCTGCGATGGTCCCCTCGTTCACGCTCTCTCACGTGTGCAAGCAGCCTTCCGGACACACTGCAGGAAGCATCTCTGGGTCAGAGGCTGATGCAGTTTTAGCAGAAGGGAAGTGTGCTGCTTTGTGCTCGTGCCCCCCCCCCCCAGGCCGCTCCCACCCTGCGAGACCTCGCGTGGCTAAACCTCGTTCTCTTTCCTGCTCTGATACGTGGCAGAAGCGGCCTCCTGTTGCCGCTCTGTGATTTCTTTTTACATCAGAAACAAGGCATCTTTCCCTATGTTTCCGGAAGGACTGTTCCGGCTACATTGGTGAGCGAGTGCCCAAGACCCCACGTTTCCATCACTGGCCCGTCTCTTGAAGGTCGGGCTCTGCGGGTCCCACTGGTGTTCCCCTTCGCGTGGACCCTCGGCATTTGCCACTCCTGACCTCAGGCGTCTCCGCCCGGCGGGGCCTCACGTCCGCTCGCTGTGCCCGGCCCTCCGCTCACCATGGGCTCCAGCTCAGTGCTGAAACCCAGCCCCTGCCCCTCGCTCTGCGCACAGTGTGTCTGCAAGCCTGCCTAGCTGGACAGCCCTCTGCACACGTGTCGCCGAAGGAGGCTGCCGAGGAGCCCCGTGCCGCGTGGTCCCGTGCGCCACGTGTCACCCCCCTCCACACACACGGCTCCCTTGGCTGCTTTCTGCCGCTCCTGGCTCTCTGCTGACTGCCTGCACCCCCTCCTGTGTCCCCCCCGAGGCCCCCCCGTCCCCAGCAAGCCCACCCCTGCCCTCCCCGTGCCCAGGTCCCGGCGTCCTCCCAGCAGCTGTGCGTCCCTGGGAAGCGTGAAGACTTTGTGCTGTTTCTGGGTTACTTGTGTTGAGTGGGTTTGTGTACTGAAGGCCGTTTTCCCCTTTTGTGGTTGTTTAGGTTCATTTTTCTTAGTTGTCATGTTTACTTGGGTCCTTCTTAGTCACGTTGGGTTTTCCTACTTTGTGTTCTCTCATTCAGAAGTTCCATTGTCAGCTCATTAGTCTGCTCGCCACGTTGGCAAACGGGACTGTAGTAGTGATTGTGTCCCAGGTGGGGGTGCTGTTCTCCAGGTATTTCAGGAAGAGTCCTGCCTGCTGTGTGCTGCGTACCCGCGGGCAGAAGGGGCCCTGGTGCCGGCGGGCTGTGGCCTATGGGAGGTGGTACAGGGGGCACCTCGGTGACACTCACCAGCTAGTTCACAGAGCGCCTGCTGTAGAGTCGAGGACGCGACCCCCGTGGGGGAGGGGAGGCAGCCTTCCCTCTACCCGCCCCCACACGTCCAGACGTCACACAGCCAATTGATGGCACTCTCATTTCTGCGGATCAGAGTTCAGGCACGGTGAGGGGTTGTCATGTCCAGGTGACGTGGTCAGTGGGATTGGGGGAGTCCCACAGCTTCCCTCAACTGTGTCTCTCCAGGGTTCTAGTATGTTCTGTCTAGGAGGACCGTCAGTCATCACACCCCTTGTTTGGGGGCTGAGATGAGGGTCCTAAGGAAGACATCTGGGGCCTTTGCACTCGCATTAGGCCAGGGCAGCCTGAATGACTGGCACTCCCTGCGCATACCTGCCTGCCCGTCTGGGATGCCCTCACTCTCAGGGCTTGGGGCTCTGAGGACACATGCTCTGGGACGCTGGGCAGACGCGTGGGAGCTTCGTGCTCTTAACCCGGGATTCATGCTTTGTCGTCGGTCGGGGCTGCCCTCCTCGGACAGGTGAGCCGGCCATAAGCCCACTTGGGAGGGGCATGCAGACGGCCCCTCGATGGGAGGAAAGTCAAATGTTGGCAGCCGTGGTTTGGAACTGCTCCAGCCAGCCCTCTCCGAACCTTGTCTCGTGGCCACGTTGGATGTGGTCTCGGCCCAAGGGTCTCATCTGAATCGGGCCCAGGCGCCGGAGAAGGTCCCCGGCCTCCTCCCCCACAGCCACGTGCAGCGGTGGCATCAAGTCACACGTACCGCTTCTGTGGGAAACGGGGAAGCGGGTCGCCCCACTGAGTCACTGGTCTCTGGTGCCCTGGCATTGGCTGTGCGCAGGCTGCCGTCACCTTGTCGAGGCCCCCGGGTCACCCTCCTCCTTCCCGAGGGCACAGGGCGCTTCCCCAAGCCGGGCCCGCTGAAGAGGCTTGGCAGCCTGAGGCCCAGTCTGGAGGGGCCATGGCGTCAGGTTCTGAGGCTCCTTTGCACGGGCGTCTTTGCCCCTCCCTGGGTCTCTGGGTCACTGCGAACGTGTTGCCAGCAGCAGTCTGGAAGTGACCTTTGCTCTGAGACATCGGGGACACACGGGCCTGACGCACCTCGCGGGGACCTCCAGGGCGTGGTGGCTGCCGTCTCCTTTCTTCTGCGTCTCTGACAGCCCTCCCGTGAGCGGTCCTGGCCTGGAGCCCGCAGGGAAGGCGGTGCAGGAGCGGCGTGCCAGCCTGGCTGACCTAGCCAGAGCCACCCTGGCAGCTGTTGCGGCCTTGCTTGCCTTAGCGGGCGGGGCAGCCGTGTGGTCCCAGGCTTGCTCGGCGGTGGGGGTGAGGTGTGGCTGGGCTGTGTCTGTTGTGGCTGCAGTAAGTTGCCATTTAGGCCGTCAGAAGCCGCTTCGGGGTCCCCGCCGTTGCCCTCACAGTAAGGCATGGTCTTGGTGGTGCATAGAGGACCAGGCCCAGCGGCCGCCCAGGACTCAGGGACATGGCCCGGCCCAGGCTCATGGCGCTGTGTGCCCTGTGGGCCTTCCCCCAGGCGCACCCCTGCTCTTCCACTGTGAGGCGGTCCTGGCCTGCGGGCCAGCTGTCAGTACAGCCTCCCTGCCCCTTCTGTGCCTCCGGCCCTGCCTGGACACTGGCCCCCAGACTGCCTGCCTCCTGCTGGCCTCCTCCTTGCTGATGCCCCCTGGTCCCCCACGCCGCTGGGCGCCAGTCTGCCCTTCATTCCTGCTGTTCCCTGGCCAGAGCTGTCACATGCCCCTGCCAGCGGATGCCCATCCTGAGGCCCCTGGTCGGGGGCACTCGTCAGAGGGGCTGCTTCTCTTTGCATCCACCTGGGGGCATGTTGAGGGGCAGCGCCACGCAGGGTTGTGTCTGTCTTCGGGCGGGTGCTCGTGTCCTGCAGACTCTGGAGTGGGTCTGGGCGGACCCCGACTGCCTGGAATCTGCGCCCGAGGACCAGGGGTCTCTGATGTTGGTGACCGAGGCTGGGCTGAGTAACAGGTGGCAAAGGACGGTGGTGCCTGTGTCTTTGCGTTCACGTCCTTTTGTGTTTTAAGTTGTCTTTTTAAGTTTCCTTTTTCCTGAATGCCCAGCACTCAACTGCAACAAAGTGTCTCCAGGCTGTGAAGGGGTCGGCTCCCGCTCCTGGCTCCTGGAGCTGGGCTGGGCCCCGTACCTCTGCTGCCCCCTGGTGGCCCCTGTGCTGCCTGCAGCATCACCTCTGGAGGGAGACCAGGGAGGGCTGGGGGTCCAGCTCTTTTGTGTGGGAACTTGCTGCCCGCTGCTGGGGCGCCCCCTCCTTGTGGGGAACCTGCCTGTCTCTGGCTCCCTGCGCCTGTATGCTTGTCTGGGGGGCCGGCCCCACCCATCAAGGGGCAAAGTGGGGCGCACTGGAGGACAAGGGGACCCCATGACCATGGCCTGAGGCACAGGTGATGTGGGCTCTGCAGGGTTCAGTGCTGGCAGAGAGCATCCGGCCTGCTGCTTGGGCAGCCGTGGAGCCTGGCCGGAGGCCGCCGCTGTGGATCTGCTGGCCGTGGCGTGGAGGGGCGCTTGCTGAGGAGGCTTGTTGCTCGGCCCTGGGCCTGGGGCAGGGGTAGGGCTCCCTGCAGGCGAGGATGGCAGGAGAGCTCTGAGCCCTTCTTGCCCCCCACCCTCGCCCCGCACCCATCAGGCGGTGCTGACCCACTTTTAGCGGGCACGGCTCCCACAGCGCGTGCAGCATGGGGAGCAGGGTGGGGGGTGGGTGGAAACCGAATCCCGCCTTGTTCCTGGCCTGGAGAAGAACTTAGTCTCCCACCCTCCTTATACTGAGGGAAAAAACAGGCGAGAGGAAGAGCCGCCTCGCAGGCCCTTGGCTCCTGCCCGGTCAGGGGGAGCAGGGCTCTAGCGGGGGTGCCTCACTCGGGGGCTCCTGCTCCTGAGCACTTTACTGCGCCCAGGAGTGAGAGGTAGGGCTGTTTTCCCCATCAGCCCTGGTTCCGGTACACCCGGTTCCCCCCACCGGAGAGGGAGGAATCTGTTTTCCAGGTTCGGGTGCGAACGTACAGTGGCGCCCACTCGCTGACCTGGTGGGCCGGGGTCGGCCTGGGGCCGTGGATGTGGTGGGTGGGGCCACTGCCGGAGGGCTATGTCCCCGCAGCGTTCTGTGGGTTAGGGGGTGGGGTGCCTCTTTGGGCCTTTGGCCCACTGGGCGGAATGTGGCTCTCAGCTGCTGCAGACCGGAGGCCTCCCTGGGGGAGGGTCTTGCCCAGGAATGAGCTGGCGGTGGCCTTGTGACAGCGGTTGGCAGCAAGTGCCACGTGCCTGCCTCTAGAGCGATTGGCCCAGGTGTGGGTCACCCCGCTGCCCTGCCCTCGCTTGCTGATACCGAGTGGCCGCCCCCACCTTGCCCCTGGACCCGAGGCTCTCCTGAAGCTGGCGGGGCCGGGTGGGGTGGTTGGGCCAGGAGCCCTGCAGCCGGTTTCTTCGTCAGAGGGTGCGGGGCGGCCCGGCCCTCAGCTGGTGGCTTTGTTGCTGGCCGTTCCTTTTTCAGTCTGGCACCAGGTGTCAGCCTTTCCCTGGGGTCTTTTCTTTCTTTTTTTTTTTTTTTTAATATTTTTATTTATTTCTAGGAGAGAGAGACAGAGACAGCGTGAGCAGGGGAGGGTCAGAGAGAGAGGGAGACACAGACTCTGAAATAGGCTCCAGGCTCCGAGCTGGCAGTCAGCACAGAGCCCGACGCGGGGCTCGAACCCACGAACCGCGAGATCATGACCTAAGCGAAAGTCGGACGCTTAACCGACTAAGCCACCCAGGCGCCCCATCTGGGGTCTTTTCTTGGAGGAGCTTGAGCGTCGTGACGGGGCTGGCCCTTGACAGGACGCCGGGTGAGGCCCCCGAGGCCCACTTAGACCTGGGGTGTCCCTGATCTTGTCTTGAGGCCCCGGGCCAGGTCGGAACTGCTTCGAGATTGGGGGCGGCAGGAACCTTGGCCTCAGCATCAGCAGGCCGAGGAGGGGACAAGGGACCTGGGGCCTGAGCCCTGGCTGAGGTCAGAGGGCGTTGTGTCCCGACATAACCCCTGTTCCTTCTCTTCACAGGCTGGCATCCCTTCCCCAGGGACGGAGGTGGCGGAAGCGCAGGGCTACGAAGAGTATGCGGAAGACAGCTCTGACGAGGAGGTGCGGGCTGGGCTTGCCTCTTCCACGGTTTGGGGGGGGGCGGGGAGGAGAGGACGGGGGTCCTCCCCCAGGGGGCCTGTGCTGCGCCGGGTGCAGAGGAGTCAGGCCACAGTGAGGGGCCCCGCTCGTGGTTTGGGAGAGCAGTTTTGGGGTCAGGACACCTGTCTGCGGGCGGGCGTGTGTGTGTGTGTGATGGCCGGGGACGGAAGTGGGGGGACATGGCGCGGTGGGCCCCCGGCGTGTCTGTGCGGCGGCGCTCTGCGCAGGCTGTGCTCCTTTTCTCGGTGGGGACGGAGGGCAGGGGCGGCTCCTGTCGCAGCAGCTGGCCCGTGCTGGGGCCCTGTGGGGTGATGGGTCTGGGTGCCGAGGGCAGGAGATGGGTGGCCTGTGGCTGTTCTGCCCCCACCCTCCTTGGTGTCTTCAAAGTGCAGACCAGTGTGGCCCCAGGGAATCCGGTCGCTCCTTCACGTTTATGGTCTGAAGGGACAAGTGTGGTGGTGGACAAGGGCTGCCTGGCCTGGTGTCCCGAGGCCTCAGTATGCGGGGCAGAGGCTCAGCTTCCCGGGCCTTCCTGATGTGTGAGGGCTGGAGGCTGAGGAGCTCTGAGGCCGGGGGTGCCCGTCTCCTCCTGCCTGTCCCTCCCACGTGTGTCCCAGGCACTGGTGGGACCGTGGCCCCACACCTCCCAGTGGCCTGGTGGGCGCCCCAGGTGTGAGCCTCTTGGGGCCGCAGGGCACGGCTTTGCTGTAGAGCTTGCAGGGACAGCAGCCCCCAGAGCTGCCTGTCGGGGGCTGTCCCGGGGCCTGAGGAGGCACGCGCCCCCCCCCCCCCCCCCCCCCCCCCCCCCCCCCCCCCCCCCCCCCCCCCCCCCCCCCATCCTCACGCTCTCTTGGCAGCGGCTGCAGGAGCCTTGGCTGTCCGCCCGATCTGGCCTCTGTGCGTTTAGAGAACAGAGACAAAACAAAATAAATTGGTTTCCTGGCCGGAGCAGCGGGCGCACACGGTGAGGGGGGGGCAGCGCAGCGCGGCTCCCTGCCTGTCTCCCCCTTCCCAGGGGCTCTGGCTGTCGGCAGCCACATCCTGTCGGCTACTTTTTTATATTTGGTATTTTGAGAAATCGATGATGGTTGTAAATGGAGTGCAGAGGCGGGGGAGGGGCCTCGGCCTGCCCACAGGGAGGCGCTCCTCGGCCCGGCCTGCGGGGGCCGCTTCGCTTCCTCTGGCAATGACTATCCCATATGTGTGAGTGACAGGAGGGGGCCTGATGCCCGCCTTCCCGAGCTTCTGCCAGCACAGCCGGCCTGCGGCTCGAGGGGGCGGCAGAGCCCAGCCTTCAGGAGCTGCGCCAGGCCCAGTGGACGCGTCCCTGAGCAGCACATGTGCCTGGGGTGCTCCGGTTCCTTCCACTCTGATGTGGGTGTCCCTGCAATTGGAGCAAAGCGGGGTGGGCTTCGGGGAGAGGCCAGGGAGGCCAGGCAGCGAGCGTTCCCGTTGGGCACCTGAACAGACACGGCGCGGAGCCTAGGGCTTGGGGGCCACAGGCCGGACACGTCCTGGTGTCAGGGTCGCCCCTGCTTCTCGCAGCGTCCTTGGATGTGGTCAGTGCTGTGGCTCTGGCGGGGGGCAGAGGTGTCCTAACAGGCTTTGTGTTGCTGGGAGAGAGAACCTTCACACACCTGGCATCCCTTCCCCTGGGCCCTGCCCTGCTCAGCCCCCGGGTCTGGATCTGAGGCCTGAGCTGGGGTTTGTTGGGGCTTCTGGACCCTCCGACTGCTGGCCTCGGCTTTGGGGAGCCCCCCACCCCAGATGCTGACTGATGGGTGACAGTCTACCCTCGTGGGATGGTCAGAGTCCCGTTTCCGTACGTTTGCCCTCCTCAATCCCCAGACTCACATCCCAAGCCACGTTGGGGCCCAAGTCCCCTGGATGTGCTGCTGGTCTGGCGGGGGGCCTGGAGTGGGGGAGTTCGGAGCAGCCGCAGGCTGTGTCCACCCCACCCCCACACGTCCACCTCACTCCCCTCCCACGGCACCGGCACCTCACAGACGTGATCTCATCCAGCCGCCGGACCCGGGGGAGGTGGGGCGGGGTGGGGGGAGGGGGCCGGCGGCCTTCGCAGCATTGGGCCCCTCTTTGTTCCAAGCAGCTGGGAGAAACTGAGGCCGGCGGTAGGTGGGAGGTGAGGGATGGCTGTGAACTCCGGCCGGAGAGGCTGGGAGCCATCCTCCTCCTCATCCTCGTCCCTGAGCCCTGGGGCCCGACCCCCTCCCGTCCACTGTGGGACCCTCCTGTCTCCTGAGAGACCTCTGTGGCGGTGGGGGCCGGGCCACAGCCCTGGCCGGCTCCACAGCGCCCTGGCCTCCCAGTGACTCGGGGTCCCGCGGGGACGAGCCCAGGCCTGTCTGCATCCAGAGCCCGCGATCCCCTCTGCTCTCTCGCCAAATGGCCGTTAATGGCTTCTCCCAGCTACTGAACCGGCAGCTGCCTCCAGCCTGGCGGCCTCCCGCTCCTCCCGGGGCCGCCGCCCCGCCCATCCTGGCCGCCCGCGCTCCGCGCGCTTGCGCCTCTGCTGGCGGCGGGAGCCTGGCGGCTCGGGTTTCGGGCTGTTTGTGGAGAGCGCGGCGCTCAGCCTGCCCGTGTGGGCCTTACACCCCCGCAGCCGCCCGGCCCTGGTCTGCCCTTCCCGCCAGTCTGACCCACGGCCTTGCAGGTGGCCGCAGGGTGCACTGGGTGTGACCGCAGAGTGCCCCTCGGTGCCCCTGCCCGGCTCCACCTCCGAGCCAGGCCTGCGGTGCTGGGTGGGGAGGCACGCCCTCCTCCCCCCACCGCTGCGGCCCCCGCCCGCCCCGCGCTGCATCCTTCCTCGGAGAGAGGACTCCCGGGCGGGGGGCAGTGAGGAGCGTGTGGTGGCCGAAGTAGCTGTCCCTTAAGAGAGATGTAGTCAGTGTCCAGGGACAGTCCCAGGTCTCTCAGTGCTGGGCCCGTGCGGCTGCTGGCAGGTGGAGGTTGGGCCGATTCAGAGCCACGGTGTGTGGGTGGTGGAGGAGACCCCGCCTGCTGCCGTGTGCCCGCGTGGAGCCAGCTTCCCTGGCAGCAGGAACCCAGGGGGGCAGGTGTGTGGAAGAGTGGAGGTGTGGCTGCTGGCTTGTTGGAGGGCAGGTTCTGTGGGGAAGGGGGGGGGGTTGTGGCTGCGGATCGGGCTGGGGCCAGGGGCTGCGGGCCACAGGTAGGGGCTGGCTGTGTGCAGGCAGTGCCTGGGGCTGCGGTGAGTCCTCCGGAGTAAGATCCTGGAGCTCGCTGTAGAGGAGCTCTGGGGACCGACTTGAAGCAGGCAGCAGCTCTGTCCTTGAATAGTGGGTCTCGGAATGGAGTCTCCACCACCCGGCCGGGGGCCCCGAGCCTGGGCCCACACCCAGCACTCCGGAGGGGTTTCTGGGAGCCCTGCCGGCAGGTTGTGGCCCCACGTGGGACTGCCCACTGCACCCTGATCAGCCCCAGGGGAGGGGCGGGTGGGTGGGGGTCTGGGGTATCCGAAGACATGGGAGCTAGGGCGGCTTTGGTGCCCCTCCCCATCCCGTGGGCCCCATAGAGGCACTGGCAGGGGGCCAGGCAGGGGGCTGGAGGGGTCCCGTGCCAGCACGTGACTGATGGCTCGGGTGGGCCTGGCCCGCAGCACGTTCAAGAGGGACGGGCAGAGGGAGGTGATGGTGTTTGGGGTCGGCGTCTGCGCAGGTGCCCTGCTGCCTGGGTTGCCAAATGTAAGTGGTAGTCTGATGGAGGAGGTTTGGGAAGGTGGCTCTGGGCTCCCCGCCTGGTCCCCCGGGCCTGGCCAGCTGGTCTGTGGGCTCTGCTGCTGGCCCTGTCGCCTGCTGGGGTCTCCTCACCTGGCTTTGGCCAGGTAGGGCCTGGCTTTCTCCCGTTTGGTGTGTGAACCAGGACTCCTCCTCCTGGAACCGTTGATGGGTTCCAGCGCAGCAGGTGAGCCTGGGGCACACGGCCCGGCCTCCTGTGCCCAGTCCTCTGACAGATTAAACACCGTGGAGGAGCAGGGAGAGGCCGAGGCTCAGGAAGGCTGAGCGGTGCTTGGAGACAGGCTGCAGCTTCGTGCAGGGGGAGCAGAGCGAACACTGCCGGCATTGTAATCGGAGAGGGGCAGGGGAAAAGAGAGAGCTTGAGCGAGGGCGGCTGACCCCAGGCTCCCAGGGGACAGGTGGGAGAGGCAGAACGAGGAGAGAGTGAAGGATTCCAGAGGTGGGCCGGCTTCCTCTCTCGCAGACAGACACGGGAGGGAGGTGGGCAGCCGGCCAGCGCCCTACCTGCACTTCCAATCTGCGGTCCTGACAGCTGCAGCCACTTTGGGGAGGGGGAGGGGAGGGGCTCCTTGAGAGCGGAAAAATCCCAGCCGACAGTTGTTGCTTGCCGCTTATGTCCGGTGCAGTCTGGGGGGTGGGGTCCCCTGCTGGCCTCATCCCGCAGGCTTGTGCTTGGGGCAGAGAGGCCCCCCGGGAGAGCACGAGGGTGTCTGTGTCCTCAGTCTGCGCTCCGAGCTCGGTGCCTGACCTGGAGGGGTCGGTAGGTGCTTGCCCCCATGGGGTCACATGTGCTTCCTGGCAGCCCACAGGTGCTGAGCAGGGTGGGGGCCGGCTGGCCTGCGGGCTGAGGCCTGGTGATGAATCATGTGGTGCCGCCAGCAGCTCATTCCCCAGGCCGGGGACAGGGAGCTGACAGCCGGGGCCGATCAGAGTGTTTCCAGCCCAGCTTGGCCCACAGAGGCGGCTGCCGGCCCAGGGCGCGGGCTCGGCCCCTCCTTTTCAGCTGCCTCTGGGGCGCACACGCGAGGAGCCCAGGTCTTTGTCCCTCTCCGTGGAAGGGGAGGATGGCCTTCTGGGAGGGAGGCAGGGCCTGCCATGGGCAGAGAGCACCTGCCACCCCAGCCCAACCTCTGTAGTCGCCCAGTGGACAACTCCATGGGGCTGCTGGGCTCAGGCTCTGGCTGCCACCCCCCCCCCCCCCCCCCCCCCCCCCCCCCCCCCCCCCGTCTGGTTTGAATTTCTGGAGCAGTGAAGGGTGACGGAGCGCTCCTCCCCCGCCCCTCCGCTTTCTCCTGTTGGCTGGCGGGCCAGGCCCTTACCGCCGCCGCCGCTGCTACCGGTGCAGCTTGGGGAGCACCGGGCGTGCTGCCCAGGCCTGAGTCGGCCAAGCTGCAGCCACTGTTGGAGCCACAGGCCCGGCCATGGAGAACTGTGCGCCCCATGCCCCAGTGGGCCAAGTCTCTGGGGACCATCCCAGTGGCCTATCTTCTCCCAGTTTTCCAGATTCGCAAGACCCCCTGCAGGGGCCTCATGACACCCCATCAGCCCTGGGGCTCAAGGGGTCTCCTCCGTTTGCACTCTCCCCTCAGCCATGTGCGTGCGTGCTGCCTGTCTGTCTGCAGCTCCTGTTGCACTGCTCTGTGACCACAAGGTGGGCGCCCACTCGGGTACTCAGCATCGTAGGGGGCTTCCTGAGGGGAGTCTGCAGCCCCCATCCAGGCTCAGGTGCTGAGATGTGATTTTAGTCCAGGAGGGGCAGGTGGACCATGCCCCCCAACCCTGCCCCCACAGAACTGGGCCCGGTGCCCAGTGAAGCGGGGGTGGGGGGCAGGCGCAGAGGTCCTGGGGGTACACCCGCCTCCCTGGATGCTTCCCTTCTCCCTCAGGCCCCGCCTGGGAGGAGGGGGATTCCTTTCTCAGCCCCCATCTGGACCCCCATGTCTCCGGCCTGGGTCCTGGCTCCCCAGGCAGGCGGGCAGGGTGGGGGCTTCTGCAGTGACCCAGCTTGCCCTCTCCCTCCTTCCTCTGGCCAGCTGTAGGCTCCTGCAGGATTAAGGAAAGGAAATTTGGGGTTGGGTTTCTCTCTGAATGGAACCTGCCGTGGCGACTTTTTATCCCGTTATATTTCTATCACGTTGGACGCAGCCCCCCTCTAGCCCTTAATGGCTCTGGCTTTGAGAATTTCCTCCAAAATTACTCCACCACTTCCTGCTTTGCAGTTCCCCGGAGCCCCTCCGTGCAGAGGAGGGGGGCAGCTCTGGCCCTACCCTGTTGGGGTGCCCACGTGGGGCTCAGCACCTGGCCGCTCCCTAGGGCCCAGGAGAGCGTGTCAGTGGGGGCCCCTGAGCCTGTGCTGAGGGCCGGGAAGGCCCAGGGCCAGCACCTGGCGCCCTCGGCCATTCCCTACCCGGTCTGGCCGGAAGTCAGGCTGCTGGCCCGCCTGGCCAGCGTGGGGGAGGTGGCTCATGGAGGGCCACCCCCTGCCTTTCTTCTGTGTTATGCCAGCAGAGCTCGAGCCACTAAACCGTAATTGTCACCTGCAGGATTTTAATGGTCAGCCAGCTGTGCACAGCTCGGGGAGGGGGCCTGAAGTTGCTCTCCTCACAGGCAGGTGGGGCCTTTGGAGGAGCTCGGTGGGGCAGAGCGGTAGGCGGCCAGGGCTCCTTCCCTCGTGAGCAGTGCTGCACGCGGCTGAGTGCAGGGCAGCCGTGGGCGCCCCGGGTGGGTACAGGTGGGTGCCATCTGGCCTGCACCCGTAGGCCCACCCAGGCCCGGAAACCCGCTCCAGTCGCGGTGACCCTCACTCAGCCTCTCCCAGGTGTCCGTTTCTTGGGTTTCTGTGGGCAGAGGCGGAGGCCCCAAGGTTTGGCATGATTGTGCTGCCGGCTCTGGCCTCCTCACCCCTGCAGGGAGGCCTGGGCGCCAGGCAGGCCCTGGGAGTGGACGCTGGACTGCTTGGTCCCCCGCCATGTGGCAGTGGGCTCCCTCTCTCCTTTCCTAGCCTTGCTCGCTCTCACCTGTCTCCTTCAGCTGCCAGGACGGGAGGTGCCTCACTCTGCTCAGGCCTGGGAGGGAAGGCCCAGCCCCTGGGAAGTGGCGCCTCTGGGCCCAGGGAGGATGGAGCGCGAAGAGACCGCCCTGAGGGCTGGGAGTGGGTCTTCCAGAGAACAGTACTTCCGTGGTTGGACGATATTGTTTTGTTTTTAATTATACAAAGTTTCCAGACTTTATATTATCATATCAAAGACACAAAATACCAGCACGTAGTGACCAGAAGAAAACCCAGGTAGGAAGCCAGCACAGAAGGTTCCAGTGGACCTGGGCCAGCTGGGGCCAGTGCAGAGTCCTGCCGCCGCCTGTCCGTCCACTGGCCCCACCAGAGCCAGAGGTGCCCTCACAGGAGGACTGGGCCTGAGTCGGGTCCATGGCGGGGGTGGGGTGGGGGTGGGGTTCCTCCGTGGAGAGCCCAGCGGCGTCCACCTCTAACTGCGAATCGTAGTCTTTCTGTCTCGGTCCTTGCTCTGCAGAGGGGAGGGGACAGTGTCAGGGCCTGGGCGGAGACCCCGCGCCAGCCCACGCCTCTGGGCTCCCCCACTGGGTGCTGTCTCAGGTGGCGGGTGCTGAAAGCACCCCCTTCCACGCTCACCCCGGCTTCCCCGTGCACTTTGGGGAGGAGAGCACACTGCTGCACAGCCGAAATTGTAAAATTAAATTTCCCAGATGTTCAGGCCCCAGGAGCTCACGCGTGCTGTCTGGAGAGGAAATGGGGATCGGGAAAAGCCGCGCCGCGTTTTCTCCCTGCTCACCCTGCTTTTCCGGTGCCACCGAGCGCAGCAGGAGCTGTAAATCACAGCCGGCCGGCGCTCCCGCAGCGCGGCCCTCTCCCCCAGCCTGTCTGCAGACCCCGCAGACACATGGGGGTCTGAGTGGGCAGCCCAGGGGCATCGGCCAGGGCCAGGGGAGAGCCAGCAGGTGCCTGTAAGCTTTAGCCCAGTGCCAGGGGCTGTGGCAGGGCAAATGGATTAGGGCGGGGGTGGTGTCCCCTTCCTTTGGGGACAGGGTGGGTGGCCAGAGCTGCTTGAACTCCGGTCTGGTCCCCCAGCCTCTGCCAGTTTTAGTGTCCTCCCTGCTTCACAGACCCCCACCTGGCCCTGGGTGGCCCTCTTTAGCCCCCATGGGAACCTGTGTCCCTGGGGGTAAGGCTCGCCTGTCCCGGCTGGGCGCTTGCTGTACCGCCCTCCCTGGGCCCCTGGGGGCACACTAGGTCACAGGTGCAGAGGGGGCATGCAGGGGTCTCTGCCTGCCTCTGGCCCCACTCTCCGCCCAGCAGGTGTGGGTAGCTAGGGTGACACGGAGGCAGAGGCCACCATATCCTCCTTGCCTCTCCTTCCACGGAGGCCCAGTGGGTGACACTCACCAACTTTCTCTGGTTGCTGAGGCAGAAGGTACAGATCTGTTTGGGCTGGGCGTTCTCTCCGTCGCGCGCGGGGGGCGGCGGGGGCGGCGGCGGGGGGCTGCCGGGGCGAGCAGCGTGGAAGAAGGCAGGCCCCGAGTGGCACGGCTGCCCGTCGCCGCAGGCCTCGCCCACCAGCAGCACGTTGCCCAGGTGCGAGATGTAGCTGGAGGCCAGGCGCAGCGTCTCGATCTTGGAGAGCTTGCGGTCGGCCGGCTCCGTGGGGATGAGCGTGCGCAGCGCCGTGAAGGCCGTGTTCACGCTGTTGGTGCGGTCCCGCTCGCGTGCGTTCGCCGTGTGCCGCTGCCGGGGCTCGCGGCCCGGCCGCCCCCCGGGCCCCGGGCCGCCGCCCCCCGCCCGCCTGCCCCCGGCCCGCCTCCGGGCGCCCTGGAGGCCGCAGCGCGCCGCGTGCACGCGGCAGGGCTTCTCTTCGGAGCCCGAGCTCTCGCTGCCGCGGTCCTCGTCGTCCGACAGCGGGCTCACCTCGGGGTACAGGTAGCGGCCGGGCGGCGCCGAGCGCAGCATGGCGAAGGACATGGGGCCGGCGGGCGCGCCGTCAGCTCCGCCTTGCGCGGCGCATGCCGCCAGCCGCGCGGCCGCCCGGGGGCCGGGGAGGCGCGGGTCTCGGTGGCCCGCGGTGGCGGCTGCGGCGCCGCGCGCACGTGTGCGTCCCGGGCTGGAGCTGAGCCTCGGGCCGGGCCTTTATAGTGGCGGCGGCCCCTCCCCCGCGCCGGCCCGCCCTCCTCCCCGCCTCCCAGCCCCCGGAGGCAGCTCGGAGCAGGGGCCCTCGTCCCTCTGCCTCCTCGCCGCCCGCCGCTGCCACGCTGAAGAAGCCTGGGGCATCTCGCGGTCTCTAGGGCTTGCGGGGAAATGGGAATCCCCTAATGGCTGGTACAGGGCGCTGCAGCTCCCTCCCTCTCCCTCAGCGGGGGTGGGCCAGGAGGGTCGAGCGGGACCCGCGACCCAGGCTGGTCTGCTCCCCTGGCACAATCAAGTTAACTCAGATGCCCTGGCCCTGGTGCCTGGCCACACCCTGTTTGTCGGTCTCTCCTGTGTACACTTGGGCCTTTTGTGCCAGGCAGAGTGGGGAAGGGGTGCGGAGGAGCCCTGAGGGGTGAAGTTGTGTGTGGGGTCACCCCTGGGGGCACAGCCTTCTGGTGTCAGCTGGACCCTCTGCCTGGGACCCTCCTCTTTCCCAGCTCCTGCCTGTACTCGTGCTCTGGCAACCCCCCCCCTTCCCTTCCTGCATATTCCAGGATCTGTTCAATTCGGGGATGGCTGCATGGACTGGAATTGGGCCTGTATAGACTGGAAGTCGTCCCCCCCCCTCCCCCCCCCGCAATCCTGTGCAGAGGACGGGGCACAAGGGATGTGCCTGGGACGGGCTTGCTGGGAGGGGAGCACAGAAGTTGGCAGGTCTGGGTGGGCAGGTGCAGATGGGCAGAGCCCAGGGGGTCCTGTGCTGTAAGGGGACCTCGGGCTCCCTGCTGTGCTCAGTCTCATCTGGGCCCCTCCCCCTGTGGCCACTGTTCAGGAAGCGGCCGCCTGGGCAGCAGTCTCCGTGCTGGGTGGAGGGAGGGTGGTGGCTGGCAGGGGCCTCGACCAGGAATGTGTGTCCAGGAATGTGGCTGTTCTGGGGTGGGGGGCGGGGCCAGGGAGGGCTGAGGGGGTCCCTGCACGTCTGCAGGGCAGAGACAGTGGATTTGTCCTCCCCTTGGAGCGGGTCGTGGGGTCTGCCCTGAGTCCCTGCCCGTGGCTACCCGTTTCTGCCTAAGGCCCCCGCCAGGGGAGGGAGCCCATGGGCGATGAGGTCACCCTTGTCTGTGGCTGCCCAGAGTCCTGGCCAAGGAATCCAGGGGGGAGGCGCTGGGGTTGGCACCACTTCAGTGGAAAATGTGAAGGTACAGCTCCGGCGCCTCTGAGGGCCAGTTAGGGGGGCAGTGGGGGACAGCACTGGCCGCGGTGCCACGTCACACCCCGGGGAGAGGGCATGTGTCAGGGTGCCTGGGGACTGTCCCACCGGCCTCCTTGGGGACCCACCCGTGCCTGTGACTTCGGGAGCCTGAAGGGAGGGGTAGACACAGTGGGTGCCTGCTGCCGACGCGCTGGCCTGCTGCCCCCAGGACATCCGGAACACGGTGGGCAATGTGCCCCTGGAGTGGTACGATGACTTCCCCCACGTGGGCTATGACCTGGACGGCAGGCGCATCTACAAGCCCCTGCGCACCCGTGACGAGCTGGACCAGTTCCTGGACAAAATGGACAATCCTGATTACTGGTGAGCAGGCTGGGGGCAGGGCCTGTGGGGGCAGGGCGGGTGGCTCTGAGCTTGGCTCTGATGGGCAGCTCCCCAGGCGCACGGTGCAGGACCGGACGACGGGTCACGACATGCGGCTGACCGATGAGCAGGTGGCCCTGGTGCGGCGGCTGCAGAGCGGCCAGTTCGGGGACGTGAGCTTCGATCCGTACGAGGTAGGTGGCCGCGGCGCGCCCTGGGTGTCTGGGGGTGGCTGCGGGGCCTTGGCCCTCACGCCTGTGCTTCTTCCTCCAGCCGGCTGTGGACTTCTTCAGCGGGGACCCGATGGTCCACCCGGTGACGAACCGCCCCGCAGACAAGCGCAGCTTCATCCCGTCCCTGGTGGAGAAGGAGAAGGTGGGTGCAGCCCTGTCTGTCCGGGCCGTGCACCACCTCCCCCCCCCCCCCCCCCCCCCCCCCCCGCGCTGACCTGGGCTGCCCTTGCAGGTCTCTCGCATGGTGCACGCCATCAAGATGGGCTGGATCCAGCCTCGCCGGCCCCGGGACCCCACCCCTAGCTTCTATGACCTCTGGGCGCAGGAGGACCCTGACGCGGTGCTGGGCCGACACAAGATGCACGTGCCCGCTCCCAAGCTGGCTCTGCCCGGCCACGCGGAGTCCTACAACCCACCCCCAGAGTACCTGCTCGGCGAAGACGAGGTGGGCCTTTGCGCCTCGGTGGGGCCCTGGTCCCCGTCTCTGGCCCCAGCCCCCAGCTCACCCCTGTCTCCGCAGCGTCTGGCGTGGGAGCAGCAGGAGCCGGGCGAGAGGAGACTCAGCTTCCTGCCGCACAGGTTCCCAAGCCTGCGGGCCGTACCCGCGTACGGCCGCTTCATCCAGGAACGGTTTGAGCGCTGCCTTGATCTCTACCTGTGCCCACGGCAGCGCAAGATGAGGGTACGTGGCGGGGGGAGGGGGAGGGGACGCGCCTGGGCAGGGGCACAGGATGTGGGGATGGGGTGACTTTCTGCTCTCCTATCCCAGGTGAACGTGGACCCGGAAGACCTCATCCCTAGACTGCCGCGGCCCCGGGACCTGCAGCCTTTCCCCACGTGCCAGGCCCTGGTAGGCGGTCGGGGTGGTGGAGGGGGAGGCACGTGGGCGGGGCGGTCCATCTCCTCACTCCTCCTCCTCCGTAGGTCTACAGGGGCCACAGCGACCTTGTCCGCTGCCTTAGTGTCTCCCCGGAGGGCCAGTGGCTGGCTTCAGGTGAGGCTGAGGTGGGGGCATCCCCAGCTTGGGGGGTTGGGTGGGGTGGGAGGGCCAGGTGGCAGAGGCCTCGTTTGCTGTGTCCAGGCTCCGATGATGGCTCGCTGCGGCTCTGGGAGGTGGCCACCGCGCGCTGCATGAGGACTGTGCCCGTGGGGGGCGTGGTGAGGAGCGTCGCCTGGAACCCTCACCCTGCCCTCTGCCTGGTGGCCGTGGCAGTGTAAGTGTGAGGCCCTGAGGGGCGCTGGGGGCGGTGGACGCAGGCCTGAGCCTCAGGGGTTGCATGTCCCTCTGGCCTGCAGTGAGGACTCGGTGCTGCTGCTGAACCCGGCCCTGGGGGACCGGCTGGTGGCGGGCAGCACGGACCAGCTGCTGAGCACCTTCGCCCCCCCCGAGGAGCCTGCCGTGCAGCCGGCCCGCTGGCTGGAGGCCTCGGAGGAGGAGCGCCAGAGGGGCCTGCGGCTGCGCATCTCCCACGGGAAGGTATGGGGGCTGTGGGGTCAGGATGTGGGGGAGCAGCTGGGGGGACCCAGCTCAGCCCAGCCCGTGTTCCTTCCTGCAGCCGGTGATGCAGGTGACCTGGCACGGGCGTGGGGACTACATGGCCGTGGTGCTGGCCACCCCTGGCCACACACAGGTGCTGATTCATCAGCTGAGCCGGCGCCGCAGCCAGAGCCCCTTCCGCCGCAGCCACGGACAGGTGCAGCGGGTGGCCTTCCATCCTGTCCGCCCCTTCCTGTTGGTGGCTTCCCAGCGGGGGGTCCGCCTTTACCACCTGCTGCGCCAGGAGCTCACTAAGAAGCTAAGACCGAACTGCAAATGGGTGTCCAGCCTGGCAGTACACCCCGCAGGTGAGGGCGTTGGCGGGGCGTGAGGGCGTTGGTGGGGGGAGCATGCGCCCCGCAGGTCCCCACAACCTCATCTGCCCCCAGGGGACAATGTTATCTGTGGCAGCTATGACAGCAAGCTGGTGTGGTTTGACCTGGACCTTTCTACCGAGCCGTACAGGGTGCTGAGGTGAGGCGCCTATGCGGGGGTGGGTGCTGGCCCGTCCCTCCCCTGCCCTAGCTTGCCCTCACCCAGCCCACGCCCTGCAGGCACCACAAGAAGGCCCTGAGGGCTGTGGCCTTCCATGCCCGGTACCCGCTCTTCGCATCTGGTTCTGACGACGGGAGTGTCATCGTCTGCCACGGGATGGTGTACAAGTGAGTGCTGAGCCCGCCCCCTGCCCCCCTCCATCCCGGGGAGCTGTGCCTCCCTGACCCCACTCCCTCTCCCTCCCCCACAGCGACTTGCTGCAGAACCCACTGCTAGTCCCCGTGAAGGTGCTGCGGGGCCACGCGCTGACCCGCGACCTGGGCGTTCTGGACGTGGCCTTCCACCCCACCCAGCCGTGGGTCTTCTCCTCGGGGGCCGATGGCACTGTCCGCCTCTTCACCTAGGCCACCCTGGGTCCCAGGCCTGTGTGTGCAGGGGACCCTGAATAGAGGTATTCTCCCTGCTGACCATTGGTGTGACCTTGACTCGGGCCTCTGGACCACCTACCCGTCCCCCCATAGCTTGGGGCCTTCATGGGGTCCGCGGAGCCTTCCTGAACAATCGGGTGTGGGGGCACCCCACGCCCCTGCCCCACGAGGGCAGGCTACATCCTGGCATGCCACGCCCACTGCCGAGGAGCTGATGGCTTTATTGGAAACCCAGGGTTACAACAGCTTGCCCACCCCCCCGGCTCCAGTGGCCTCGTGTGGAAGGGCAGGGGTTGGAATCCCTGGTAGCAGGGGGCCCCTTGGGGCCCCATCTTGGGGGTTTAGGCGCAGGCCTGGCTGATGCTGCTCGGAGAGTAGAGCTGCTGCGGGAGCCTCAGGCGAACTTCACCAGGCGGCCCAGGGTCTCAGCAGCCTTCATGCGCACCAGGGGCGCTGGGTCCTTGAGCAGGAGCTGCAGCGCTGGGGGACGGGGAGCCACTGCCAGGTTGCCCTGGGCCCCCCCACCTTCCTGGTGCATGGAGCCTGGGGGGCCTGGACCCATGGTGCACCCCCCGCCTTGTGCAGGGGGCCACCCGCCCACCGCCTCCTAAGACAGGCCTCTGCTGGGAGTGCCTGGGAGCCAACGGAAAGATAGTTTTTCCTTTTTTAGTGTTTTTTAAGCTCTTTTGGAACAGTTAGGAAGTTTCCGTGAATTACTAGAGACGATGAGGTCACCAGTGACAGGGGAAAAATCCTTGAAATCCAGGAAAATCACTTAGTCCCCTGGTGCCCACAGGTCAGTGAGGCCCCACTCAGCCGACAGGTTGGGGGCGGGGGGCGGGGGGGACGGGTTCGGGGCTCACCTGCTGTGATCTGCTCCAGGTCCACCTGTGGCTGGAGCTCGGGCTCCGCGTGCAGCACCAGGAAGCCTGCGGCGGGGACCGCGGGGCAGGGCTCACCTGGGTGGGAGGGGGCGGCGGGGACCGCGGGGCAGGGCTCACACGGGTGGGAGGGGACCGCGGGGACCGCGGGGCAGGGCTCACCCGCGAGCATGGGGGCGGCGGCGCGGACGTCCTCCCAGCTGCTCTTGAAGTAGAAGAGGCTGGTGGCTGCCAGGCGGCCCAGCAGCTCCGGGAAGTGGTGCATCTGCAGAGAAAGGCCGTCCATCTTGGCCCCCGGCCCCCAGTGCGCGCCCCCCCCGGCCCCAGTGCGCCCCCCTCACCAGCAGCTTGCAGGTGGCATTGAGGAACTCCCCAAAGTGCAGGCCCCGGCCCTCCTGTAGGTGCTTCTGGAAGGCGGCCGCCAGCTCCTCGTGCTGCAAGTTGGGGCCGCACATGCGCAGGGCGAACCTGCAGGCCTACAGGGCGTGAACTTGAGTCCCTGAGCCTTGAGCAGGGCCGGCCCCCCAGTTCCCGCTGGCGACTCACGTTGGTCACGGGGGCCTGGGGGTCCCGCAGGTGCAGCAGCAGGGGCACCAGCCCAGCGACCACCTGCTCCAGGAAGACGTCCTCACAGGCCCCGTGGCACGCCTTGTTGAGGTGCCCGAAGAGGCGGATGGACGCAGAACGGAGCTCCACCTTCTCCTGGCCGGGGGCGGGGGCGGGGGGGGGGGGAAGGGGTCTGCGGGCGCCTGCTTCCAGGCCCCCTCCCCCTNGGGGGGGGGGGGAAGGTGTCTGCGGGCGCCTGCTTCCAGGCCCCCTCCCCCTCCCAGCCTCCTTGCCCCTGGGGCATGGGCACAGGGGCCCCGCGGGAGTGACTTGAGAGGCTGGCGTGGGGCGCAGCTGGGACCGAGCGTCAGCAGCCCCAGCTCCAGAGGGTGTGTCGGGGTGCCACGGCGGCACAGCCCAAGGGGGACTGGGGAGCAGGCGCCGGGCCGCCCGGCCTCTTGGAGCCCCTGCTCCGCGCCCGACCTACGCTGTCGAAGAAGGGCCGGATGCGGATGGCGACGTGCAGCAGCACGGAGTGCAGGTCCCGGCGTTCCACCAAGTCCAGGAGCCTTGCCAGGCCCGTCATGGCCTCCAGGGCCACCAGGCTGTGCGGGTCGTCCCTGTCGTCCAGCCCGCCCATCATGGCTGTTAGGAGCTGGGGGCCGTGGGCCCGCACCTGGGGGTGCCCCACACTTAGCGGTCACGGAGCCAGGGGGCCCCCGCGCCCCACCGTGCAGGCTCGCCCCCATGGTGCCGCTCGGTGGGCCACCTCCGTGGCATCCCCACGGCCCGCGCGGCGTCTGCGGGCCCTCCCCGCCCCCGGCTGGGCCCCGGGGCGCCGAGTGCCCGCTCACCTTTTCCGGGGAGCCGGAGGCGACGTTGGCCAGGCCTCGGAGCACCAGCCGCCGCACGCTGGCACACGTGTCCTTCTGCCGCGCCGCCAGGTTGTCCAGCAGCGACTCCAGAAGCATTAGGTCGTTCACCACGTTGGCGGCGAGCAGCTGGAGGCAGAGGTGCCGTGACCGCCTGCGGCCACGGACACCCCCACCCCCCCAGCCACACCGGACCCCCTCCACAGCAGCGCCCCGCTCCCCGCCACTGGGCGCTCACGCGTGTCCTGTGAGGAATGGACGTGGCAAAAGCCCACCCGGGGCCTCCCTCGGTTCTCCCCAGCGCCCGACCCCAGCCGCACCCGGGCTCCCAGTGCTGCGGCCTTTGGGCAAACTTTTGGCGTGTCAGCCACAAGGGGGCTTCCAAGGGCGGCTGAGGCCTTGGCTGATGGCGAGTCCCCCTCCCCTCCGCCCGCACAGCTGAGGCCACTACTGAGCAGAGTGGGGTTGTCACCAGGCCTGGGCCTGTGGCCTCTGGACCCAGCAGCACCAAGCAGGAGCCGGGCGATGGCCCTGGCTGGGGAGGCTCGGCGGCCTCCCCAGGCCCGGACGAGGGGCAACTACCTCGGCCAGGAAGGCTGTGGAAGTGACCCTCTGCGTCTCGTACACGCTGCTCTGTGTGCACACGAGCGCCTTCATCACCAGGGGCAGCCGGGGGCCTGCAGACCTGGCCATGGCGCTGGGGGAAGGGGCCACGTGCTGTGGGTGCTGGGGCCTCAGGCTGCTCCGAAGCCACCCAAGTCTACATCGTCTTCTGCCTCCCAGCCCGTTTGGCCAGAGCCTGGGGTCCATAAGGCCCTGCCCCCCGAGGGGCTGAACCCTGAGTCCCCCCCCCCCCCCGGAGATTGTCAACAGGGCCAGGAGCTCAGAGCTGCCTTGGTGGCCTCTCCACCACTTCCTCGGCTCCCCGGTGCCCCGAGTATCGCCTGTCAGAGCCTGGCCTCCTGGGCCTCGGCAGCGCCGGGGTCTGTCTGCAGGGGCCCAGGCCACCTACCTGGCCAGGCGGGTGACGCCTTCCTCGTGCCCTGCTGAGCTCCCGAGCAGCCGCCAGCCCCCCTCCAGCTCCATGCGCTGCACCACGTCCTCACTGCCCCCCCGGAGCAGCATGGCCTGCAGGGCATCCACTGCGGAGCTGCAGGATGGGGGGGGGGGATTTAGGGAGGGTGAGGGCAGCAGAGGCCCTGCATGCCGATCCGCCCTGTGCCCCCCACCCCTCCGTGCAGATTCCTGCTCCTGGGGAGCGGCCCCCCCCCCCCGGTGGGCAGTGTCCCCAGGACCATCGGGAGGCAGGCAGAGCCGCCAGCAGCTTTTGTCACTTGTCTTAAAGACCTTTTAATTAAACTAAGAAAGAAAATAGAAAATTGTTAACAAAAGTGAACCCAAAAGACAGGTCAGTGCCTGTCGTGCCAGGGCAGCGCAGGGTCTCCAGAGGCTGTGGCTGTCGCTACGACGCGTCTGGCCTCCGACATGCCTGACGCCCTGAGAAGCGGGCCCTCGTCCTGACCTCTTGAGCCCCGTTCTCGCCCGTGTACGGCCACACCCAGCCTGGGACACCCCGGAGCCCAGGGAAGGGACCACAGGTGGACATCTATGCGAGAGAGGAAGGGCCCCCACCTGGGGCAGGACGAGCCGGGCTCCCCCTGCAGACTCAGAGCCAGGGGTGGGCCCAGCTCTGCCCCCCGCCTCCCCCAGCCCTGCAGGCACTGGGCTCTCCGGCTCCCTGGCTGGGGGCGCCGGAGCCTGTGGGGCCCGGCTGCAGCCCAGCCTCTTCCTCAGCTCAGGCAGAAGGACTCGGGGCTGGCAGCGGGCAGGCCGCAGGGGCACGGCCCGTGGTGCTGGGTCTGCAGGGAGAGCGGCACCCGGGAAAAGCTCACAGGAAAGCCTGGGAGAGCTTGGCAGGGCTCCGGGAGCCCCCGTGGAGGGCCTCGGGGCCACGGCAGCCCTCGCCCGGTGATGACCTTGCCCTACGAGTGGCCTTAGGGTGGACACTTGGCCTGACGCGGCCAGGAGCCAAAGTGGGGGCATCCACCAGCAAAGCCGGCAGGTGCTCTGCCTCTGACCGAGACAGCTCAGTCAGGCCGGTGTTTGGCTACGTCAAGCCTAAAGCGGGGAGACACAGGTTTGGCTGAGAAGTGGGCTCCCAACTTAGATGAGGGCGCGCCCTGGCCTGTCCACCCCACTGCACAGGGTCTTTATGGATGTGGCCTGAGCCACGGTCTGACTTCCCGGCTGCCAGGCCTCCTGCACCTCCGCCTGGCCCTGCACACGTCTCAGCTCAGGGCGCGGCAGCCTGGGACACCATAGCCCCCTCGGCTCACGAGCCATGGCGTGCAGTCCCGGCAGCGTCTGCTAGTCCCCTCACTCCCCTCTGTGCAGAGCCGGGCGGGCGCCCCTGCCCCAGTGCACAGGCCGCTCCGGCCGTGGGGCAGCTTCAGCGGGGCGGGGCGAGCTGCCGCTGCCCCGTCTGTCCCCAAGGGGCACGAGCCACGTCCGACCCCATGTGCCTGGAATGGGTGGGGAGGTGGCCTGAGCTGTGTCCCTCGGGCTCTGGAGGGCCTGGGGGGTCAGCCTGTCTGGCCTGTGGCCCAGGGCAGTTGTTTGGGGCCCTGAGGGGCCACTGTGATGGGCCTAGGGCTGACCCTGGAGACGGCCGCCCAGGCTGCTGACGCCCTCCACCCACAAGCAGCCCCGCCCTGCCTGCCCTGCTCACTCGACAGACCCCACCAGGGTCCCGTACCCCAAAAAGGGCAGAGGGGGACGGTGGCTGCACAGGCCAGTGGTGTGGGGCTGGGGGGCTGGCCCTGCAGGCAGGCCCTCGGGGGAGGCGGCAAAGCCATGCAGACTTGCAGCCTGGAGAAGGGGCTCTGACGGGGGGTGCAGAGGGAGCAGAGACCCACCGGTGAGCACCGAGGCTGCAGATGTGGGGGTGGGGGCTTAGCCCCACCTGCACCCCAAATACCCCCCGTAGCCCCTCCTTCCTAAGGGTGACGCTACTCTGGACCCACCCGAGCGTCCCCACACAGCCCCTGCGGGCCACTCCCCCAGTGCCCATCCCAAACATGGCCCAGGGAAGCCGCACCACTGGCACGGACGGTGTGGCCTAGACACCATCACCGGGGTGCAGGGAGGGGTGTCCCAGCTCCCCAGGCCCCCAGTGCAGTGCCCGCCCTTCCCCGTTCCCCCTGCTAGGATGCCAGGCAGCCTCATGCTCACACGCGCACGATGCCGCTGGGCGGCCTTGGAGGACCCAGTTACCTGCAGGGCTCGAGGCTCCTGGGGGCCAGAGCCGAGCCCACGCTCCTCCTCTCCTTGGCCTGCAGGCTCCGGGGCAGCAGGACGCCCAGAGTGCAGCTGACCCGCAGCAGGAGCGTGGTGAACAGCTGTGGGTACAGCTCGAGCACCACAGGGCCCGACGCGGGGACGCTCAGGACCTCGTACAGGGCACACGTGGCCTGGGGACAGGGGCTGCTTCAGGGTCAGTGCTCCCCCGCCCCCAGAGCCCTTTCTAACGAGGCTGGTGAAGGTCCTCCGCGCCCCAGAACCACGCCAGCCCGAAGCCCCTGCTGGCACGCGCCCTGTGTTCTGGGGAGGAGTGGGGGACCCTGGAGGGCGCACCCCAGACAAGGGCTGCTGCCCAGCCTTGCTTGGCCCTCTGGGGCGGGAGGCAGGCACAGCGCGGCACGACCCCCTTGGGGACAGGCGTCCTACCATCTGCTCTTGGCTGCACAGCAGGAGGAGGAGGAAATTCTCGCAGCTGCTTTTACTGCTGGAAACGTGGCCGAGCCAGGCGTGCTTTCCCCGCGGATGAAACGGGCGGTTTCCCGTGGGGACCAGCACCTGTGAGGCCTTTACGAGCCGGGCTCCGGGCCGGCCTGGCTCCGGCGCCCCCATTAGCTGCCAGGTGCCCGAGGGGTGGCGCCCAGGCCCCCTGTGGGGTCCTCCCCCCGCCAGCAGCAGCGCGGCCCCCTCGCCACGCAGGGAGAAGGCAGAACGGGGTGAGGCGCGGCAGCCCCGGGGCCCCACTCACCGCGAGGGGCAGCAGCGTGGCCTCGCGGCCGGGAGAGCTGCTCAGCAGGAAGGCCCGGGTCTCCTTGAACGGGACGTCCCTGCTCACCTTCTCCAGGAGCAGCGCCAGGACCTGCGTGCTGAGGCTGGGCTCCGTGGCCAGCGCCCGCCAGAGGCTGCAGGTGTGGCTGCCACGGGGCAGAAGGACAGTCACCTCCAGGCCACTGCCGGCTCCGCCCCACACCCCACAAGACTCCAGGGGCGGGACTCTGGGCAGGTGGGAAATGGCGCCCCAACCTCACATCCAAACAAACCCATCGGTCCCATCCCCCGACCGTGGGGACCGATAACAGTGGTGAGCGGTGTGGGGAGAAAAGTCTCTGCCGTAACAGAGGCCCTGAGGTCCCCTGGGAGCTGCCGGAAGCAAACAGGTGGCTTTTCTGCATGAGACGTGTGACCGCACAGAAGCTACAGCTCTTCAGGCGCTAACGGACAGAAACGACAGCCTTTTGATATTTAACGGGAACTGGAAATTCTAAAGATTGATAAGCGCCTTTTAAAATTTATTTTGAGAGAGAACAGGGCAGAGGGACAGAGCATCCCAAGCAGGCTCCACACTCCTCACAGAGCCCAACTCGGGGCTCAAACTCAAACTGAGTTCATGACCTGAGCCAGAAACAAGAGCCGGTCACTTCAGCAGCTGAGCCCCGGCAGGTGCCCCTCGAGCGAATCTGACAGGGAACCCGCGGCCCTCAGAAACGAGACAGAACGCCATGCTCGGCAGCGGCGCCAGCCTGAGCAGAGTAGGGGCGAGGAGGGAAGGCAGAGGGTCGGGGGGAGAAGTCAGCTTGGAGTCCGCAGGGGAAAGACCACAGTGGGAATTCAGGAGCCGGAACAAGAGGCCCGAGGGGCGGGGTGACCAGCGGTAACAGACACCCGCTGGGCATGTCCCAGAAGCGCAGGGCGCGGGGGGCGCGGGGGCGCGGGGGGCGCGGGGGCGCGGGACGAGGAAGAGGCCGGCCTGGGTGAGGGACGGACTACAGACCCGCAGACTCCAGCAGCCCAGCGGCCAAAGTAGCGGAAGGAAGGCAGGCGGCCCCAGGCCCCTGCCTGTCATGCCGGGCGCCAGTGACGAGGGCCAGCGGGCTCCCTTCAAAACGGCAGCACCACCACGTCGCGTGGGAGCCAGGAAACAGCCACGCGGCCCCTGCGGACACCAGAGACTGGCCCGATGGGAACCCCGACTCTACAAAGTAACACCCCGGAGGGTGGCCAGAGCCCGTGTCTCCCGACGAAGCAGTAGCGCTGGCTGCCCGCAGAGTCTGCAGGATCGACTTCAGGTGAAGAAAAGTGACGGGGCCGAGATGCCACCGGGAGGGAGGCCGTGCCGCGCACTCGGGGGACAGCGGGGACGGGGCAGCACGCTTCTGACACAGACACCACGTGGAAGCAGACGGGTGTGCTGCAGCTGCTTGGCTTACAGGCAAATTTTAATTTCGTGCGATTTTCACACGTCAGGAGGTATTCTTTAAAACTTGTTTTCTAGGGGCACCTGGGTGGCTCAGTGGGTTAAGCCTCCGACTTCAGCTCAGGTCATGATCTCACGGTTCGTGGGTTCGAGCCCCACGTCGGGCTCTGTGCTGACTGCCAGCCCAGAGCCTGGAGCCTGTTTCAGAGTCTGTGACTCCCTCTCTCTCTGACCCTCCCCTGCTCATGCTGTTTCTCTCTCTCTCCTAGAAATAAATAAAAATATTAAAAAAAAATGTTTAAAAATTTTTTTAAATAAAAAATAAAAAAAATAGAATTTGTTTTCTAACCATGTGTAAGTTTAAAATCCATTCTCGGCTCACCAGCCACACGGAAACAGGTGGTGGGCGCATTAGACTGCCGGGCTATGACCGTTCGGCCCTCGTACGCGGGCGGTGTGGCGCCTCGGCGGTGGCACAGTCCTGCACCCCGGGGACAGTGCGCTCTGCCAGGAAGCCAGGAGAAACTTCCGTATGATTCTCTTTACACTGATTCTAGTTGAGGTTCGAGATCAGGTAAAATGTGTGTCTGACAACAGCAGTCAGACAGCGGTGACCTTTAGGGGCTTCAAGAAGGGGCACGCGGGGGCCCCGGGGGGACGGCCACCTGCGGGCCGGGAGCCACCGCGGTGCTGTCAGTGTGAGCTCCTCGGCGAGGAGCAAAGCGCAAGTGCGTGCGCAGAGCCGGAGGGGCACTGACGGCGGGCGACACGTGGCCTGTCCTGTAGACGAGGACGGGGGGGGGGGGGATGGGGGAGCACGCAGGGAGGGGTGTGAGCCAGGCTTGGCACGCATGGGGTGGCTCCGGGGGCAAGCACGAGAACACAAACAGGGCGGGCGACCTCCCAGCTGCCGCAGGGAAGACCGGCCTAGAAGGAAGGCCCGTCAGGTGCCAAGAGACAAGATCAGAAGAGACCAGGGCAAGAGGCGGCCGGGCTGAGGCTGCTCTCCTGTCCCACCGCGACGGCGGGGGGTGCAGCCGCTGACGCCGGAAGGACAGATGGACAAGGAAAGGTTGGCGGGGACGGGATGGAAGAGGAGACGCGGGGTGCACGAGGCACCCTTGGGGGGGCGGTGGCGAGAGAGCGCAGGCCCGCCCGCGGCACACCCCCAGAGCAGACGGGAGTCAAGGAGAATGAGGGCACCCGGCTGCGGGGGCGACGGGACGGCCGCCGTGGGGTCCGAGACCGGTCCCAGCCACGGGCACCGCAGAGGCAGGACCAGGGCAGGGGCCTCGGCAGGGAGGGGTCCTCTCCCCTGAGGGTCGCGGACAGGAGCTCGGGAGCTGGGCGTGTGTGAGTGGGGGTGCGGAAGAAGGGGGGCTCACAGATGGCGGCAGGCGCCCGCAGAACAGAAGCTGGGGCAGAGAATGCAGGAGGGGCGCCAGAGCGCCAGGCGGGGCAGGCGGGGCCCTCGAGTCCTGCGCCGGGGCTGGCCTTGGCTTCGAGCCCGCAGGCCGGGGCCCCACCACCCCACAGGCCGGCAGGTGCAGGGTACCTGTCGAAGGGCAGGGGGCTGCCCAGAAGGCTGGACACCACGGCGGCGCAGTGCTGGGACGCCAGGAGGTACACGCTGTGCTGCGCGGCCTGCAGGACGTGCTCCTCTCGGGTCTCCTGCAGCTTCGAGCGCAGCACACTCACGATCTCGGGCACCTGCGGGTCACGGGCCACGGGGGTCAGGCCCTGGGCACACCCGCTCCAGCGCCATCAGCCCCACTGGCCAGGGTCACAGGAGGGAAATCCCACGGGATCACGGCCGGCCACCGCGGAGAGAGAAGCCGCGTCCCGGTGCAGGGACCCAGACTGCACGCGGGAGGCCACCAGAGGTGGAGCGGGCGCCGGTGCACAGGGCACGGAGGCTGGGAGCCACGATGACCCCTCACGCCCCCACTCGGGGACATCGGCCCCGGCCCCTGGAGGCAGCACGCGGCCGTCCTCACCGAGCGAAGGCGGGGGATGCGCTGGGACAGCGAGGACCAGGAAGGGGACACGCGCTCCTCAGAGCGAGACTGCAGGCGCCTGCGCCCCAGCCCAGGCCCTGGCGCGGCAGCTGGGCCCTATTCTGGGCGTGGGCTCGTCACCCAGGGTCCCTGGGGAGGGGGTGCCAGGCCCCACCACGGGGATCCCCTACTGCCTCGCCTGCACAGCTGGTAGACACCTCGGTCCGAGACGACGACAGACAGACAGCTGCAGGACAAACCCCTAGACGGGGGCCATGGACAGTGGACTGGGCCACCTCCAGGGCCCGGGCGGAGCTGGCGGAGGGGCCCGCCGGACGGCCAGGCAGCAGGAAGGGCAGGAAGGAGCGCCTGCTCGTGGGGCGGTCTGGCAAGCGTGTGGGGGACAAGCGGTGCGGCTCTTGGCTGTCTGGGGGCTGCGGGAGGGCAGAGGTCCCCGACCGGGGCCACAGGGACCCGTGTCCTCACCACGGGTTCTCAAAGGACCTGTCACCATGAGGACACTCTCCGTTCACAACTGTGAGAGAGGGAAGCGGACGCTCCTCCCACTGCCCTAGCTTCCCGGGCCCCCGCATCTCCCCGTGAGAGACCCCTGGCCGCGCCCCCTGACCCCGGCCCCGGGGCCTCTGGTGGGAAGTGGGTGTTTTCCACACCAGCTGGGTTGGGGCCATGGGCCCTTCCCATCCGAGTTCGCTGCTGAAGTGGCCACAGCCCGCAGCGCTCCCCGCTCCCCCCGGGCTCCTGGCCTGGGCACACGCCTTGCTCGTGCACTTGACTTTCCCGTCCCCGTGCGCTGTAACCACCTATCTGCCCCACGCGCGTCCCCCAGGGCGGATTTTCGAGCCCAAGTGCAGCGGCTCTTCCTTCCGCTCCTTCGCGGCTTCCTCTCCTGGACGTTGGCTCTTCTCTGACTCGTCTCGTTGGAGATGCTTCTAGTTGGTTCAGCAGGTTTATCTGTCTTCTCTGAGGTCTTCTTGCTCTGGCGGATTTCCTCCAGCAGCCAGAACCCACTGGTGCGTGCGAACAGCTCCGGTCAGGACAGCTCGTGCGCGTGGCGGCAGGCCCTGGTGCTCGGCTGTGGGGGACTCTTGGGTTGGGGTTCGCGCCCGTGAGCCAGGTCCGTCCGGTGCCGGATGAGAGTCTGTGTTCCGACGGCCCACGCACCCTTCGCCTTCACCGGCCGCACACCTGTGCCCTGGGCTGGGGTCCGTGCCTTCACGGCGCTCTCGCTCTCTCGCCGTGTGCTCTTCACGGTTCCGCTGAGGTAGGCCTCACACCACGCAGTCTCCCCCTGGGGGTCTTCAGTACATTCACAGGGTCGTGCGGCGTAAGGACACTTCCATCGCCCCCAAGGAAACTCTGCGGTAACCACCCCCCCGGCCCTGGGGACTCACACACTAGGCGGCGTTTGGCGGCTGGTGTATTTGCACCATGTTTTCAAGGTCATGCACATGTAGCGTGTTTCACGTTTCATCCTCTTTGGTTGCCGAGTGACATTTCAGCGCACAGATCGGATGTGTTTTAGTTACGTTTATTCACTGACGGACACTCGGGTCCTTTGGTTTGGCCATGAACGCCATGAGCGTCTGCGTGCAATCTTTGCATGGACGTCTGTTTCTGCTCCTGTTGGGCATGCGCCTGAGCTAAGAGCTGCTGGGTGGGAGCTGCTGGAAGCTGCCAGAAGGCCTTCACCGTAGCAGCTCCGTTTTGTTTGCATAGAGTCTCCTCTGACCTGTTTCCCTGGACTTCCCCAGCACGTCCGTCGCAGAGGGGACCCTCATCCCCCCTTCCCACATGACCGAGACAGGGGCCGCCACCCTCCCGTCCGCCCTCTGCACTCGGTGCTACGACGTGCTCTGTCTCACCACCATCGCACACTGGGGCCGGGCCCTGAGTCCAGTCACGCGTCACCTGCCAGGACACAGTTTCTGATTCCAGGTCAGAGAAACTTAAAGCCTAACAGTGTCCTGGTGCCTCCAGGAGCCCTGCCGCGGTGTCTCAGGGCCGTGAGCTCTGTGGGGGCACGATGCCCGGTGCCCCGTCACAGGGAGCCGGACGTGCGGGTCCCAGACGCGCTCAAAGCGTGCGCCTGGCAGTCAGAAATCCCACTCCGCGGGGGGGCGGGGGGTGCATGCCGTGTTTGTGCGCCGAGGCCAGAAAGGGGATGTGCCTGCGGCAGCACCGAGTGCCCGCCGACCAGTGCAGCACGCGGGCCGTGAAAGGAGCCCGCGTCTATCGTGAATGGGGGGACTCGAAGCTGTCAACCTCCAAGAAAACAGGGCAAAGCTTCACGTCAATGGATCTGGTGGTGATTTCTTGGCCGTGACACCAAGAGGACAGGCAGCAAGAGCGGACTCCAGGCCTGAGTTGGATTTACGGCCTTTTAGTGCGAGGGGCGCCTGGCGACTCCTGACCTCAGGGCCACAGGGTCAGCGCCCACTGGGCACAGAGCCCTCCAATAAAACGACAACAATGACAACTTCCGACGTCACAGGACACAAGCAACAGGCTGAGGAGGCAGCTGCAGACGGGAAAACACTCGTGGCTGCCACACCCGATACGGCCTCGGGGTCCGGGACACACGGAACCGCACAGCCCGGCAACGACGAACCTAACAACGTGATCTGAAAATGCGTGAAGGTCACCGACAGACAGGTCTCCCAGAAGACAGACAAACGGCCGACAGGGCATCAAAAGATGCCCGCCATCAGGAGTCCTGAGGGAAGTCCAGTCAAAGCCATGCGGAGGCGCCACCTCACACCCAGCAGCACGGCCACGATCAACAAAGCAAAAATCAAAACAACAGCAAGTACGGGTGAGGACGCAGGGAAGGGAGCCCTTGGCGCCGCTGGCGGGACGCGGAGCGGTGTGGCCGCCGTGCAAACCGCAGAGGCTCAACACATTCCCAGAGGACCATACGAGCCAGCGCTCCCGGCCGTGGGCAACTCACCCAAGGGACAGCTGTCTGCACACCCGTTACAGCCACACAGACGCACAGAGCGCGTGCCCCTCTGCTCACCCGGAGTCCCCAGGGCGCCTCTCCACCCCTCAGGTCCACGCTGGGGAGCCCTGCTGAGTGCGAAATAAAATCCAACCTTCCCCCAGCAAGCCCACCACGGCTGTGCCCTCCTCCCACGTCCAGACTCTGCCACCCCCGCCACCCCCGCCACCTCCGCAGCCCTTCGCAAGTGACTCGTGAGGGGATGCTCTCCTGCCCCAGGGGTCATCGCACACAGCTCTCTGGTCACCTGGCCCTTCCCGATGCTCTTCCATCTTCTCCATCAGCCAATTCCCATTCGTCCCTTCCTGAGAAGGTATTTGTGATGTGCGCACATCCATGTGCATACGTGCGCGCGCGCGCGTGCCTCTGGCACAGACAGTGTAAAGTACTTCCACAAATCAATAAGCACAGACAACCCAGAAGAAAAAAGGGCAAGACACGGGTGTCTTCAGTTGTGTACAGGACGCACGTACAAAAGCATTCAAGTTCACAAGCGCTCAGAGAATGCAAATCCCACTCACAGGAAGCCGTTACACACCCACAGGAGATACCAGGAAACAACACTGGCAAGAACGTGGCCTCTCCCGTGGGCCCGGGCCTCCTGCCGCGGCCCCAGGAGAAACGCACCCGCACGCAGCCCACGTCAACACAGCCCATCCCGGAACCACCCGCGCGTCGACTGAGGCCGGCAGCCCAACGGACCCTGACGCGCTCGCTCGCATGAAGAACAGTATGTGACTGAGCGGGGCGCGGGCACAGGTGGCGATGTGCGTGGCCTCGCACCGGCAGGGGCGGCACACAGGGCATAGAGGGTGTGACCCCACCTCTGCAGGGGCCGGGCCAGCCGGGGCCCCACGCTGCAGGGACACGGCGGGGGCTCGTGGGGTGGCGGCGGGGGGGCCGGCAGGTCAGGAGCGGGCGGATGTGCGTGCGTGTCCGCGGGAGCCCCCAGACCTCTGGGGCTGTGCCGCCGGGCGGGCGTTCCAGCAGCCACCTGCGCCCCAGAGCCTGCCTCTCACCTACGAGGAGCTGAGCACCTGAGCGGGGGACCCGCACTGACGCGGACAGCCGCCTGCGCTCCGGCCGAGAGCACACGGAGGTGACACGGTGAACGGGGGGGCGACTAGGAGCAGGTGGCACACGAGCATCCTGGGCAGGGACCCTCTGGGCCGGTCGGCTGTGCGAGTCCCCGAAAGCCAGGAGCAGAGGGCCCGGCCAGTGCCGACCCGCCGCGGGGCTCCGCACCCAACGTTTTCCTTCCCTTTCCTCTTCTCCCCTCAACTTCTCACTGGTTACTTGTGCCCGACTCTAACCCGTCTTCAGTCAGAAGATAAAAGCTTGAACTTGTCAGGCCCGCAGGAAGGGACAGAGCAGTGTACAGTGCAGAGCAGGGGAGGGGAGGCAGGGGAGAGGAAGGGCGGGAGGAGGGAGAAGGGAGGGGAGGGAGGCAGGGGGAGGCAGGGGGGAGGCAAGGCAGGGGAGCCCTAACTTGCGCCGCCCCGCCCGCCCCGCCTACCTGCGCCCCCACCCCAGGGTCCCGCCCTGCCCCCTGCCCCCGGCACCTTCTCCTGGAGCATGCTCCCTCGCTCCCTCAGCAGGCAGTTGATCATGACGGTAGCCGCCCTCGAACAGTTCTTGTCTGAGTCACCCAGACTCTCAAACAAGGTCAGCAGGAGGCTGATGAGTTGCTCTGGCGGGAGGCGCTTGGCAATAATCTAGGAGGATGGCTGTGTTAGAACTGAGCCGGTGGGAGCACACACACAGCGCCCCGGGGTCGGGAGCTGCCGGGTCCCTCCTCCAGCCGTCCTCACGCCCTCGGGGCTGCGGAGGGCAGTGGCGGCTCACACACGGGAGGCGCGTGGGGCTGAAGCCTGGCCCTGCTGGAGAGCCAGCCTCAAGGGCCTGCCCTCCTGACAGGCAGGGCGGCCTGGAGGTGTGCAGACTGCAGGGTCAAGGGCAGAGGGTAGCTCATCTGCCCTGAGCGGCCCAGCCGTGGGCCGGAGCCCCCTCCTTGTCCGGTCAGCACAGCAGAGCAAGCCACCGGTCACAGCAGGCGAGCAGCACACGGAATAGAGGGGACAGGAAACCACAGACGGAGGAGCCCCACCGGGCCTGACCACAGCCACCCCACCCCACCTGGACTCCCCCAGGGCCGGGGCTTTGCCTCCCACTGAGCCCTCCCTTCCCACCCAGGAGGGGTCCTGTTGACCCCCCTCCCTTCCTTCCTCTGCAGGAAAGAGAGCCTCTGGACCCGAGGGCCGTGTCCAGACACCGTGGAACATGAGCACCGCCCTGGCGCCCTGGCGCGGGGGCCCCGGGGCAGGCTGTGCAGCGCTCTCCGCTCTCTGGAGCCGGCAGCCGAGCTCCCATCGCCCCTGTTGCTGGGCCTGGGTGGGTCGACCCCAGGAACATGGAAGCGACTAGCCCTCCCTGTCCCCCGCCCCCCAGCCCACTGGCCCCGTGGCGCCCGGCGCCCGGCAGAGCCCATGATGCGCTCAGTGCTGGGCAGCGGCAGCGCCGCTCCGGGGGCACCTGGGCTGTGCCGTGGTACCTGGGCTATGCTGTGGCATGTGTGGAAGAGGACAGCAGGGTCGGGCTGCACGAGGCCTTCCTGCAGCGTGAGGAGCCGCTCGGCAACATCATCCCGGTAGTCACGGGAGAAGCCTTCAGGGGCGGGGCGGGGAAGGGCAGGGGGGCGCTGGGCAGGTGCTTCCCCGGCCCCCAAGGCCCAGACTCTGCCCCTCCTCCCTCCAGCACCCCTGCCCAGCCCGGAGCTCACCCTCGTAGCCCAGCTGGAGGTACAGCAGGGCATGGACGCAGCTCACGGCCTCGCGGCGGGTGGCGGGCCACAAGTCCGCGCAGCGCGGGGAGAAGAGGCCTATGAGGAGGCCCAGGTTGTGGAAGGGCACCAGGGCCTGGAGGGGCGGAAGGAGGGGGCCCTGGAGCAGCACTGGGGGGGACGGCCAGAGAGGAGGGCCGGGGCCCCCTGGACGTCAGGGCTGGGCAGGTGTCCCTGTACCAGCTGGACCCAGATGCAGGCAGGGGTGTGGCCAGTACAGCTCCCCGGGGAGCTGCTTCCCTGCCAGGACCCCTAAGAGGAGGCGGATCCAGTAGCAGGTGTGTGTGGACAGATAACGAGTCCCCAGGAGCAGCGGGGGGGTGGGGGGAAGGGCTCAGCTAAGCCTGGCCAGTGGGTGCGGGAAGTCCCCTCCCCGGGAACACAGGTCCCCTGTCAGGTGAGGGGCTGCGTGAGATCCCCTTCCACCCCAGCAGGGTCCCAGCCCTATCTTCCAGAGCCCAGTCTTCAGCCCCCAGACACAAAGTCCGGCCCACCCTGCGCTAAACAAAGGGCCTGCGGCATCAGTTACACCCCCTGGGTCCCCTGCCTCCACCTGCCCCCCTTGACCCCCACTCATGAGGCCTCCTGGGAAGCGTCCCCACCCTGCTCCAGCCCCTGCCTGTGCACAGGCACCTTTAAGAAAGAGTTCACAGGCTCAGCTGCGAGCCCTCACCCCTGCCATCAGGCTGAAGGGAGGACCTTGGGGGCCAGCCACCCAGCCACCGTTCCTCCTCGTGAGGCCAGACATCTGTCCCCTCACACGCAAAGGTGAACTCTACTTGGACTGGGTTTATGTGAAAAGCAGGCCAGGAAAGAATGTGTGGGAGAAGCCCACCTAAGCACGCTCAGGAGGCAAAAAACATCCAGACACAGGCAGCAGATCTGGCCAGACAGAGCATCAGGGTTTGGGTTTGTCAAAAAACAAAGCAACAAGAGAAAAGACCACAAGCATCTACTCTTGATAAATGTCCTCATTAGACAGACAGACGAGGGCCACCTCGGCCGCTCAGTCGCTTAAGTGGCCGACTTTGGCTCAGGTCATGATCTCACTGTTGACTGTACACCCAGAAGCACAAGAGAATTAACTAAAGCTCGTTAGAAATAACGAAGGAGTCTAATAAACCTCCTCGCCTCTCAGAATCCACAGACCCCACTTTCTGTACGTGCTAACAACAGTCAGATACTACAAACGCCTGCAGAAAGCACTCCACTGACAAAGGCAACAAAATCTCCAACAGCAGAGCCACGTGTTTCTGAGCCGCCTGGGTGGGAAGATCCATTATGAAGGGTGCTGTTGCTCAACACAATAATCTACTAATAGCATGCAATCCCTATCAAAATTACAACAGGAATGTTTTAGGACTATGTGAAACTGATCCTAGAATCACCGAGGCCAACAGCCTTGTACAAACGGCTACGAACCCTGGACAGCACAGCACCGAGCCCCCTCCCCTTGGCAGACGCTGAAGTGCTGGGGAATGTTCCACGTGCTCAGGACGCCCCTGCCTCTGCCCAAAGGGCCGCTCTTGCACCAAACACCCTGGCTTCCTTTTACCGCCCCCGTCCCCATCCCCCATTCCCCACATTTAGGGGACACGGCACACGTTAATCCCAGCTGACGTGGGGGCTCCCAAGGAGAGGGGTGCCCATCGGATTCTATTCTGAGTGGCTGGCCCCGAGGATGGCTCCTGGCCCTGACCGGTCCTCCATCTGCGTCTCCAGAAAGAGGGCAGGGGGACTCGTGGGACGCGGGGGCCACACACAGCTGTCCCCAGGCCGGGGCAGGGGAGCCGCCGGGGACTCACGCTGACGTGCAGGTGCTCCAGGAAGTGGTGCAGCAGGCAGGAGCTTAGGCCCAGGGCCCGTACCCTCTCATGGCCCCGCGGGGACTTGATCCACGGGCTCAGGTGCTGGGGAAGAGGGGGCTTTGCGTGGGTGCTGGGTTGGGGGTGAGCCTGGGAAGCAGGAGCCTGTGTGGCCTGACCGTGGCCAGGTCAGCATCCCTTCCAGGCCACCCCTCCCGGCTGTGAAGGCCGGTGGGCCAGGTCACAGTAGGTCACCCACTCTAGCTAGGGCTCCACCCCTGTCCTGCTGGTCTGGCTAACAGACGTGGCCACACCCTAGGTGGACAGAGAGTGAGCCAGGCCTAGCAGGGGACGGGCTGTTCTTAGAAGCAGATCAGTCTGCTATGCTGGAAAGGGCAGGGAGGGGTGCGGCGTGGCTACCGCATGCCTACTCCACCATCCCGACAGCTCTGGACAGTTGGGAGCTCATATCCGGTGCCTGCATGGCCTCTCCATGGCCGTGCCATGCAGCAGAGAGGGGGCGAGGCCCACCCCCATCCACACACCTGTCCAGGTAGGAAGGGGCCCAGCCTGCCTATTCACACACCACGCCCCCCATACACATGCAGAGAGCACCAAACTCCCCAGCACCCCCAGAGCAGGCAGAGCCAGGAAAACCAGGCATGAGGCCGGCTGCCAGGTGGGGTGCCCCCACCCCAGGGCAGGGCACGCCCACTGCGCACCTCCACCATGATCTGCAGGCCCTGGGGGGTCATGTTCCGCCGGAGGAGGCTCGTCAGCAAATCTTCAAGGGCGTGCATGGTGTCCAGGTACAGAGACTAGGAAGGAATGAGGCGCCAGCCCCACCAGTGACCCTGGCGCCTGCCTGCCACCCCCACCCCCGGGGGTGCACGGTGGTACCTCCTGGCGGTCGTCCTCGGCCTCGGGCTCGGGCGGCACAGCCATGACGCTGTGTAGACAGCCATGGACCATGTCAGCCTGCACTTGTTCTTCCAGTGCTGGCTCCAGGGAGCTGAACCCGCAGTCAAGGCCCCATGCCACACCCCTTGTCCAGAGGGCACATGCACAGAGGGCACCCCCTCAACGGGCTCCCCTCACACCCAGAGGAAAGGATACACCAGGTAAGTGCAGGCGAGCATGGCCTTCTTCCGAATGGGCGTTCTCAGGGAGTCTGGGGGCTCTGCCTTGATGAACTCCTAGGGGAGCCAGCCCGTGACTCAGCCCCTGGCCCAAGCACCAGCTTTCCCCTGGTCAGCCACCTGGCTGGCACTGGCTTCCGGCCAGCTCTGCCCCCCAACCTAAGTGGGTGCCAGGGCCCCTTGCTGCACGCGCCCCCCCCCCCCCCCCTCCTTCCCCGGCCCGCCTCCCCTGTGGGCCCAGCGCCCTCGGAGCCGCCCTAGTGTGGGCCGGGCCCCGCCCAAGGGCTCACCATCATCTGGGCCACCAGCTCGGCTTTCCTCGAGAAGTGGAAAGAGCCAGCTTGTGCACTGCTGCAGATGGCCTGGCTGGCCATGCAGACGCTCTGGACGAGACACAGCTTCAGAGCCGGGTCCTGGAAGGGCGCGGGGCTGCAGCGGGCGGCCAACACCAGCCCCCGCAGCGTGGCTCTGCCCCGGGGCGGCGGCCGTAGCCTCTCTGCCCTTGGGGCAGAACACAGGACAGGCGGCCACTCACAGCGACAGCAGCCGGACCACGTGGCTGCCCTCGGGCCACAGCCACGCACGCTCCTCCCTGAGGGGCTCCCGGCCTGTCCCCCTCCAGCTCTTGCTACAGCCCCTCAGACCAGGGCGCCTGCGCTGCAGCCCCGCGGCACTCAGCTCCCACGCTGCGTCCCCCGCACCCTGCGTCCCCCGCACCCTGCGGTGTGGCTGGAGGGGCATCTCCAGGTGAGAGGAAAAGGCAACACGCCCAAGTGCTCCAGCACAGCGGGAGTGACCCCTGCCTGTCCATCAGCTCGGCCTCTGGGGAGTCAGGAAAGGGGGTGTGGGTAGCTGTTCTGGGGACACAAAGGGCCAGGAAAAGAGACAAGTTTCGGAATATCCTCCCCCTCCCCCCCCAGCCAACCCCAGGAGACCCCAGAGGGTCTGCTCTTCAAGCGGAAGGCCCAGCCGCTTCCAGAGAGGCGTTACTGCCCAGTCAGTGCCAGAGACCCCGGAAAGGAAACACGTTAGTGAGGCCTGGCGGGAGGTGAGCGCCATGAGCATCAGGGAACAGAGTCGCAGCCCACGCGCCTGCCACCCAGCCACTCAGAAGCCCTCCTGTCGTCCTTCTGTCCACCCGCCAGCAGCGTCCAGGCTGGGACACTAGCTCCTGGGCCCTATCGTGGCCGCAAGAGGAGGAGCTGCTCCCAGGTGAGTGGGGACGGGCCCCGACTCCGTGCTCCGGAGTCCCCTGGCTTCCGCCCCTGAGGCTCACAACCAGGCCAGTCCAGAGAAGAGAGAAAAGGCATAGCTCGCACTTAACTCCTACACACTGTACCTTGGTCTCTACCTTTATTCCCAGAACCTGAATGACAAAAGTGAAACGAGTTAAAATGTGAGGCTCTGGCAGGGATGCCCCTGCCCTGCTGGCATGGCACCCTCCACGCAGGCGGTCTGCCAAGGCACCCACCTTGGTGCTGAAGTACTGGAATATGTTCCGGAGGATGTCCGATTCGACCTTGGCCAGCACCAGCTCACGGGGGGCCCGCGCCGCCACGTGGCCGTAACACAGGATCACGGTGCTCCTCACCTTCTCCACCTCATTCTCATTTCGGTCCTGAGGGGTCGGGGGGCCGGCGGGGGGGGGGGGGCGCAGGGCCTCGGTTATAGTTCATTGTCTGCCCCCAAACAGGAAGCCTTGCGCTCAGAACCCCCAGGGCCCTCCGGAAGAAGGACTGAGCTGGCCAGCAATGTCAGAGGCATAATCGAAGGGGCAGATGGCGCCACCAGAGCCCAGGGAGAGTCCCTCCATCAGGGACAGCAGAACAGGACAGGCAGGCCAGCCATGGGCCCAACTGGGGACAAAGTGGCAGAAGGGAAAGCACCGAATAGTCGACCATGGTGGGAGGGGCAGGCAGAAGGGGGAGCTGGGAGCCACAGGAGGGCCTGGGCAGGGGTCCCCAGGGGTCCCCTGCCCCCCCCCCCCGCCCCTCTCGGGTGGCTGCACTGGAGCCCTTCCATCCGGCCCAGCTTGAGAGTCTGCAACCGCAACAGGCACCAGGACACGGAGAGCCTGATGACAAGGGCTGGGGTGGCGGGCCGGGCAGTGGCCTGCATCTGCTTCCCCAAGACTGCAGCCTCCTCTGGCCACCAGGGGGCAGAGGACACACAGACAGCAGGAGGGCAGCCCCCCTGCCCCCCTCCCCGGGAGCCCCTCTCAGAGCCCAGGCTGGCACAGGGCTGCCCCTTGCTGCACCTGGGGGGGAGGCCCACACACACCAGCCCCACCCACGAAGCAGCATGGACTGGATGCCACCTCCCTGCCCTACCCCCAACCAGCAGGGTACCCTGAGCCCAGGAAGCTCCAGAACCCGTGCCCCTCAGGACCTCAAATCCAGGCACCACAGCCAAGACAGAACGCGCCCCTAGCGGCCCCAGCCAGACGCGCCCCCCGGCGGTCACCCTGAGCCCTGTACCTTAAAAATGTTGAAAATGCCGGTGGATTTCCTGAACACATCTGACCTCATGAAGTCCTCCAGCTGGGCCAATACATCATCCAGGTGAGAGATGGCACAGATCCCAAAGCAACAGGCGAGGCCCTAGGGACACACAGGTGCACTCACGCCTGGGCAAGAACTGGTGCGACGGAGCACTCTGCACACACACACTCCGGAGAGGAACACACACACGTGCACACTCCAGAGAGGCAGTCACACGTGTACACACACACACACGCACACACGCACACACTCCAGAGATGCAGTCACACATGCACACACGCGCACACGCCCACACTCCGGAGGAGAGTGTGCGTGCGCGCACACACACACATCTGAGTGCCTCAGATGCACGCCTGCTCGCGCGTGCGCACACAAACACACCCATCTGAGTGCCTGAGATGCACGCCCGCTCGCGCACACAGGCTGAGCGCCTGAGGGCACAGAGGGGCTGCGGGGGAGGGCGCACCTCGCGCTCCGCCTCCACCTGGTATCTGGCCGTCTCCAGCAGCTCTTGCAGATGCTTCCTCACCACCTCCTTGCTTGAAGCGGCGCCTAACGTGGTCCCAATGCATTTATACAGGAAGTTCTGCAACACATCCAAGGGGTGCAGCTGCGCCTGACGCCTGAGTGCAGGAGTGCCCACTGGACACAAGAGCTGCCGGGCACGCACGACACAAGGAGAGGGGGCGACGGGCTCCTGCACCCCCTGCCAGGAGCCGCTGGGGGGAGGCTCACAGGCCCTCCCTCTCTGGCTCTCCCAGGGCCACAGGCCACTGGAGACAGGTTGGGGCAGAAGATCACACGGAATCAGGGCAAAGGAACAGTAGCCTAAGGACCCTGCCCGGAATCCCTCCCCCTGGGGCACCCCCCCCCCGCGTCGTGCACCTTCTCCTGGGGCGTCCCGTTGTAGCAGGGCAGCTGCCTGCACATCTCTAGGCTCAGCTGGCAAATCCACGTGTTGTCAGACACAACAGCCAGAGTGTCCCGGAGGAACTGTGGGCAAGGCAGGGGCTGCAGCAGTGAGGGGCCGAGAATGTGGCCCTTCACGGGGCTGGAAGGGCGCTGAGGCCCAATAATGTCACATGCAGTGACCTCAGGGTGGTCCTGTGCCGTGGCTCTGAACGGTCTGTCAATGACCATCAAGCCTAGGCAGAGCACACCCCGGGTGGTCAGGCGTGCGGCGGGCCAGGCAGGGACAGGAGAGAGGATTCCCGGGCTGCAGGAGCTCAAAGCCCCTGAAATTCGCCTCTGTCACCACAGGGTGAGGAACCAGGCGGTCGTCCCCAGCGCCCCCAGGCCTCCCCCACCCCCCACCCCACTAGTGCCTACTGAGCTCCCTGAGCTCTCCTGACCCAGGCCGGAGAGGCCTCTGCCCCCAAGACAGGCCACGCATGGCCTTGCCCCCCAGTCCTCACCGCCAGCAGCTTTTCCTCCCACTCCTTCTGGGACAGGGTCTCTTCCGTATGTTCTAAAATGACCAGTCATGCAGTCAGCCCGGCCCATCCCCATCAGTAGAAGGGGGACCCACCCAGAGCTTCCAGGCTGGCGTCGCCTGACTTCGGGAGGACCAAGGTGCTCCCATACCCCAGACGCTCCCAGGGGACACCCCACAGGGAACACTGTTCCCGCCTTGGGTCCTGAACCTCCGTGGGGGCCATTTCTTCCACCTCAAAACACTTGTCTCCACAACCCAGAGGCAGACCGGCAGAAACGGAGGCAGCGGAGCGCGGCCCGCGGCCCAGAGCCTCACCGTCCAGGTGCGCCAGCAGCAGCGGGACAGTCGTGGCCCACCGCTGGCCCAGCAGAGGGTGGATGTCACGGTGCAGGATGTTCAAGAGGCGCAGCGACGCGGCCCCGCGGCCACCCCCCAGGTAGGGCGTGGAAGACACAGTCTGAGGGAAGTAAGGGTAGGAGCTCCGGACCTGAGGGGTCACACAAGGGCCCCCTAAGGCCACCCTCCCGGGAGGTGGCGGGTCAGAGACGGCTCTGAGACGCAGGTGTGAGACAGCATGAGGCAGGGGACACGGGGACCGAAGGGGGTGCCCGGTCCTTTTCCGGACCCCCTCGGCGTGCTGTGCGCACAAAGTGCTGGAGCGCGATGCTTACCAGGAGCCTCGTGGTTATGGCGTAGGGTGAGGGCAGGGTCGCTGGAAAGGAGGAGGGAGGAATGCTCAGGGGGCTGCGTGCCCACAGAGCCCAGCCCCCGACTGCACCCTGGGGCGGGGCGGGGCGGCGCAGGGGGGGCTGCAAGGGCGGGGCGGGGCGGCGCAGGGGGCAGGGGCGCACCGTTGCTGTCGTACGGGAGGAGGAAGGCACCGGCCCCCACCTCCTGCCTCTTCTGGGCCAGGTGCGCCAGGCTCCTGCAGAGTGGGGTCAGCGCCCCGGTGAAGCGCACGGGTGTGAGAAACTCCAGCAGGTACGGCCAGAGGACCTGCGGGCAGAGCTGCGGTCTGTGTGCGGCACACTGGCGGCACGGCCGCCCCGAGCTCCCGCCAGGCACCTCGGGGGGCTTGGCAAGGTTTGGGGGGGGCGGCGGGCAAGCGCCCCTGCCCCCACAGCTGCCCACCACAGGGGTCGGCGGTCACAGGGCCGTGAGGTCGGGAGGGGCGCGGTCACTCACAGAGGCCGGCCTGCACACTCACGTCGCTCATCCTGTCCACGGTGGTGCTGAGCAGGTAGAGGGTGCTGACGCTGATGGCCCGCACACCGTCCCCGGTGAGGTCCTCGCCGTCGGCACCCGGCTTCTGAGGCTGGGGTGGGGGAGCAAGGGCAGAGGCAAGCATGCGGCTGCTGTCACTCTATGCGCTTGTGGGCTCTAAGCCACGAGGACGGACCCTGCCCGGCCTCCACCGAGGGGGCACCTACGGCACCCGCCGCGGGCAGGGAACACCTGAGCTCTCGTCCCCAGAACAGAGGAGCCTTGCGCACTCCCTGCCAGCCATGGGCCCTAAGAAACAAATGACTTCACCCTGCACTCGGCAAGGGTGCCGTGCACGGAAACGGGAGGGCCTCTGCGGAAATGACAACCACTTGCGAAAGCTCCCGTTTTCTTTTTTTTTCTTTTTTTTAATATTTTTTATTTATTTCTAGGGGGGAGAGAGAGAGAGAGAGACAGCACGAGCAGGGGAGGGTCAGAGAGAGAGGGAGACACAGACTCCGAAACAGGCTCCAGGCTCCGAGCTGGCAGCCAGCACAGAGCCCGACGCGGGGCTCGAACCCACGAACCGCGAGATCATGACCTAAGCGAAAGTCGGACGCTTAACCGACTAAGCCACCCAGGCGCCCCAGAAGCTCCTGTTTTCTACCAAGAATGGGCTACGATGGGTTCCACCCCATGGGGCTGACAGTCCCCTGGAGACACCTGTGTCCTCGCTGGTGGGCCTGCGCCCTGGCGCCCAAGCTCCCCGGGAAGTTTCCAGGCAAGAAAACCTGTCCCCTAAGTGTTCTGGCTGGGCCTGCCGCCCGCGCTCTGAAGTCCCGACAAGCAAACACCGAGCAGCAGAGACAGCAGAACGCTGGAGACCCGCCGTCCTCACATGGACGTTACAGGCCAAGCAGAAAACACAGGGGACTCAGGGCTCGCCTGACAGTTTTTAAAGCACCTTCTTACAAACATAGATAGAACTCCATATCAAACAAACGTGAGCAACTTTGTGAGTCTGATCATCTACTAGGCTGAAAAGACTGTCTCAACAATTTTTAAAAAATTTTTTAAATGTTTTATTTATTTATTTATTTATTTCTGAGAGAGACAGCGTGAGCAGGGGAGGGTCAGAGAGAGAGGGAGACACAGAATCTGAATCAGGCTCCAGGCTCTGAGCTGTCAGCACAGAGCCCAACACAGGGCTTGAACCCACGAACCGTGAGATCATGACCTGAGCTGAAGTCAGACGCTTAACCGACTGAGCCACCCAGGAGTCCCTCAACAGTTTGTTTGGTTTTTTTTTACTGATTTTACTTTTTTAAGTAATCTGTGCCCGACATGGGGCTAGGATTCACAACCCCGAGGTCAAGGACCGCCTGCTTCTCTAACAGAACTCGCCAGGCAGCCCTCCCAACAAACTCTTAAAAGCAGAATTAAACCTGGCCAGATTCACAGTAGGCAATACAATGAAATTACAAGTCCACGGTGGCCACAGAAAGCTAGTTACCTAGAAAAAGTCTAATATCCGAATAGAAATCTTCAAGTCCCTAAAACACTAGGAAATAAGAGACTAAATCAGAAGTCTCAATTCTCTCCAGTGTAGGCCCCACAGGCCCAAGGCGGCAGTGGGAACACAGAGGCCAGCAGCAGCCCCCTTCCTCGCCCCCCGCCCACGGGAGCAGCTGCGAGCGGTACTCCCTCCTGAGGGCCGCCAGGCGCTGTTTCAGAGACAAGGCAGCAGCATCCACTCGCCTGGGGGCACCCCAGTGTTTCAGCCTAACCCAGAGGCCCCACGGGGACACGTGCACGTCCCCTGTACAGGGCTGCTCTGCTCTAAGCTGACCCGGGCAGGCAGGTGGCTCTGGGCACAAGACCACGCAGTCACGCCTGTGTGTTTCTGCCGCGTCCATCTTGCTCTCCCTCGAGAAGAAACTTGGATTTACTCAGTAACGTTTTCAATTCAAAAGCGCCGGGAAGGACCAGGCATCTGTTCTGCCTCTTTCCTGAGGCCTGGGAGCCAAGGAAGCAAGTGTCGCAGCGCGGAGGTCCCAGCTCAGACTCGGGAGACGGGAGACGGCCGCGCACACGCCCCAGCCGCCTGCCCCCGGCCGGGCCCGGGCACACCCTTACCTCTGTCTCGGGCGGCAGCGCACACTGCTGCACGATGTACTCGACCATGGCCTCTCCTCCAGGCTGTTCCAGGTAGCCGTGGTGGGCCATGGCGCTGATCACCTGCACCACGGCCCGCTTCACCTGCACAGGACCGAGGGGGATCAGGGAGCGGTCCCAAGGGGAGCCCACGGCAGCCCGGCTCTCCCTCCCCTCCCCTCTGCCTGTCCCTGCAGCCACACCTGGGCCACAGCCAAGCGCGCGCTGCAGCAGCACCCACCGTCACACCGGGTCCGCCTCTGCGCCTGCGGCCACCTTCGTCCCTGCCCCAAGGCCACACGGGCGGCCTTCTCGCCAGTCTGCACACGTGCTCCCCTCTTCCTGTCCCCCACGCCTCCCTCGCTCCTGGGCCTGCCCCACCCCGGCACAGGGCTGCTGTCCCTCAGGGCAGGCACCTCTCTGGTGCTTCGGGGCGAGACCCCAAGTCTACAGCTGCTGCCCTGACGCTCCTGGGAGTTGAGCCTGCTGCCCAGCTCCCCTCGGGGGCCCTGCTGGTGGCTCAAAGGCACATCCAGGTCACCGTGGCAACTCTTCCCCGGAGCTGGCTCTCCCCACTGACCATCCTGTTTCTCCCTGAGCCCTGGGGCACAGACCCTGGTCCAATGCCCCCTCCCTGGCTCAGGTCCTCTCCTCCTTTGCACATCAGGTCAAATGTCACTGCTCTGGGCCTCCTCGGCCACTCACAGCTCTGTACCATCCCGTTACACGTGTGCCCTGAGCGACCGTGAGAAGAGGGAACAGCGATCCGGGCGCATGATGAGTGCTCAGGATGAGCGCGTCAGGCCGTGGGCACTGTGAGGGGCACACGGCATGGCCCTCTCAGGAGTGTCCAGAGTAGTATTGCTGAGCGGGAGGGGGTTCCGGGGACTGTGCATGGGGGTCTGGGACACATACGGCCTCAGTGGTTTGGGCTCCATTTCAGTAGTTTCTGAAATTGTCAGAGAAGGTCTCAAAGAGCAGGCCTCCCTGACGATGCAGCCCCTCAACCTGGTGTGCAGGAAGGGCTGACCCTGCCCTCGGCTGCTGGGAGGTCACTGCCGAGCCCAGAACATTCTGAGTCCAGTGTGTTTGTCCCCCGGGGGCTCTGGGCCACACTGCATCGGCTCGGCCTCCCGAGGGGCTGGAGACTGAGGTCAGCCACGCGGGCAGTGAACCAGCTCTACAGGACGGAAGCCAGACAAAGGCCTTGGGCGTGGGGGCTCGGGGCTTTCCCGTTGGCGACACTGGGGCGCGCCATCTCGTCGCTGCCCAGGGAGCCGACGCTGCCCATGACCCCGCGGGGGAGGGGACGGTTCGCACCCTCCTGGGCCCTGCCCCATGAGCCCCTTGCCCTGGCCAATGGTGGCGAGTCCTTTCCCTGTGTTAACCATAACCTTGAGCATGACGCCTCCCGGGAGCTCTGGGGGTCCTCCGGAGGGTGATCCTACATGAGGGGCCGGGGACCACTGCCCCACTCCGTGTCTGGTTGGCTGCATACGGAGTAGGATGTGGGAGTGCTGACTGCTCAGGGATGTGCCTTCCCTCTGATGTCTGGGTCTGGCTGAGGGGCGGCTGCCTGGTCAGCGACGACCTCCCAGCCCGGCCTGGCCACCCTTCCTGCAGCTTCTCCCGGTGGGGCTCAGGTGGTACCCCCTCCCCCCCCATCTACCTTGCTGTTGGTGTCCAGAAGAGGAAGTCTCATGGAGGACAGAATAAAGGGCTTCTTCACTTCCATCTGAGAAGCTGCAAGAAACCAGCAGATGGCTCAGTCTCCCCAGCATGACTGAGGCTGGCCGGCCCATCCACTCCCCCAAGGCCCAAGACCTTCTCACCAGGGTCCGGCCTGGCGCGGCCCTCATCACGGGGCACGGGCGGAGAGGGGGTGGTGCCTAAGCACACTTCTTTCCGGGGGACAAATGACCTTCTTCCCAGATAACATTATTTTGCCCAATAAGAAGCAACTACAAGATTGCTAATTTAGGGCAGCAGGTGAGAGAGTGTACTGTCAGGTCAAGCCAGGTTCAAGGACGGGGCCTCCAACCGCATCCCAGTCCCAGCAGGCCTGGTGAACACCAGCAGGTCCGCACATTCCTGGCTGTGCGGATGCTGCTGGGCTGAGGGCCCCACCCTGAGAACCACCAACGTAACCCTTTGTTTCCTGGTATTTCTTTCTTTTTTTTTTTTAAATGTTTTATTTCTAGGAGAGAGAGAGACAGCGTGAGCAGGGGAGGGTCAGAGAGAGAGGGAGTCACAGACTGAAACAGGCTCCAGGCTCTGAGCTGGCAGTCAGCACAGAGCCTGACGTGGGGCCCGAACCCACGAACCGCGAGATCATGACCTAAGCGAAAGTTGGACGCTTAACCGACTAAGCCACCCAGGCGCCCCTCCTGGTATTTATTTCTTTTTTTTAATGTTTATCTTTGAGAGAGAAAAGGGGGGGAGGGGCAGAGACAGGGGAGACACAGAATCGGAAACCGACTCCAGGCTCCAAGCTGTCAGCACAGAGCCCGACGCGGGGCTCGAACTCACAAGCCTCGAGATCATGACCTGAGCCGAAGTTGGACGCTTAACCGACTGAGCCCCCCGGCTGCCCGCTTCCTCATACTTAGGTGGGGAGTAAAAGCGGCTGAGAAGCGGTGCTGAGACCCGTGTGGTGCCCACAGCGCAGGCCCTGCAAGGGCACACTGGGGATGCCACTTTTTGTTTTTAAAGATTTTATTTTTTAAATAATCTCCACACCCAACATGGGGCTCAAACCCAAACCCCAAGGTCAAGAGCCGCACGCCCCGGCGACTGAGCCGGCCAGGCGCCCCAGGGGCGGCACTCTCATTCCACGTGATGGCCCCTCACACCACGAGCGCCTGTTGCTCTCGCCCGCGCCCAGCGCGGCACCAGGCGGCCATGAGACCAAGAGTGGGCTCCCGGCCACGTAAAGTGACAGCAGAACACGCACACCACACGTGCCGAGAAAACACGATTCTAGACCCAACTGTAAGACAAACCGCCCCTTTTATAAGATGCTGCAAAGGACCCTCGTGCATGCCCAGCAGGAGAGCAGAGCCGGAGACACGGGGCGGAGGAAGGCTGCAGAGGCTCGGGAGGGCAGAGGCGGCCTGCAAAGTGGCCGCCAGGGCGGACGAGAGAAACACAACACACAACCGGAGCCCCTGTGCCCTCGATGCGCAGGAGAACCCCAGCAAGCTGATGAGGAAACTAAGGCGGATCAATAGAAAAATGGGCAAGAGAGTCAACCAAGCCCCCGCGGCCAGCCGCCGGACCCGCCACCCGCCAGGCAGACAGGGGACGGCCACCAGTGGGCAAAGACAGAGGTGGGGCAGCAAGCACGGGAGAGCACGAGCCCCCGCAGACCCCCACGTGCAGCCCAGAGACGGCGGGAGCCTTCACCACCGCCGAGGGTCCTCACAAGTCCACTGAGGCCAGGACGTCCGTGCGGGACAGCAAGCCCGACTGGTCCAGGCTGCGGGCGGTGAGCCAGGAACATCCTGCTGGGTGAAGACGCAAGACGCACCAGACGCAGCTGCGTGGGTCCCCCTGCGTGACACGCCCTCCCACCGCGGGAGCGCACAGCGGGGCTGGGGGTGGCCGTTTCGGGGCTCGTGGGGGGGGCCCATGTCCCCGACCACACACGTGCTCTGGGAGCTTTCGCTCACATTTACATTCTCAGGAAGAGGTTACAAAAGAGCACAGAATGCAAACCACCCGATAGAAAATAGTGCAGACTGTGACAGGAAAAAGGATGTGGGGGCTGGGGGACACCAGACCTGGGCTCAAGGGTGTGGGGACACGCCCAAGGACTGACATCAGTCCCGAGGCTCAGGTCGACAGACAAGTATCAAAGTGCGAGCAAACACAAGAGCCCCCCCCCCCCCCGGTCTTCCTGCCACGTGGGTAAGGACACCAGACACGCGGCGCCCCCATCACTCACAGCTTCGACCGTGGCTCGAGTTTACGTGGAGCCCAGCTGTGAGCCAGGCACTTATAACGTGCCAAGAGCGCGGCACAGAGCAAGGCGGACGCAGCACTGCCCCGAAGCGGCATGTGTCCTAACGGGACAGGAGACATGAGCAGACAAAGAGTGAGACCATCACAAGCTGTACCAATGTCACTCAAGTACAGACGAGAGGCAGAGAAGCAGAGCATGAACGGGGCTCCCGGTCTGGACAGGCAGCCCGGGGCTGGGGACCCTCCTGAAGAAGGCACATGTGAGCTGCGATCCCGGCGGGGTGCAGCAGCAGGAGCCTTCCAGGCAGGAGGAGGCCTGCGGCGGCTGAGCAGAGCCCTCACCGCAGTCTGCAGAGGGGCCGCTGGGGCCGTAGCGGCGGGGAGGCCGAGGTCCAGGAGGAGCCGACTGTCTCCACGGTGCCTGACCCTGAGTGACCAGCACCAGGGCCTTGGGGACAATTACTGGACTTTAGAAATAAAGAAGAAACCCTCTGGATGTCTGAAAACAGAAACAAAACAAATGAGAAAAAACCCCACACACCTCATCCAAGAGGAAAGAAAATCAGGTTGACATTGGCTTTGAAGGATCGCTTGCACCAGAGCAGGGCTGCGAGGTGAATCTGAATTTCAGACAAACAGCAAATCGTTTTTTGGTACGAGACGTCCCACGTAACATCCGGGGCATCTCGTCCTGCTTAGCCCTGCAGTTCCGCAACAGAAGACGATGGATGTGAGTGGAGGATTTTATAATCATCAAAACCGGGCGTCAGGTACAGAAAGCACAAATAAGAGCACGAACACGCGCCTTTCCCGTGGACTCCGCCACGGAACGGGCCACGGGGGGAGACGCGTCCTATCTGCAGCTGCAGGAGGACGAGGTCACAGGAGGCCCGGGGAGGGGAGAGGACAGCACGGGCTGGCCGCCCGTGGGGACCGTGCAGACGCAGCTGCGGCGCACAGCTGCTACACCCGGAGCGCAAGGACATCGGCCGCGTCCCTGGTGGCAGCATCAGTCTCGAGCCTTGGTCACGTGTGTAACAGGAGGACAGGCAGGGCGTCTGACATGTTCTAAACCTGTGACGCGTGAGAAGCAGGTTGCTGGGGGGGGAAGAAGAGGCACAGGCGTGACAGAAAGGGACGGAAAGGCTGGCCGTCCGGCTGTGCGTCTGGACCCACCAGCACGACTCGTGGGTTTTCTACCTTCTGTCTCTACTGCTCACGGTATTTGGTTCTGTCTCCCAAAAAGGCCTGGAAACAGTGACCACCTAGAAGTAGCAGGCACCTGACTACGGTCTCTGAGGACAGTTTCTCACTAAGGAAACAGGGCTTTTTGGAGAAATGGCTGATCCCAGGTCTGGGCGACAAATGCCTAAGCCGAGCCTCGAACACCAGCTCCAGAGAGCACTGTGGCCGTGACCCAGGACTCGCCGGGAAGAGGCTGACAAGGTCCGGAGGTGACACAATGTGAGTATCGATGACGGTAACGACTGCACTGAACTGAAATCCATCAAACGTGTTAAAATCCATGAACACTTAAGGTTCTTTAAATGGGGCACGTGGGTGGCTCAGTCGGTTGAGCATCTGACTTCGGCTCAGGTCGTCATCTCACGGTTCGTGGGTTTGAGCCCCACTTTGGGTTCTGTGCTGACAGCTCAGAGCCTGGAGCCTGTTTCGGATTCTGGGTCTCCCTCTCTCTCTGACCCTCCCCTGTTCACTCTCTCTCTCTCTCTCAGAAATAAATAAAACATTAAAAAATTTTTAAAGGAGTCATTAAGCCATAAGTTAATATTTTGTGTGACTGCTGCCTGCGATCTATCCTATAGTAAAAAGATTTTTTTAATGGAGACGAACAATCTTGAACAGAGTTGAAGGAGATACGCTCCCAGATTGGAAGGCCTCCTACGAAGGCCTACGACTTAAGAGTGTGTGCTACAGGTGTGAAGTCCGTGAAACAGAAGAGCCCCAAAAGGCACCCGCTAACACATAATGTTGAATTCCTACTCTTTGTACCTCAGAATGTGATTTTACTTGGACACAGGCTCACCGAAGGTATAATTAGTCACGTCAGGATGGCGTCACACTGGAGCAGGGTGGGGCTTTACTCTAATACTACTGTGCCCTTATGAAAGGGGAATTTGGACAGACACCCAGGGAGGTGCCTGCAGAGATGACAACAGAGGCAGAGGGCAGGGCAGGGCCGCTACAAGCCAGGCGATGCCAAGGACCCCCAGCCGCTCCAGAAGCTGGGTAGGGGGCCTGGGACAGGTTCTCCCTCGCCCTGCTGACACTTTGATCTCTGACACATAGACTCACAGTGACACCGTGAGACAACACACCTCTGTTGCTCAGCCCCCCAGTCGGCGGTCCTTTGCTAAGGCAGCCCTGGCAGACTAGTGCATCTGGGCACCTTATTTTCCAGAAAGCACTAGAGCAATGGGGAAAGGAAAGTCTTTGCGACGAGTGACGCTGGAACCATGGGGCGCCCATATGAAGATAAACCTTCACTGCCTACAGCTCACGCCACACCCCAACGTGAGTTAGAAATGAATCAAAGAACTAAATGTGCAAGTCAAACAACAAGTTTCCTAGAAGAAAAAGGAGTATCTTCACGTCCTCTGGCAGGGGACAGTCTTCTCAGACACAAAGGTGCCGACCCCAGGAGGAGGCACACCCCATCTACACAGATCTGATGCACGATTTGTAGAGATGACCGTAAGAAAAACAACTCAGTTTTAAAATGGGCAAAAAGATGGGGCGCCTGGGGGGCTCAGTCAGTTAAGCATCCAACTTCGGCTCAGGTCATGATCTCACAATTCATGGGTTTGAGCCCCACGTTGGGCTCTGTGCCGATAGCTCAGAGCCTGGAGCCTGCTTCAGATTCTGTGTCTCCTTCTCTTTCTGCCCCTCCCCTACTTGTAATCTGTCTCTCTCTGTCTCCCAAAAATAAATAAATGTAAAAAACTAAAAAAAAAAAAAAGTGAAATTCTGAAGGAAAAAAACATGAACTAGAGGCCAAATAACTTTAAAACATTTGATGTAAAAAGCACAGAAGACAGGCAACAAGGCAAAAACAACACAGCACACATGACAAATCTGGAAACCGCAGATACTGAAATCCTGTTTAAAAAATCCCAAGGTAAAGTAAGATTTGAAACTGCATATGGAGAGGGCACATCCCAGATCTGGGCAGAATACCGCCCCCAGGACAGCCAACACAGGCAATAAAGTTTCTGGACTCAGAATAAATAAAAATCCTTTGGACAGCCAGGCAAAACAAACCAAATCGCTTGTAAGGAAAATGAGTATCAGATTTCTCAGTGACAGCAGCTGACACTAGGGGACGTGAAGCAAGGAGGGAGGGACAGAGAGAGGTAGGAATTTCACGTGTGGCCAGTCTGACCTGATGGGCACTGCCCGCCCACACAGGACATGGCTTCCCGGACCACGGTGCGGCGGAACCCACCTACGGCCCGACTTCTTAGTCAAATTACAGTATTTTACTTTTTAAATTTAAAAAATTTTTTATTTACTTTTGAGAGAGAGAGAAAACGAGTGGGGAGGTGCAGGGAGAGAAGGGGACAGAGGGTTCTAAGCAGGCTCCCTGCTGACAGCACAGAGCCCAACGCAGGGCTCAAACTCATGAACTGTGAGATCGTGACTGGAGCCGAAGTCAGACACTTGACCAATTGAGCCACCCAGGAGCCCCCATATTACAGTGATTTAATTCCAAATTCGAGGCCTTCTAAAAACCAGGGCCCCGGCTCAACCCGAGCAGGGCATGCATCCTAGATCCTCTGCTCGTGCGGACACAAGGCCAGGGGCCATCCCTGAACTGCACCGAGCCTTCCTACCTTCGTCTACAAGACACACAGGGGCCCAGACACGGCCGGCCCCGGGGACACGCACCTCCCGCGACAAGTGAGGTCTGGAGAGTGGGGTGGTTCATGCCCAGGCTGGGCCGCCACCCGCAGACACCTTAACACTGTGCGCTGTTACAGGTCAACCGTGTCTCGATAAAGTTGAACAGAAAAAGATATAATCCAGTTGCCTTTGAGGAACTTTCGACAGATCAACAAGCTGTTAATGATTTTCTCATTGTAAGTCAAACTAAATATGGTTTTTAATTTTATAAAAACCAGAACGAGATACAATAACACACCCACCAAAATGGCTACAACGACAGACCAACAGGCGCTGGCGAGGACACAAAGCCGCACCACTCACATGCTCCCCGGGATGGCTACGGCATGGGCCGCGAACCGGGGTGCAAACTCTGGAAAACGGATGGTTTTCTTCACCGAGGTGAGCACATGCATACTTTACAACGTGAGGCTCCACTCCACGGTACACACTCAGCCGCATGTGCACGGACAAACGTCACTGGCAGCATTGTGCACGACAGCAGACGGCACGGGACACGGCCCGCGTCCGGCCTGCAGTGGGACGGATGTGGTGTAGACTGCACTCACAGCTCGTGTCTGAACCAGGCTGCAGACCCACCACACCCCGTGGCCAATGTTTATTGACCAAAACTTATGGAAAAACACAAGCTCGGGGGTGAAAAGTGTCCGGGCTCGTTGCTGATTAACCCTAGAAGCAGAAGACTGGGCCCTTCCATGTGACGGTGAGGGGTCATCGCAGGTGGCAAGGCGCTCCACAGCACAGCTGGCCCGCACCCCTCCCAGAGGCCAGCACCCGAGAGATAGGTCACCAGTGTGTGTCCCTGACTGGAACCCCCTAGCTGGGGGCAGCCGTGACAGACGACATCAGGCCAGGGGCCTAGCGGTGAGTGGGTGGCCCAGCACCAGCACCTGCAGCCACCTGTCAAAGGCCAGTGTCCATGAATCAGAGCAAGACGGCCGGGATCTGCCTGTGTCAGGCCCTGCCCCACGCTGGACACTCACCAGCTGAGTTGATGACGTGCCTCACGACCTGCAGGGTGCCCACGCGGATCCTCTCATTGCTGGCATCGAGCTTGGGCAGCAGGAAGGCCAGCAGGCGGTCAGGCGCGCAGCACGCTGCCGGGCAAGCACGCAGCCAAATAATTATTTGTAATAATCTCTGCTCCCTGCCCATTGTCGGCACCTATAAACCCGAGGGCCAGGAGGGATGGAGACTGGGCCTCCGCAGTGAGGCCCCAGACCCGCACGCAGGCCCAGGGACAGGGAGACAGAGATGCCTCCTCACCTCAACCCACGGCCAAAGCTGCCACCACCCCCTGCACACGAGCGGTCCACTGGCCCCCACGTGAGCAGACATTCGGGGGCCGCCGCCGGCTTACCCAGCACGGTGAAGCAGCGTAACACCTCCTTTTGGTTGCTCACCACCAGGGGGCTGGACGACTCCACGGGCACACAGATCTGTTCCAAGGGACAGAGGACAGCGGTTACAGGGATGCTGCTGTCTTCCAAGGGCTCGGCTGGCGTGGAGGGAAGGACGCTTGTACGGTCCCTGGTCCTCGTGGCTTCCACCTCCCCCACGGCCGGTCAGGTCACTCCGGCTCTTCCTCACGGGGCTGCAGAAATGCACTTTCCACCGCGGTCAGAGGCCCTCAGGTCTCCAGGGGAGAATGTCCTGGCTCCTTCGCTCTGCCTTCCCTACCAGCAGCCAGGGCACAGCCTCCTACCTCCTCTGTGCACAGGCTAGACACCACTAATCTCCAGAATACGAAAGTACTAGAAACCAAAACACCTAGTGTTAGTTCATTCAAAATTGTAAAAAACAAAACACAAAAACACAAACTGAAGCTGTGGGTAGATGTGTCTCTAGGGTCCGTGGCACCTCAGCAGACGACATGGAGACCCCCCACCCCCCAACCCCGTCATGGTCATGACCCCAGCGGGGCCTCTGCACAAAAGGCTCAAGGGCAATTCTTCGGCACAACCCATCTCACGAAGCACAAGAGGTGACCGACAGAACAGAGCAGGTCCCCAGAGCCACGGACCCCGCCCCACGCCGGCCCCTGCTAGCTCTCAGAGAACAGGGGGGAAGAGGCTGGGTGCGGGCCCCGGCCCCAGGGCTCTGCTGCAGGCCCCCGGGTACCTCCTTGTCATTCCCGTTGTGAAGATTCGTTGGGTCCCGGGAGGTGTGTGGCAGCCACCCATCTGCTCCCAGGGGGGCTCTCCCTCTGCTGGGGACTGGGTGGGGGGGGTGCTCAGCTAGCTGCCAGGCGGGCGGGATGCTCAAGCAGCCCCGGGGAGAGAGGCCTCCGGCGCACAGCCAGGCGAGGGCACCATCGTGGAGACAGACCCCCAGCCCCGGTTGAGCCTTCAGGCTGCAACCCCGTGAAACCCCAAGCCAGAACCGAGCAGCTGAGCTGTGCTGAAGCCCTGGCCTGTGGTGACCGTGGATAATAACGTTGCTGCTTCAACTTTTAGAACACTTGGTTACACAACAGAGGAGCGGTGCAAAGGGTGGTCATCTGGAAAAAAGATGAAACTGGACTCTCACTCACTGTTTCCCTAAAATAAATTCCAGATGGATTAAACTATAAAAGTATATTGGAAAATGGGAGAATCTGAAAAATAGTTTGCAGAATTCAAAAGGCTTTTCTAAATATAAAAAAACCTACACTGGAACAGAACAGACACGTAATGATGTAAAAATTAAATAATTTTCATGGCAGAAAATATCATAAATGGAGTCAAATGACTAAAAACAAAGTATTCTACACGAATGACAATAAAAGACTGGACCTGACTGCCGCAGATCAATGTGGGAAAGCCCAAAACCCAACGGAAAAACAACACACACGAAGGGGCAGCTCTAAGAAGGCAGCGTCTCTTCGTGGCTTCTCCCTTCCCAGCCGTGGTCCACCTGCGTTTCCCCTCAGCCCCTTCTCTGCAGACGGTCACTGCTGCCCCCCCGCCCCCCCCACCACACACCATTTCACGCGGTCAGGGCTCTACGCAGAGGGAATGACACCGTGCCCCAGCTCTTATTTACTGTTATTTCTTCGGAGTCGTCAACCTTCTCTCCTGAGGTCACAGACGCTCTTAAGAGGTGAGGCTAGTCCTGAGACACTTCATAGTAAGTCTCTGTCACTACTGTAAATGGAATTTTTTGGACACTTTCTAGCCAGTCGCTCACTTACTCCCGGTAAAGACGGCTGTTGAGGTTTGTACGTCACTCTTGCAACTGGCAACCTTGCTGAGTTTATTACTTGTTCTAAGGGGTGTGTACTGTTTCATTTTATACCTGAGTGGATTTCTAGATGTGTGAGTCACTCACCCATAGCACAAATATTGAGTACTTGCAAGTGACAGGTAGCATTCTAGGTGCCGAGAGACAGGAGTGAAAACTGACAAAACCCCAACTTACACCATGGACATCGTAGCTGGGGAGAACCAAGCAATAAGCAGTCGGTTACAGAGAAACAAAGCAGGGTCAGGGATGGCGGGGGTGGGGGTGGTGGAGGGTGGGGGTGGCGGGAGGCTGAGCAACGGCCAACAAAACCCTGTGCCTCCCATTTCTGATTCTCCCCAGCAGAACTGGCTCTGGGCCCCACTGGGAGTGAGGGTGAGGGCTCTCCTGCCCTTGACTCTAGGGAAGGAGCCTGTTTCCCATTCACGATGAGGGACGCCGGGGCTTTGGGCGCACGAACTCTAACACGTTAAAGAAGTTCCTCTCCAATCCCTGTGGCTAAGAGTTTCAATGACAAATGGGTGTTGAACGTCGTCATCAAAAGCTTCTTCATCAACTGAAGCCACAGGCTCTTCTCCCTAATCTATTCCTGAGATGAGGCAAGCTGACAGCCTCTCAGTGTGCTGACCGGCCCGCCGTCCCTGGGCTGGGGCCCGCCAGCCCTCGTGTTTTGAAAGCAGTGCATGGGATCAGTTAGCTTTACTGTGTACAAGATCCTCACATCTACTGTCAAACTACAGACAGGTTTTCCTGGACAGTGCTGACTTTTGTACCTTGGGCTGATCTCCAAAGGTATCTGTATGGGGCAGAAATTAGAAGGTGGATAGAACTCAACCTCAGAGCCAGGTGGGCCTGTGTCTGTTTGAAGGAAGGAAGGTCTTGGAAGACTATTTCCGTTTATTTGTTGGTTTAGTTGAGATCTCTGTTGCTTCTCCTGCCAGTTTTGACTTTAATTTTTTTTTAACAATCTATCCATTTCACCATTTTTTAAGTTCACTACCATCATTCAGTCTCTCCACTGCATGCCTCCCCTCCCCCTGGCTGGGAGGGGCTGCGGGCGGGGGTGCAAGGAAGGAGACCCACATCTCTCCCCTCTGCTCTCCATGGGCAGAACTCCCCCCCACCACTCCCCCCACCCGCCTCTGCATTCCTGTGACTTCCACACCTCCCCTCCCACCTGGAGAGAGGAGACGCACAGCAGATGGGGCTCCTGAAGCCTCTGCTCCGGCATTTTCCAGGACCCTCCCCTTGCAGGTTTCCCTCTGCAGGCTCCGTCCAAGGCAGCCCCAGCTGGCCTCGGGGACTAACAGCCAGTGCAGATGCCCCCGGAACATCTCGGGCCTCCCTTGCCCTGGTCCCCAACCACCCCCCACCATGGGTCCTCACCACGGGGAGGAGCTTCATGCTGGGGCTCCCTTCTCACCTAGGGCCGCACCCACGACTCAGGGGACACCTTGCTTCAGCACTACTAGGCTGGACCAACCATCTGGCTCTTGCTCCCTGCAAGTCTCAGCAGACCAGGACCTGCCCCTGCCACACCAGCGCCCCTGCTGCCAGCGCCTCACCCCCAGCATGCCCTCCTGTACCCGCCCCAGGAGCCCCAGGCTGCCCCATCTCAGGCTCCCCCCCAGTCCTGAGCCCCCCGTCCTTTCCCAGGCGCCTCCTAATCCCGTCCCTGTCGCCCCCCCCAGTCCTGTCCTTGGTGCCCCCCGTCCCGTCCCCGGCGCCCCCCCAGTCCCGTCCCCAGCGCATCCTACCTGAGCGTGCAGAGCAGCCAGCAGTGTGTCCAGCTGGGCCTCCAGCGTGCGGCTTCCCACACTCACCGCAGCCTCAAGGATCTGGCCCAGGCTCTGTTCAAGAGAGGGAGGAGCATGGCCATCAGGCCTGTGTCAAGCCCCCACCCCCACGTCCTGGCCACAACGACCCCACCTCAGGGCTCAAATAAGGAATCCCTACCTCCACGTCAAGAATAGAGACAGGAGGAGAAGGCTCAGGATGGAGGGCACAGACTTGGGGTAAGGCCAAGGTGAAGGTCCCCTGGGCAGGGCAGGGCATCGAGAAGACACATGACTGGGCCCCACCCACCGCTAAACCTAACAGCACTCTGAGCTCCCCTCCCACTCGAGCCAGGTGGGGACTGGTCAGTGGACAGAGCTCTGCACAGGCCGCAGCGGGCAGAGGCGCACCTTGGACACGTGGAAGGTCTCGGCGTGCTTCCTGTAGAGGGCCAGGACCCCCGGCAGGAGCTTGGGGAGCTGCTCCTCCAGCCGCTCACTGGGCAGCAGGTGGCTCATGGGCCCCAGGGCCTCCACCACGGCGAGCCGGAGCTGCGAGGGAACGGCAACATGGTGCTCCCGTCCAAGCCGGCACGGTGACGCTGAGAGTGGCCCCAGTGGAGAGGCAGAGGCCTCACGAGAACCCAGGATCCGAATGAGGAGACCCTGGGCACCACATGCCCAGGGGGTCCGAAAGGGGTCCAAAGGCAGAGAGGTCAGAGTGACCATGGCCAGGGTCTGGACAGTGGCCGGGCCAGAGAGACCGTGAAGGAAGAGCCCACAGGGGACTCATCACACCTCAGCTCAGCCCAGCACTCGGGGCGACTTGGCAGCCTCTAGGCGGAGCGGAGCCAGGGGCAAAAAATAGGCCAAATTCTGTGAAGACCTTCAGAAGGCCGCCGCCACTCCCTGATGAAGCCAGTGCTGGGGGGACACAGACGGGGGACTGGGAAGTGTAGATGGCTGTCTCCATCCCCCTCTGCTCAGACCCCTCCCCAAAAGCCTGCAGAAGAGGCTCGGGCCTTGTGAATGTTGTCGAGCTCGGGGGTGGGAGGGAGCGGCCAGCGAGCCGAGACCCAGGGTTTCCAGCTCCAAGGAGCCTGTACCTTGGCCTCACGGCTCTGCAGCCAGTGGTTGAAGAGGATGTCGTAGGCACTGAAGATGTCAGCGGCAAAGGTGTCCCTCCTGACCGTGGGGTCTGGGGCCTGGTCCCGGCTGGCCAGGTATTCCAGGGCGCTCTCGCTGAAGTTCTGCAGGGCTGCCACAGCGGTGTGGCCGTGACACATCTGCACCGCTGCCCCTTCCAACCCCTCGCCGCCTGCAGGACACCCCCCCTTCCTGGGCTGGGGCTCCGGAACTTTGTGGGGGCAGAGGGGCCCCCCACATCCGTGTCCTTCCCACACCTCAGAACCGGACCTTTTCTGGGAACAAGGGTCTCTGTAGGTCTAACTACATAAGACGTGATCGTGGGGGGAGGGCGGGCCGTGAATCCGACACGACTGACTGGAGAGAACACACCGGCACACAGAGAGGACGGCAGAGTGACACAGGGCACAGGCAGGGGAGGGACAGAGAACAGAGCCTCCCTCTGAGCCCCCAGGAAGGGCTCTGAGTGACACCTTGATCCGTAAGAATACATTTTTTTTCTCAAGATTTTAAGTAATCTCTACATCCAACATCAGGCTCGAACTTACAACCTTGAGCTCAAGAGTCGCTTGTTCCGCCGACTAAGCGGGCCAGGCGCCCTGCACTTCTCTTATGCGCCCAATCTGTGGGACTCTAACAGCCACCGTAAGGTTCACGGCGCCCACCACGAGGCAGACCTCACCCTTCGCACACAGACACGAACACCACACAGTTTGCCAGGGTCGCTGTGCCCAGAAGCCCTGGGTGCAGGGGGCTGGGAGGGCACTGGAGGTGGAGGGTGTCAGGGTGGGGCGGGGTAGGCCTAGACAGTGGTGTCCACGAAAGTGGCTTCACTTGGGGACACGCAGGTGTTCAGGAAAACAGGGCACAAATGAAGACCTATAAATGGTAAGCAAGGGCTGAACCCGGGGTCAAGGGAGAGGATGGGGACTAGAGCAGAGAGGCCGAGGCCAGACCCCTGTCACGCAGCCCCACGAAGGGCCAGGTCGCAGAGGAGCTGGCGAGGGGGCTGCAGCAGCCCCTGCCCAGCACAGCTCTCACCCGGCTCTCACCAAGGCTAACTTCTCAGCCTGGGCTCCCCAGCCCAACAGAGAGAATAAGCGCGACCCCTATGAGTACGTGAGAGCAATCAGCTACAAGTTCCCAAGAAACAGGATTTAAAGAAAAAATTTTCTGAGGAAGAGTTCACATGTGTACAAGTGCGTGAGTGAGTGGGGGAGGGGGCAGGGAGAGATGGGGAGAGAGTCCAGGCAGGCCACACACTCACTGCAGAGCCAGATGCGGGGCTCAGTCCCACGACCCTGGGATCGGACCTGAGCCGACTGAGCCACCAGGCACCCCAAGGACTCTGAGAAGAAAACCACCTCCCTGAGCACTTCTGCGCCACCGGCCGCCCTTCTGCTCAGGAGGGGCTCTTCGAGGGTCCAGCCCAGGCCGACTCTGGCCCCATAGAGCACGAGGAGTCCTCACGTCCCACCTGCCACACGGCCGCTGGCCCTGGAGAAGGGACAGAGCCCGGCCCTCCGACCTCCTTGAGCTCTGTAACCAGGAGGCTGCTCAAAGGGACCAGCGTTTCTTGACACCTTGTAGCCAGTGTTTCAGGAAAATAGGCCGCTCCGTTGCCGGAAGCAGGAAGCAACCTCCCCAGGTTGTTACTAGGTTTTTACTTTCCAATCAGTTATGCGGCACAGCTAGGGCAGAGCGCGCTCTCACACGCCCGCCCCCACCTCAAGCCCCCCTCCTGCAGAAGCCGCTCGCTGTCTCCCTCCTGCTAACAAGGCTCGCTTCACACCAGCGTCGTTTCCCTTGGAGTCTTGCTGCTTCTCCAGGCAGGGGTCACTGATCAACCGCCATCTCCCCCCGGCACCCTGGGTCTCCCCTGGCCACAGCCGCCGGGGCCACGCCACTCAGACAGCCCCAGGCAGGTTCCGGCCAGAGGAGAAGGCCGGCCCACTCCTCCGTGTGCTCCCGGACCATTTTCCCCACGAAAGCGTCCTGGTGCGGCAGCTGGGAGGCCCCGTCCCTCCGGAACCCGCAGCTCCAGGACGTCTGCCACCTGACTGCGGCCACACGGGCTGGCCGGCCAGGCCTTCCTCCTTTGCCTCCTACTTTCCATGTTCATATCTTCGCTCCCCTTTTATGGGACTTCCTCGGCCTTCTCTTCCATTCTCGCTGCCGTCTGTCGTCAGCCTCTGGCCCCGAGAAGCTCAGCGGAGCTCCCTGAACGCAGACGCTCCGCGGCAACATGCCCCGCTCGCACCTCACCCCCCGGGGGGCCATCACGCCTGGTCTTTCCTGCCGTTTTCTTCTCCCCGGACCATCTGCCCGCCTGGGGCTCGGGGCTCTGTTCACGCTGCTGCCGTGTTGCTCTCGGAGACGGGCAGCCGTCCAGGGCTGCCATCAGCGCCACGCGGTGCGGGCAGGCTGGCCGCGCACCGGCTCCCTGGGGACGCCGTCTCCAGCTCTGGGTGTCCGGCTCTTCTCCCACCGGACGCAGTGTCTGCAGACTCAGCCGCTGAGGACCTTGGAGCACACACTCCGGTTCGTGGCCAGGGCCGGTGGGCACAGGAGTCCTCAGCCCGCGCGCTCTCTCCTCCGATGGCAGGCCAAAGTGTCCGTCCGCGGAGAGCAGCACACGCCCCGCAGAGAGGACGACCCGCGCAGAGTGACCGCTGCTCACACACGACAGACATGGATGCGGTAAAAACCATCAGTGGCGTCAGAGGGGTCGGTTCGGCACCACGGGCCGGCCTCCTGCGCGGGGCCTCGGCGGCTGCGGGGACAGAGCCACGTCCTTCCTGAGGAGCCGCGCGGGGCAGACAGGGACGGAGCCCTCAGCTGTGACGTGGAATCTTCTTGTTCCCCCTCCAGCCCGGATGTGCTGTCCTCAGCGACTCCCGGCTCCCCTTTCCAGGACCTGCAAGCTCGCACCCAAGCCTCGCACCCCTCGCCCCATAGGGCCTGGCCCTTCTGGGTCCTGCTCCCAGTCCAGCCCAGGGGGAATTCCTGGCTCAGCTGTCCCAGGATCCTGAGCAAAATTCTCTTTTTACCCAAAACCAGGTCAGGGAGGATTTCTACAGTTTAACCTGGGGGTCTGCCACCACCTGCGGGGGGAGGAGCGCGTGAGAAGACAGGAAGGAGGCCGCGCCAGGGACAAGGGACGTGGGAACAAGGGATCACAGGACGGCCGGCAGGAGCTGGAGCCCCTCCCCAGAGCCCCAGGACCCGAGGCCACCGTGAGCAGGGTGGGCGAGGGCCCCAGACCCCAGTCCGCTGCTGTGAAAGGCCCCAGGTGCCCCCAGTACATAGCAGGGAGAGCAGGCAGGCCAACAAATAGCCGACAAGCCCTCACCTGAGCTCCGGGTGCCCCGAACCTGTCCTGTCCCCACACCCGTCCCTCAACGAGGACCCTCCTAACCAGAGTCCTGCTCCCCATCCCCCGCCTTCCCCGATGCCGGAGTTGCTGGCCTTTCAGAGGAAGCCACGCTACGAGGCACCTTCCTACGAGGCACCCAGCCACCCGCAGCACCTTCCTTGCTTCCCCTCCCAACAGCAACGCCTCCCTTTTCTCTAAGGGCCCAACCGTGAGGAGCCATCCCCCCGCCCCCCAGCCCCGCACGGTGCACAGCCCCCGCACTGAGGCACCGCCCTCTGGGTGCACACAGGGCAGTAGACATGGGAGGGAGGGGAGTAAAGACACCTTTCAGAGATGCCCAACACGGAGCCGGGAAAGACACAGGAAGTCTCTGCGGCTTTGTCTCTTCCCGACCCCCCAGAAGTGTCCGAGCCTCGGGGGGCTGCACCATGGTCTGCAGTCATGCTAGGCCCTCCTCCACAGCCTAGAGAACTCAGGACCCTCCCCAAACCCAAGTGGTGGGAGGCAGCACCCAGACCCTGCCCCAGGACCCCATCTTACCAGAGCAGAAGACCACCCTCATCGTATCGTGCTTGGCCATGCCCAGCATGGGCAACATGGTGCTCAGGATGGGTGTCAGGAAGGGCACCATGCCGAACACTGCAAAAGGGGGGGGCGGTGTCAGGGAGCCTCTGCCTGGCCCGGCCTCGGTGCACCTGCCCCGTGCCCTGGGGAGAGGCACAGGGTCCCGGGGCTGTGTGGGCAAGCGGTGGAGAGGCCCTCCCAACTCGCTCCGGAACGCCGGTGGGGACAGGCCACGCGCTGCCTACCGTTGGAGGCCGCGAGGTTGGCAAGGGTCTGCACGACGAAGTAGTGCGGCAGGGCCCCCGGCTGGAACTTGCTCAGCACCTCCTCCATCACCTTGCCGATGAACTGCTTCCCAACAGCCACCAGGACGTTGCTCGCAGCCTGCTGCCAGTCACACACCAATTCCTGTACCCACCCCACCCCCGCCAAAACATGCACTGATGTCCTGATCAAACAAAGGACACAGGGACTTCACCCTGAAAGTGCCCAAGAGGCAACAACGAGACAGTGTGCCCTGTTGTCAGGCTCCCGGTGAGCGCGCGCGAGAGAACTCTCCCAAGGCCCTCCCGCCCAGGAACAACACCTGCCACCCCCACCCGCAGGGAAAGGAAGTGCTTTCCTGAGCCCGGCACCGCCCTGCACGCTGCCCTGAGAGCTGCGCAAGTCTTTCTCCGCTTCAGCTCCACCTCTAAACTTACGGGTGGGCCTCCCCACCCCAGCAGGGCAGCCACGTTCCTGATGTGCTTGGGCAAAAGTCCTAGGGAAGGAGCTCCCTCCCCAAGCAGGCAGGTGCCCCCCATACCTTCACCCTGGTCATCTCGCTGGAGGCCAAGAAGATGACAGCCCTGGCCATGTCCTTGTCCAGCTCACTGAGGTGACTGCTCACAACCGTCTCCATGGCCCTCAGGATCATCGTCCGGTAAGGATGTGCCAACTGAGCAGAGAAACCAATGAGGAAGGTCCTGGAAGGTGAGCCCATGCGCTCTGGCAACCTACTGACACCTCCTGCTTTCTCTATAGGGCCGCCTCAAATCACAGTCACCCCTGGCTGCGCCAGCATGGGAGGACAGGGGCACACCTGGCCATCCATGTTGCCCCCAGGCTCTCAGGACCTCGCACGGGAAAGGACTGTGAGAAGCAGGCCTGGGCACGGGATCTCAGCAGGGGCCAAGTGTCTGTGCAAGATCCGTGGTGAGCAGATGGTGCTGGGGCCGGGGTCTCCTGGCCTGAAGCTCTCCTGCCCCGAGGGGTCCTATCACAGCAGAGTCCTCTGCCACCAGGAAGTTCTGGGGCTCCCCAGTGAGACCCGTCAGGGGAGACAGCTTGGCAGGCCCTGTCCTCACTGGGGCGTGGCCCGCCTCCAGGGCACCTTGTCTGTCACACCCCTCCCCAAGCTTCTGCACTCGCCTCAAAGTGCAGAGGCTGGAATGTAAAATGACAGCACTGCCCGCCCTGTCCTACGCTCTCTCCCCTGCTCTCTCTCTCTCTCCAGACACAGTCCTCATCGGCACGCGGCAGCTGTGACCCCACCCGGCACTCATCCTCACCTTAACTGAGGATGTGCGCGGACGCCTGGTCGGGGGGAGGGGTTCAGGGCAAGGAAGCCAAGGCGCCTCAGTGCGAGGACAGACTGCAGCAGAGGTGAGGTGAGCAGAGCACAGCGCAGCCAAGGGAGAGGCTCTGGCAGGCCAGGAGCCCCAGGGCACTCAGAGAGCCTAGGGGAGGGCAAGTAACACGCAGGCGGCAGGAAGGACCAAACTGGCCTTTCTGTGAGGACCTCCCGCCCCCAGGAATGGAGCATCCAGGTGGAGGGGGGCCCGGCACGCTCTCCAGCAGGTGGTGCCCAGGTGTGCGCTGGGACGGGACTGAGCCTGGGCGACCAGAGGAAAGGTGGCCAGAAAGAAAGGCAACTTGGGCTGGTGGAGGGAGCTCTGTAAAAGCAGGGGCTCCTCCCACGGAGGCCACAGCGGCCTCCTGCACCGCGGGGCTCATTGATGGATGCAGTTTTTATTCCTGAGAAGAGCCGACTCAGGTGGGAAGCAGCTCTCGATTGACTAACAGATCACATGAAACCTGCTGCGGTCTCCTTGGGGAAAGCTCCAGGTTTAGGTTTTGTTCCCTGGGTAAGAAATTGTGTGAAAATTCACTTGACTGTATACACGAAGGTTTATTCCTGGGCTCTTGATTCTTTTCCATTCATCCCTACGCCCATCCCTACCCGGTCTCTACTCCGTCCCTACCCAGTCCCTATGCCTGTCTTTACACCCGTCCCTACAGCCACCTCTCTGCTGGTCTCCACCCCAGTGCTTGTCCCAGTGGCTCAGCAGTAAGTCTCGAAGAGTCAACAAGTCCCCAGCTTTGCCATTTTCAAGGCTGCCTTGGCTATTCAGGGTCCCTTGAGATTTTGTGTGACTTTTAGGATGGCTTTTTCTATTTCTGCAAAAACCATCCCTGAGACTTTGATAGGGATTGCAACAGTTGCTTATTTTTATTTTTATTTAAAAAAAAAGTTTTTATTAATTTCTGAGACAGCATGAGAAGGGGAGGGTCAGAGAGAGGGAGACACAGAATCCAGAACAGGCTTCTTGTGCTTGCAGCTCAGAGCCTGACACAGGGCTCAAACCCACGAACCGTGAGATCATGGCCTGAGCCGAAGCCAGACGCTTAACCGACTGAGCCCCCCAGGCGCCCCTGCTGCTTATTTTTAAAGAGAAGGGTTTTCCACTTCCATTTTACATGGCTCCTAAAGTCCAACAGGCAGAACACTAGAAGATGCAGCTGGCTTCCCGCAGGGATGCTCCAGGGCACGCAGTGATAAGGCCACAGCCCTGTCATCTGAGCACCGGGGGAAGTGCATGGGACAGCCCAGACTGCTCAGAGCGGGCGTGGGAGAGCTCCGCTCCACAGTCTGATGTGCTGGCACGCTGCCAAGGAGCCCGCCATTCTGCCCTTCCCCCCAGAACTGACCGATTCTGCCCAGGAGACTGACCTGCACTGTGTCACCTGCAGGACGGGCCTCCACCGTGGACGCCAAGGTCAGACAGTCACCACGCGGCCCCAGTGCACGTGTGACTACCACCACCCATCTAAGGTCCCGCCTGGGTCAGTGAAGGAGTCTACTCACTGCTGGAGAACACTCAGGAGGACAGAACTTCCCACTGAATATGCTTTTACCACAAACATGCAAACGTGAAGGCAGAGCTTTCTTCTTAAAGTGGCGAGAAACCAAAAAGGCCGGGAGAGCGCAAACTCGTGGACGACCCAGAAAATGGTGAGCACGGAGCGCACGGCATCTCACTGAGGGTCGCCAGCGGTCACAGAGGCTCTCAGCCACCTTTAGTGAGTCTTCTCCAGGGACACCAGATGACGGAGATTGGGGCCATGTCCTCTAGCAGCCAGGGCGGCCCCGTCTTCTCTGACCACGAGACAGCAGTCCAGGGCATCACCGCGGTGAAGCCACCCCGCTGCACCTGAAGGGCCCTGACGCCACACATGGCAGCAGCGCGAGGCGCCGCGCAGCCACGGAGGAGCCACAGTGGACACGCCCTCCCCACTCGCGCTCTGAACGGTCCCCACCAGCAGCCCTAATGCACATGCAAACATAAAAGCCAGAACAGCGAAAAGAGCCAAAGCAGGATGGAGAGCCCTGGTCACGAGGGGTCACAGAGCTGCAGTACCAGCAGTGGGACCGAGCTAACGCCCCAGGAGATGGCGGCTGACAGATGGGAGGCATCAACTCCCGTGGTACAGAGATCCCTTTTTCCATCTCCAGGCATTAGCGCAAACAGAAACAAAAATGGTCTTTTAAAGCTGTTAAGAGTGTCTTCCCCTTCCGGGAAGGGCCCAGAGCACACCGAGAACACCTAGAACCGCACACAATGACTTCAGACCCAGGGGGCGGCAGCAACCCGGCCGCGTCCCTGCAGGGCTGCCCTGGGCTCAGCCCGCACGTGGGTCCCTGGGTCCCGTGGTCTGAGGGAGGGGAGCGCTGGAGAGGGTGGGGCTCCGAGGGCAGCCCCCCCTCAAGCCACACCCTCCACCTGTCTCACAGCGCTCCTCCACCTGCCCCTTACTGTCCCTGACGGCAAGCAGCCTGCTCTCTCTCCCTTGGTGGACAGTAGAGATGAACGGCTGTCTGTTCTCCAGCCAGCGAGTGAGTGCGGACAGCAACACGGCCTGGGCATGTGAGCAGCTGGGAGCTGTGCTGCTGACCGCCAGCCGTGCCCGCCCGGTCCCCCCCCGCCCCCCTGCCACGGGGACTCGCCACAGGACACAAGTCGAGGCAGTTCATCTGTCCTGGAAATGCCCCATGTCGAGGGAAGTTGGACTGGAAGGTGTGGCTCCCCACCCACAGAAACCAGGCTCCCCAGCTTTGGAGCCACCCTCCCCTCCCCTACAGCCCCCCCCCCCACGCCAGCCACGGGCAGGGAATACCTTCTCGTGCTGCCACAGGTGCTCCTCACAGGCGCTGAGCACCTCCGCTGGCTGCGCCTCTCCAAGGGCACACAGGGCGCCACACACCTGCTCCTGCACCAGAGGCTCCCTGTCGGTGATGGCCTCCAGCAGGATGGCAGTCAGCTCTGCGGGACAAAGCCCGGCGCGTGCTCAGCCCCGGCCGACCCACCTGCCGCCGCCTCGGCCCGTGAGCCGCGGGACGCTTGCCCTTCCCCTCCCGTCCCCCCGACTCCTGCACATTCCCGCTGCCCCGGCCATCCCAGCCCCCCACCCCGGCCTGCACCGCCTGGCCGCCCTGCACACCTCAGCCGCACACACCGAGACACTCTTGCACACACAATGCCTCCCTCCATCCCGCTCGCCGGGGTCTCTGTTTGGGACCCACCGGCCACCTGCTCCGAGGGCACTCTGGCTAACCCCATCCTGACCTTCCGTCCCAGGCTGTGTTTGCTTTGTGTCCCCTGCCCCACTGGACCGTGGCTGCTGGGACAGGCAGGTGTTACAGACTCAGGGAGGTGGGGGGTTGTCCCCAGATGGCCATCTGCCCCATGCTGGGTGGCACCCGAGTTCCACCACTTGCTCCCAAAGACAGCTCTGCAGCACCCCACCTCCCCTGTTGGCCAGCACCTTACGCTCAGAGCCAGACCGCCCCTGCTCATGCCCCCTGGACAGGACCCTGCCATCCTCGGGGTCTCCAGAGCTCCGGGCGCGGTGCCTGCACGTGGCGCTGACGGATCCTCGCTCCTGGGGATGGAGCTATGTGGGGCAAGGATGCCTCTCCCCTTGCCTCGGCCAACTCCTGGCCCTGGGGGCAGAGCCAGGCCGGCAGCCAGGGTGGCTGCTGGACCCAGGTTTTGTGCAGAAAGGGGCGGAGGCGCGGGGCCCCGCTGCACGGAGCACAAAGCCCCCTCTGCCCGACAAGCATCACTCCCCACACGGTGAGCCTGCAGCCCTCTTGGCCCCTGATCCAGCATCTACACAGACAATGGCTTCGTTTTCTTTTTTTTTCCGAGAGCTTAGAGAGAACACACTCATGCCACGCGACGGTCCTTCCTGTTCACTCAACTCCGTGAGCCCGGCTGCATCCTGAACCCCAAAGCTAGTGGGAACCCCGCCGTCCTGCGCCCCTGCCCGCAGCCCCACCCCCACCCCAGGCCGCACACTCACTCTTTGCGTAGGACTCCGTCATCTCGGCCACCTCAGCGGTGTGAGCACGGGCGGCTGCTTCTCAAACCTGGAGTAAAACCACATTCAGATCATAAGCCTCCTGGGCTTACAGGCCTTCACTGTGTTTGCATAAAACATGACTTCAGGGGCACCTGGGTGGTCCTGTTGGTTAAGCGGCTGACTCTTGATGTTGGCTCAGGTCATGATCTCACGATCTATGGGATCGAACCCCTCATCGGGCTCTGTGCTGACAGCGCTGAGCCTGCTTGGGATTCTCTCTCTCTTTCTCTCTCTGACCTTCCCCTGGTTATGTACCCTCTCCCTCTCTGTCTCAAGTATAAATAAACTTTAAAAAGTATGCGTAAAACATGATGTCAGTGCCTCCTCAGGAGGGAGCCATCTGGCACATGGCCTCCCTCCAGTCTCCAGCTCTCCTCTGCGGCACATGGCAGCCCTGCTGGGATGATGTCAGCCCACACAGCAATGGGGACGGGGACAGGGCAGGTGCGCTCCCTGCCTCTGCCAACAGCATCTTCCTTTGCTCTGTAAACAAGAGGGGGCGCACATGAAGCTGGCAGCACCCGCAGTCCATGCACAGCAGGGAGACCTGTCCCTGAGAGCCAAGAGCAAGGCTGCTCACTGCAGGCTCAAGACACCCCGTGCCTGAGAATATTAGCACAATAAGAGCCTGCACGGGCAGCATAGGGATCTGGCGGGGTCCCCAGCAGCGGAAACCAACCATCCAAACAGCCCCTGGCATTTGAGATGTGGCTTTCACAGACCGCACACCTTGAGGCAGCCCCGGCAGCAGATGGGCCCAAAGAATAAAGTGCATCAGGGGGCAGGTGCCTCTGCCTCTTCAGCGCACAGTCCCACGCTCGGACCTACGTCACAGTCTGCGAGGTCTGATAAGGTCAGAGGGACCTCAGGCCCTCAGCGCAGTAGCTGACGGCTTTCTAACACTGGCATCTTCTGTGCGCTGGCAATCCCACCTCCCTTCGATGGATCACCTCCATCTTGGACCCTCTCTCATCACCTCTCATCCATAAAAGTACAGAGATAATAGAGGAGAGTTGCCATGACCTCTCCTGACCAAGAAGACACTCGTCTGGCTATGGACACACAGGAAGGAAGGAAGCCAAGTGAGAACCACGCGTGAGTGGTGGCAGAATTATGAGTGTGTGAGAACACTATGCAAGTTCAGGAATGCAGACTGGCCCCAGGCAGGCATCTCTCCCACCAAAACCTCAATGAAATGACAGAAAAGATGCAAATGCTTGCTTTCGTTTTTTAAAGAGATTTTATTTTTAAAAAATTTTTAATGTGTATTTATTTTGAGAGAGAGAGAGACAGTCAGAGTGTGAGTGGGGGAGGGCAGAGAGAGAGGGAGACACAGAATCTGAAGCAGCTCCAGGCTCTGAGCTGTCAGCACAGAGCCCGAGGCGGGGCACGAACCCACGAACAGTAAGATCATGAAGTCGGATGCTTAACCGGCTGAGCCACCCAGGCATCCCAAAAAAGATTTTATTTTTAAGTAATCTCTACACCCAACATGAGGCTCAAACTCACAACCCCAAGATCAAGAGTCACATGCTCCACCAACTGAGCCGGCCAGGTGCCCCAAAGATGCAAGTTTTAAAAAGCATAAATCGACAAGAGCACTAGAAAACAAGATCAAATTAGCAGACCAGAAATTTCCAGGAATCCCAGGCAGAGAGAAAGCAGAAGGAGAAGACGCTGGTTCAAAGATGCTGGCATCAGCCAGGTGTTCCCCCTTTCTTCCTGGAAAGCATCTACAGTAACAAGGAAAACAAGAAATAGAAACACACATTTCATTTGTGGCAGAGCAAGAAGGCAGCAAACATCCCCAAACCCCAAAGGATGAAGGGCTAAAAAGTGGCAGCCGTCAGACAGGGTATGAAGTACGCTGGCGGCAGGTTCCAGAAAGAGTCCAAAGATACTTCTCAAAGGTGGTGGCCACACATGCTCAGACAGAAGCCAAATCCTGATGCCTAGACCTGGTCTGCATCTACAAGGCAAGTGGCTGTCCCCCGAGGGGACGCGGCTGCCTGTCTCCACTACCTGGGAACAAACAGGGTTAAAGCAACTCAAATTCCACCAAGTTCGGAACACTCTTCCTGCAAGTGCAAAAGGCCACGTGCACCCAACTCAACAGGCCAATTTGCTCTCCTGACCAAAACAACTAACAAGCTGCACAAAACACATGAAACTGTAGTTCTCAGGGTAACAGGCGCCAGGAAACGAAGGACAAGAGCCCTGCAGTCACTCAGGCTCACGGCCCGGAGGGCGCGTCCAGGCTGAGGAGGACTCACCAGCGCCCAGCAACAGCCCTGAGTTGAGACAGACTGGGGGTATCTTGGGGGACTAGGTCCTGCCAGCTTGTAGACTCTACTACCAGAGACCTGCAGAGGGTCCTTGGTCACTCTGGGGACTTACTGGTCAGTGCTGAGAAGCAGAGTAATGTCCCCAAAGATGCCTACGCCCGGAACCCGTGAATATGTTACCTTACATGTCAAAAGGGACTCGGCAGCTGGGATTATGGGCACAGACCCCGAGGTGGGGGGACTGCCCTGGCTCATGGGGGTGAGACTACCCAAAGCATGTAGTCCTCAAACTGCAGAGAACCCTTCCCAGCTGGGTCCCAGGACATGGAAGGGGTGGGGAGGAGAAATTCGAAGTGTGAGAAGGACTCCGCCCACCCTGGCTGCCTTTAAAGACAGAGGAAGGAGGCTCTGGACCACGTGATTCGGGTGGCATCTAGAAGCCAGAGGTGTCCCTTAGTGTACAGCCGGCAAGGAAACAGGGACTTCAGTCCTACAGCCACAATGAACCAATTCTGCCAACAACGTGGAAGCAGGAAACAGAGTCTCTCCGGAGACCCCGGCAAGGGGCACAGCCCTGCCGACTCTAGACGAAAGTCCTCGAGAACCCTAGGGTTATGAATAGATATCACTGAAGGCACGGAGTTCATGGTAATTTATTAGAGCAGCAATAGAAAACTAATTCGAGCACCATGTTTGAGAAAAAACTACCAAAGCCAGGGAAAGAACTACCTGAAAAGATTAGCAGCAACAACCCCCAGAACTCACAACAGACCGGGATGGGGCTGTTCCCAGCAGCCAGGGGGGAAAACATCAAAATTCACAGAGTACTGGGAAGAGCATTCAAAAGGGTTTTGTCTTGATAAAAAAAAATAAAATAAAATTAGCCACAGGCTGAACCCTGTCTGGTCTCACCTAACAAAGTTGAAAGTAAGACCTGAAGGGGCCATCTGGGTGGCTCAGCCAGTTAAGCATCTGACTCTTGATGTTGGCTCAGGCCAGGATCCCACGGTACAGATCTAGCTCCACATCGGGCTCCGTGCTAACAGCGTGCAGCCTGCTTGGGATTCTCTCTCCCTCTCTCTTTGCTCCTCCCAGGTGCACACACCCTTGGTCTCAAAATAAATAGCCTTTTTTTTTTTTTTTTTTTAAAGTTTAAAAGTAATACCTGGGTGGCTCAGTCAGTTGAGCATCCAACTTCAGCTTATGCTTCGTGAGTCTGAGCCCCACATCGGGCTCTCTGCCGTCAGCTTGGAGCCCACTTCAGATCCTCTGTCTCCCTTTCTCTCTGCCCCTCCCCAGCTCAAGCTTGCTCTCTATATATGTCTTTCTCTCTCAAAAAATAAATAAATATTAAAAAAAAAGTAAGACCTGAAAAGATAAAATTGTTCTCGAGTTACCTACATCTCAGCAAAGTTCAAGAATAATACTAGGAGCACAAAAATACCTATCACCAACAAGGTAAAAATAACAATGTCTGACATCCAATAAAAAATTACCTAGCATGCAAAGAGGAAAAAAACAACAACAACCCACAATGAGAATGAATCAATCAATACAAACTGATCTAGAAATGGTGCAGAAGAATCAGTAGACAAGGATGGTTAGACAGTTATTCTAACTGTATTTCACAAGAAGCCACAGGAAAGACCGCATATGTTAACATGAAGAGGTTAAAGTAAAAGGGTGGGAAAAGAAAAATGAGGCTGACCCTAGTTATAAGAAAGCTGGGGTAACTATATTAATATTAGAGTAATATGTTAATATGTTACTATAGTAATATATCAAATAATATATTTTAAAATATGTTAAATAACATACTATTTTACTATAGTAATATATTAATATTAGACATAACAATCCTAAACATTTACATGCCTAATAACAGAACTTGAAAACACACAAAGCCAAAGCTAATAGTAATGCAAAATGAAATAGAAATTATAGGAAAGATTTCTCTATAACTGACAAAACAACTCTACAGATAATCAGTGAGGATACAGAAGACTTGAACAACAAATACTGTCAGCCAACTTGACCTAAGTAGTATTTACAGAACCATCCATTCATGAACAGTAAGATATATATTCCTTCCAAAAGCACATGGAATGTTAATCAAGACTGACTATATTCTGGGCAGTAAAACAAATCTCAATAAATTTAAAAAGTTAAAAAATCTCCCCATAGAGGGGCGCCTGGGTGGCTCAGTCAGCTAAGCGTTCACTTCGGTTCAGGTCATGACCTCACGGTTCATGAGTTAGAGTCCTGCATCGGGATCTGCACTGGTGGTGCAGAGCCTGCTTGGGATTCTCTCTCTCCCTCTCTCTCTCTGTCCCTTCCCCACTTGTACCCTCTCTCTCTCTCAAAATAAATAAACTTAAAAAAATAAAAAAGAAATCTTTGCACAAGAAAGCTCTAGATGAAAGGCCTAAATGACGTCCCTGGGGAGTTCTATCAAACATTTAAGGAAGAAATCATACCAACTCTACACAAATTCTTCCAAGAAAATTGAAAATAAGGGAAACCATCCCAACTCTTTTTCTTTTTTTTCTTTTTTTTCCCAACTAATTCTATGAGGCCAGTATTACTCTGATAACAAAAGCATGCAAAGACATTACAAGAAATGAAGACCATAGACCAGTACCCCTCATAGACACAAATGTAAAAATTCTTAACAGTATTACATCAGATCATATCCAATCACATATAAAAAGAGTAACACTTCAGGGGTACCTGGGGGACTCAGCCGGTTAAGCATCCAACTCTTGGTTTCAGCTCAGGTCACAATCCCATGTCAGGCTCTGTGCTGACAGCAGGGAGTCTGCTTGGGATTCTCTCTCTGCCCCTCCCCTACTCGTGTTATCTATGTTTCAAAATAAGTAAGCAAACTTATTTAAAAAAAAAAAAAGAGGAGTGCACACCTGGGTAGCTCAGCCGGTTAACGTCTGATTTTCTCTCAGGTCATGATCTCATGGTTTGTGGGGGTTCGAGCCCCACATCGGGCTCTGTGCTGACAGCTCACAGCCTGGAGCTGCTTCGGATTCTGGGTCTCCCTCTCTCTCTGCCCCTCCCCCACTTGTTCTATCTCTCAAAATGAATAATTTTTTTTTAAAAAAAGTATAATACCTCATAACCAAATGGGGTTTATTCTATGAATACAAGGTTTTGTATTTTTAAGCACAGTCAATATAACTCACATTAACAGACCAAAAAAAGAAAAAACATATAATTATTTCAATAAACGCAGAAAAAGCATTTGTCCCAATTCAATGTCCACTTGTTAATAAATATTATCAGCAAACAGAAATAAAAGGGACTCCCTCAACCTGATAAAAAACACCTAAAGGAAACCTATAGGAACATCTTTTTTTTTTTAATTTTTTTTTTTTTAATTTATTTCTAGGAGAGAGAGAGAGACAGCGTGAGCAGGGGAGGGTCAGAGAGAGAGAAGGAGTCACAGACTGAAACAGGCTCCAGGCTTCGAGCTTGCAGTCAGCACAGAGCCCTACTCTGGGCTCGAACCCATGATCCGCGAGATCATGACCTAAGCGAAAGTCGGACGCTTAACCGACTTAGCCACCCAGGCACCCCAGGAACATCATCTTAATGGTAAAAGACTAAACATGATCCCTTTCAAGTGGGGAACAAGGCAAGGACGTCAGCTCTCCCCAGGCCACGTCTATTTGCTATCATAGTAGAGGGCCTAGCAAGTGCAATAAGATAAGAAAAAATACTAAAATCGTTCAAATTAAAAAGGAAGAAGAGAGTCAGTTTTTATTCACAGGTAATATGACTGTTTATGTAGAAAATCCTACAGAGTCCACAGGTGGGAGTAAAATCACTAAGGCAGCAGTAAGAATACAGAATGTAAAGTCAATATCAAATTATCAACCATATTTCTATTTGTTAACGATAAACAATCAAAAATGGAGGGGCACCTGGGCAGCTCAGTCGGTTAAGCGTCCGACTTTGCCTCAGGTCATGATCTCACGGTTCGTGGGTTCGAGCCCCGTGTGGGGCTCTGTGCTGACAGCCCAGAGCCGGAAGCCTGTTTCAGATTCTGTGTCTCCTCTCTCTGCTCCTCCTCCACTCGTACTCTGTCTGTCTCAAAAATAAATACAAAAAAATTTAAAAAAAAAAAGGAAAGTCATGCCATTTGCTGAGTTTTAAAAAATGAAACATTTCCCCCACCCCCTAAAATATGAAATATTTAAAAATAAATTTGACAAAAGATGTGTTAGACAATACACTAAAACTATCAAGCATTTCTGATATTAAAGAAAACTTGGCGTGGCTCAGTTGGTTAATTCTCGATTTCGACTCAGGTGATCCCAGAGTGTTGGGATCGAGTCCTGCATCAGGTTCCTTGCTGAATGTGGAGCCTGCTTAAGAGTCTCACTGTCTCTGTCTCTCTGTCTCTCTCTCTCTCTCTCTCTCCCCCTCTGCCCCTCTCTCCCGCTCATGCTCTCTCTAAAAAATATTTGTTTTAAAGTCAAAGAAAACTTAAATAAATGGAGAGATATACTGTGCTAAGATATCTGTTCTCCCTAAATGGATCTACAGATGCGTCCCAGTCAAAACCTAGCAGGCTTTTTGTAAAAAACCAATGGACAAATTCTAAAATTCATCTGGAAGTGTGAGGACTTAGAATAGCCAGAACAATTCCAGGGGAAAAAAAAATTGGAGGACATACACTACCTGACATCAAGACGTATATGGCTAACTGATTTTTAACAAAGGTACAGAGTCTATTCAGGGGAGAAGGGATAGTCTTCTCAACATATAGTGCTGCACAACTGGCCATCTACATCCAATAAAACAAACTTCAGTCTATACTTCACACCACGTATAAAAAACTCAAAAAGTGATTTACAGACCTAAATGTAAAAGTTAAAACTATTAAACTCCTGGCAGGGGGGGCGAAGCAACACAGAATAAAATTTCCATGACTGACACCAAAAGCAAAATCTATGCCGGGGCGGGGGTGGGGGGGTAAAAGTCATTAAAAAACCCTTCTCCTCCTCTAATACACCGCTAAGGGAATGAAACTGATGGCAGCAAGGCCCACCCCTCGGTGACAGACAGTGTAATAAACGTCAGCGCTCCCCACTGCTCTCCTCTCCCTTCCTCTGCCCTTCGCACCAGGCACTAGGTGCCGCACTCCCCCGCTGAGACCCAGTACCCGCCTGCCTCCCTGGCCCATCCTGCCTTGGCCACCCCACTCCCATGCCTCCTCGTGCCCAGAGTGCTGACCCCTGCAAACCCTGACCCCAGTGCGCCTCACTGCCGCTTACCAGTCCTGCTGCCCACAGAACCTAACTAGCGCCTTCAACATGGGCTGTCGCCACCCAGACCCCTCTCTGCTTCCCTCTCTCTCCTTTACGGGCTAGACATCCTGGCCACCTGCCAAGGCCTGGCCGCGGCCCGGACTCTCAGCACCCCTGCAAGGACGTCCTGCCTGGCCTGTCTTCACATGAAAAATATGAGATCAGTGGTATGCTCCAGTCTCCGTCTTCTCCACTGCACTGCAAGGGGAAAACTTTTGCTTTTTATCCTCAGTGTGCACAGATTTTTTTATAATACCGTTCATTGAAGGAATAGAATCAAAGTCCTCCCATATGACTCAATATTGTAAAACTGTCAGCCTTCTTAATCTGTATATATACAGAGAGTACTTGATGAAATGGTTCCAAAATTCATAGAGAATAATTAACGGGAGCGCCTAGGTGGCTCAGTCGGTGGAACAGCCGACTCAGTTTTGGCTCAGGTCATGATCTCACGGTTCATGAGTTAGAGCCCCACATCGGCCTCCGCACCATCAGTGCAGAGCCTGCTCGGAGTGTTTTCTCTCCCCTCTCTGCCCCTCCCCCACTCACATGCACTCTTGCATTCACACGCGCATGCTCTCACTCAAAAATAAATAAACTTAGGGGCACCTGGGTGGCTCAGTCGGTTGAGTGGTTGAGCGACCGACTTTGACTCAGGTCATGATCTCGTGGTTTGTGGGTTCGAGCCCCGCCTCGGGCTCTGTGCTGGCAGCTAGCTCAGAGCCTGGAGCCTGCTTGAGATCTGTATCTCCCTCTCTCTCTGCCCTTCCCCCTGCTCACGCTGTCTCTCTCTCTCTCTCTCAGAAATAAATAAAACAGAGAAAGAATGAAATCTGGCCATGTGTAGCAACACGGATGGAACCTGAGGGTGTTATGCTGAACAAAGTAAGTCAGGCAGAGAAGGGCAGATACCATATGTTTGCACGTATAGGAGGATTAGGAGGAACTTAACGGAGGACCATGGGGGAGAAGAAGGGGGAAATAGTGGCGGAGGGGGAGGGAGGCAAACCAATTGAGACTCCTGAATGCCGAGAACAAACTGAGGGCAGATGGGGTGGGGGGCAAACGGGAAGGGGGGTGATGGGCATGGAGGAGGGCACTTGTGGGGATGAGCACTGGGTGTTATGTGGAAACCAACCTGACAATAAACTATTAAAAAAAAGAAATAAATAAAACATTAACATTTTTTAATAAATAAACTTAAAAAATTAACACACAATAGCCAATGAAAGTTCTTAAAGTATATGAAGAGGAGAATTTATCCTATATTAAAGTGTATTAAATCAACAGAACTATATAGAAGGTCCAGAAATGAACACCAGTAAGCAGGTAAACATATTATACAAAAAAGGGTTTTATATCCTACAGATTAGTCAATAACAAATAGTGTGGAAATGGCTAGTTAAACACTCAGGGAAAACATTAGCCTCCCCACATCTTTCCTTATCGCAACATGAATTCTAGATGCACGTAACAGGGGGAGCCTGGGGGGCTCAGTCGGTTAAATGTCCGACTTCGGCTCAGGTCATGATCTCACAGTTCATGGGTTCGAGCCCCGCGTCGGGTTCTGTGCTGACAGCTCAGGGCCTGGAGCCTGCTTCAGGTCCTGTATCTCCCTCTCTCTCTGACCCTCCCCTGCTCACGCTATCTCTCTCTCTCAGAAATAAAACATTAAAAAAACTGTAGAGGGGCACCTGGGTGGCTTAGTCGGTTAAGCGTCCGACTTTCACTTAGGTCATGATCTCGCAGTTCGTGGGTTCGAGCCCTGCATCGGGCTCTGTGCTGGCTGCCAGCTCAGAGCCTGGAGCCTGTTTCAGAGTCTGTGACTCCCTCTCTCTCTGACCCTCCCCTGCTCACGCTGTCTCTCTCTCTCCTAGAAATAAATTAAAAAAAAAAAAAAAAAAGAACTTTAGACGCACGTAAGAGTTAAATGGAGAAATGAGAAATGAAATGTACAAGTCCTAGTAGAAAATACAGGTAGGGGTGCCTGGCTGGCTCAGCCGTGGAGCATGCAGCTCTTGACCTTGGGGGCGTGAGTTCGAGCCCCACACTGGGTGTAGAGATTGCTTAAATAAATAAAGTTAAAAATATATAGATAGATAAATATTTTGTCATCTTGAAGTAGGAAAGGCCGTTCTAGGCCAGACACTCTCTGGCGGTAAAAACTCTGACACCTCAGTGAACACTGTTCAGTTTGACAATATGACAGTTTAAAGTTTCTGAAGGTCAAAGACATACATAAGACTTGAAAACCATATACGTACACTTATACCCAAGCACACAAGCCTCCATGCTCGCACACCTCATCCAATCACCAGAGAGGAAGGTAAACAAAAGAGAAAGTAGGACAAGTCATTCACAACAGGTGTAACAAGAGGTCAACGTGTCCAACGTTAACATGCAAAGGAGCTCAGCTACATCAAGAAGACAAATAGGAAAGTGGACAAAGGAGGCTACAGAATTCCCAGAAGACACAGCCAGCAGACAGAGAGGCAGCGCTGGCCTCTCCTGCACCGGCGGGCAGCTTAGTTCAGGACACAGGCACCAGGCTCTGTGTGCGTCACAAGGCTTGGAGGGGGGCCTGCTGCTCCGCCAGCATCGGACATCATCGGTGCTGTGGTCATCACGCGGGGGGACAGTCAGCAGAGCCTGCGGAACATGTGCTGCAAGCCCTAAGGGCCACACCGTGCGATGGGGTCACCCACCTTCTGAAATGTATCTACAGAGATGTTAAAGAAACACAAACACCAAGCAGAGATCTGGTCAGACTTGCTAAAAAACATCTAACGGGAGAAAGTGGTAGGTGGGTGAGTTCATATAAACCATAGAGGAAAGAGTGGAGCTTGACCATCAAATGGAAAAGAAAAGTGTGCACAGCTGAGTAAGACCAGTTTTGTGAGGTCCCGTCCGCTGCCCGTGACCCAGGCCGGGTGGCCTGTGTACTGACACTGGACACACAGGGAGAGCAGCACAGACCCTGCTCTCTACGGTGACAAACCACGAGGAGGCTGCTGATGGCAAACCAGGACTAACACTCTGCCGGGGTAGAGGGTGCAGAGATAAGGAAGGGTCTGGAAGGCATCCTGCATCTTGCTACCTTCCACGTAAGGTACTGCCCAGGCAGCACCTTAGAGGTACCACCTCTTTTTACACACACAGAGAGAAACATTGCTAGTCAGCAGCTAGTTAACAGCAGGCAGGACTCAGCCAGGACTGGGTCCCGCAACGCTCGGCGCCCACGCCATGATGCGCTAGCAGAGGTCATGAGGCAGGGTTGACGGGGTCTTCCCTCTCAGGATCCTACACGTGGTAACTCAGTGATCAGTCACCTAAACCACGCAGTCACTGAACCACATTTAGTAAGACGACCAGGCCCCCTCCAGGCACACACAGTTCGAGCCTCTGGCTTGAAGGGCGCCCACGTGTATCACGGCTGCCACACGACATGGCAGAGGGCACAGAGGTGCTGGGCCGAACACACGTTAGTGTCAGAGGGGGCACAGGAGGTAGGGCACCATTGTCTGATGGTCAGGCGTATGCAGGGAGGCTGGAAAGTCAGACGCCCTGTGGGGTCACGGGAATGCCCCACCCCCACACCATGCCCTGGGACTTCCCCTCCTAGAACAGGAGCCAGAGGAAGAACAGGCTTCCAGAGTCACCAGGAACCTGGGCTGACGGCCTGGGAAAGGCAGGCCACAGCTCATTGCTCAGTCACTCGAGAACACTATTTCTCAACATCAGCCGTGCCACGCTGTGTCACTGGGTTCACGTGCAACCCCCCACAGCCAGGTAGCCCCCCAGCTCAGCAAGGAAACACATTCCTCACGACTCCGGCAGCCAGTGTCCCCGAAGCACCAGCCAGGAGCCCACAAGAGCCACCGAGGCTTCCCTGGAGCCCCCGCCTCAGGAGACCAATAACTGAGCTCATGGAAGGGACTCACGAGATCTGGAGCTGCAGACCCTCAGTCCGGCTGCTCACCTGGGCCTCAGCGGACCCTGGCCTGAAAGCTAAGCACAAACACCTGCTTCCAAGCACACAGGGCCTAGCGATGGATGCGAGCAAGCATGTCCCCTCCACCTCTGATCCACTGGTGTTTGCAGGCAGCAAGCAGCCCCAGGGAAATGAGAAACAGTGAGATGCAGGTCTCAACAGGCTGCAGCAGCCTGCATGTGGTTTCAAGGTAATCGAGGCGGCTCAACTCAGGTCATTCCACTGTGACACCACAGACCGTCCGGTGAACCAGGACAGCCTGAGGCCTGAAAAGGAGGATCCTGCTGACAGCAGCATCCCCAGACCCCCTGGCTGCCAGGACCATAGGCGTGGATGGAGCCACATCACAATCAAGCCACTGCCAAAGTTTCCCATGACTGATGCTTCCCAAGAGGGTCTGGTGCCCAGTGCCCGCCGGGCATCCCCACCCAGACCACTCAACCCCGACAGCTCTAGCACTCAACTCACCACGTTTACCCCTAACCTCTCCGTGACCCCCAACTCACCTGCCATCTCGACCCGTCATCATGCACTCAGCTATCTGGGTCAGGTATCAGCATCACCCCTTCCTGTCCCTCAATCTCCCTCCCCACACCCTACGGGCCACTCACTCACCCTCTTCACCCCTACCACCACCCCTTTCCAAAGTGGTCCCTGCCTCCGACACTGTTGCCCCAAAGCCAGCCTCCATCGCAACCCCACCTTTTCCCCGGGGCCACCAGACAGCCCCTCGGCTTCCCACCCCAGGCAAGGCCACTCCTCTGTGCCCCCGCCCCCACCCCTCTGTACTCAACTCACCGCCTTGAGGGGTCAGCCCCGCCCGAACCCTGGTTAGGCTGGCGAAAGGGAACGTGTGTGCAAGTGTGTTGTCGAGCACTGCCCGCGGCCACGAGCCCTCTCCTGGGGCCCTACCGCTGCACTGCAGGAAGATCGGAACCCAGCATTCGGGCCGGGGGTCCAACCCGGCCGCGCCCCACCCAGCTCTCCGCTTGACTGGAGAGCGGCGTTTCCTGCGGCCCTCCAGCGTTCCGACCTACACTCTGTGACCAATAACCCTCGTGACTTTGGACAAATTATTTCCCCGCTCCGGACCGCCTCCTCGAATGTCAGAGAAATCGGAAATACAATGCCCCCCGCGCTGTGGGGCTCTCAGAGCTTGGGCTTAGCTTGCCCTAAAGGACACCCCGGTGTCCTCGCGGCAGGGAGCAGGGGCACGGACCTCACGCCCCCCACCCCCGCCCCAGGAGGGCACGGGCACCGGACCCGGCACCCCGCATGAGGAACCGGGTGAGCGGCCAGGCAGCCGGGCCTCTTCCGGCTTGTGACGCTGCAAATCCGGCTCCTCCGGGGACTGGACGCACCTGAGTCCAGGGGCGGGCTCGGCCCCGCGACGCCCAGGACCCTCCTCGCGCTCGCCCACTGACCTTGGGGAGGCGCCTCCCGACTCGGCTTCCCGCGCGGCCCGGCCGAGCGGGTGGCCCCCAGACTCTCGGGCCCAGGCTCCCTGAGGGGCACCTCTCCGGGAGAGCTTCGCGGGCCCCCGGCTCCCGGTCGCCGTTTACCTGAGAAGCTGCGGCCGCCGCGGCCAGGGCGCCGCCCTCCCGCCAAGCCCCGGACCGGAGTGGGCGGGGCCGCACGGCGAGCCCGCCCCCGCCGCCCGCCACCAACCGCGGCCCGGCGCGCGGCAGTCCGGCCCCGCCCCCACGCGATCTCCACGCTCATTGGCTGGAGTCGCGTCCCTATCCCCCCTCCACCCCGCCCACCAGGCCCCTGCGAGCTCGAGTGCGCAAACTCCGCCTCGTGCTCCGCCCCGCCCCCGGCCGCCCCGAGCCCGCAGCTGCTGACAGTTGGGCCCGAGCGTGGCCGGGCTGGCCAGCAGGGGTGCGGCCGGCCACTGCGCAGGCGCGGGGCGTACACTTCCTTCTTCCTCCGCGCGGGACCTGGACTCCTCCCGCGTTGTGTTCCCGTCCGCCTGGGGTGCTGACACCGCGAAGATCCCTGCCGGCAGCTCCCCGCCCCGGAGAAGGCGCCGGGGACGCGGGCTCGGCGCGCCACCGTCCTCAAAGCCAGTCCCCTCGCAAACACACACCTGTCCAGGCGCACACGCCAGGTGGGCCCAGCCTGGACACACACGGGCAGTACTGTGCCCTGTTGTCTCTCACTCAGAACTGTACCTACTGAGCACGCAACAAATACCCAGAGACCCCGGGCCGCCGGCTCCGCGAGCAGACAGTGCACGTTGTTTAGTCGGCCAACAAGATGGGCAGGTCTCCGGGGACTCGGGGCTCTGGCGAGGGGCCGACAGATGATGAGCAAACAACACACCGGAAGCACTGGGAGGTGGCAGGAGGCGCGCTCAGCGCAGAAGGGAAGAAGCTGGGAGAGGGCTGCACCCCGGCCAGGGGCACTGGCACCCGCACGACCTCGGAGGCTAAAATCGGGACGTGTTTAACAGACCCAAAAAAATGAGCGGCCTTCCAGAAGCTCAGGAGGTGAGAAGAGCGACTTGAGAAGGAAGTGGTCAACGGCTACATCCAGGGCCCAACAAATGTCTTCATCTTGCAGCAGGTTGCGTCTGCAGAGAGCTGTGAGCAGTGGTGTGCGCTGCGCACACTGGGGCAGGGAGGCTGCTCAACACTGCGGGGAGGCACATTCTTTGTCCAAAGAGAGAAGGGATTCAGGCTGTTTCTGCTTCAGGGATGGAGCCCGAAAGACAGGGACAGAATCCAGAAGGCTGACAGTGAGATGCTCTGCAGATGGGGCCTGGCTCCTCAGGAAGAGCCCTAACCATCCCCCCCACCACCACCACCGGGTGGAAGGGGGAGGGGGTAACCACCGTTTGTAGAAGTTGCTAGGGCAGGAGGCAGGCCTTTTCGAAGCTCACATCTGGAGGACTCCCTTTCCTTACCAAGCCCTGCCTTAGTACCCCATGGCCAGTGCCCAGCATGGCCCTCTGCCCTCCCCCCCCCCCAGCCAGACTTCACTCCCCAAGGGCACAGGCTGCCCCAGCACACATCACTGCTGTCATTCAACTTTATTATATTATATATACTTTTAATGTTGTCTATTTTTGAGACAAAGAGTGTGAGCAGGTGAGGGGCTGAGAGAGGGAGACATAGAATCTGAAGCAGGTTCCAGGCTCTGAGCTGTCAGCACAGAGCCCAACACAGGGCTTGAACCCACGAACCGTGAGATCATGACCTGAGCTGAAGTCAGGCGCTTCACAGAATGAGCCCCCAGGTGCCCTGACTTTGTTACATTATTAATGCCAGTCTCCCTTCTACAATTGGAAGCTCTAAGAGAAAGGCCCATGTCTGTGGCTTGCTCCCAGGTGCTAAGCACTGAGCCAGGCACATGATGGGTGCTCAGTGAATCTCATCGAATTGGTGAATGACTGAGAGTGCAGAGAAAGAGGAGGGCAGGAAAGACTTTGCAAAGGGAGGATGGACAGAGAGGGGTCCTGCCTGTCTCCTCACATTCTCACTGGCTTCCAGTTGTGTCCTGGCACTGATGGGAGCTGGGAAGCTTAGAGGGACAGGGTTCCCAGGCTCCACAGCAGCAGCTCAGCGGCACAGACACCCCTGGCCGGAGCCACACGGTGCTCCCTTTTTCGGACACCTGAATAACACCCCTCTGCTTGAAATCGGGAGCCATTTCTCTTTTCTACCCCCTATGTCAGCAGGGAGCCTGTTAATCTGTCTGTATTGTCTATATCCCAAGGCAACTTAGCAAACGGGCGATGGGGTGGGTGGGCAAGGGAATCTTAAACAGAAACCTTACTCTAAGGCTGCTCTGGTCCAACAGGGATAAGAAAATGGGTCTGTCCTACCAGAGCGTCCCCAGGCCTTCACTGCAGCAGGCACACTGTGGCCGCTGTGGATCCCGGCGGAGAACAAGTCACAGGTTCACCAAGCCTCCTCCAAGACGCAGGCTCTCCTGAGGCACTGCCAGGACAGCAGTCCACAGCCACCGTGCCCTCTAGCTCACAGCAGAGAGACCGCATGTTTGGATCTCTGCTGCCCAAACTGTCACCCATAAAACAGGCATCACTTGCTTGCGCTCCAGTTTGAGATCCCGGATGTGAACAGCTACCGTGGGATGGGCACGCTGGGCACGGAAACACCAAGGGAGGTGGCAGCCGCAGCACCCGTGACTCCGTAGCGGTGCCTGGTGCAAAGCAGATGCTCAGGAACGTTAGCCGCTGCCACCCCGGGCAACAGTAGACTCTGGAGGCCAGGGGAAGGGGGCACGGACCGTGTTGGCTTCAGTCTCCTGGAGCTGGACAGTTTGAGGGGGGCCCAGATGTAGACCCTTGCTTGCCTTGGGGATGTGTCATCAAGTCTACAGAGCTCTGGGGACAAGGTCTCTTGCAGCAAACCTTGGCCTGGGCAGGAGGAGCTTCAAGGTCACAGCAGAGGAAAGCCAGGTGGCTCCCACCCCATGCCCTTCTTTTGGCTCAGCCTCTACTGCTGCCCGCCTGGGTGCCACCTTGGTACCCTCTCAAAGGATGAGGGGGCTTCGCTGAAACGGTTAAGAGCTCGTGTTGTGCTTCTTTTTCTTTCTTTATGTCCCTAGAGACCCTGCTCACCTTTCTGTGCCTACCCTCCCCACAGGCTCCCCGCTCCTTCCCCACAAGCTTCCTTAAAGGTCCCTTGTGGCCAGTCACATTTTGGGTGGCCCATAGAGGCCTCACCCTGCCTGGAGGATTCTCACCCCACAGAGTGGGCCCTATACAGGATAAGGCCGGTTCCAGCAAGATGTTCTCAGGAAAGCAGGTCCTGGGGGACAAAAGGACACCCCTCTTTGAGGGCACAACGCAGGGGCAGCTCTAGAACCTTCCATTCTAGAATCTGCCCCTGCTTTCCCAGAGTCTGCCCTGCCCCCCACCAGTCCACACCTGTGTTACTTCCCACCCATAGCTCTCAGCCCTGCTCAATGCCCCCATCCCATCAGCCTCCTCCAGCCCCGTCTCACTCTAGCCCTTCTGACACAAGTCAGGCCTCAGCCCTGCTCCTCCACCCCAACTCCCTGCACTGAGCTGGCGCACCCCGTCCCCTTCCACGACACCCTGCCCTCCATGAAGGGCAGTGCCAGGCGAAAGCTGGGGCAGCAAAACTTCATGGAGCAGGTGCGCGAGTGCAGGAACAAGGGCTGCCCGCTCTCTCCCAGGAAGATCAGCTCTGGGACCTTCTCCAAAGTCGACCTGGCCTCCGCCTCACGTGAGCGCACGCAGCACAACGCCAAGCTGGCCTCTGACCTGCGGGCCAAGCGCCGCGCCATGGTGAGGCGGGCAGCAAGCCGGCAGCCGCCCTCCAGCCCAGCCCCGGCGGGCCCCTCCCGACCCCACTGAGGCACCTCCCTGCCAGTCTGGCACCCTCTCCGGAGGCCAGGGCTCCTGCAAGCTGGCCACTCCCGGTTCAGAACGCCTCGAGAGCACCAGTGCCAGAGAGGAAGGGGAAGGCCAACACTGCCCCCCAAGGATGCTGCTTCCCAAGCTTGCCTCAGCCAAGTTCAGAAATGTGCACATGGGGCGCCTGGGTGGCTTAGTCGGTTGAGCGTCCGACTTTCGCTCAGGTCACGATCTCGCGGTCCGTGGGTTCGAGCCCCGCGTCGGGCTCTATGCTGACTGCCAGCTCGGAGCCTGGAGCCTGTTTCAGAGTCTGTGTCTCCCTCTCTCTCTGACCCTCCCCTGCTCACCCTGTCTCTCTCTCTCTCTCTCCTAGAAATAAATAAAAATATTAAAAAAAAAAAAAGAAATGTGCACAAAGGACACGGGGCCTGTCCATGTCCCCCGCCAGGGGCTGGGGTCTGGACACAGTGGCCACCCTCCACCCCTGCAGGTGGCTATCAAGATCATCTCCACTGCTGAGGCCCCTGTGGAGTTCTCCCAAAAGTTCCTGCCTCGTGAGATATCATCACTCAACGCTACCTATGAGCACCTGAATGTGGTAGGCAGAGGCCCTGAGGCAGCCGGTGCCCGTCCTGCCCGTCCCCCACTGCCAGCCCTCCCCACCCCAGCTGTCCAGCCCCCCACTCCACCCCCCGCCCCTGGGGACCCTTCTGCTTGGGGCCCAGCCCCGTCCCGAGACCCTGATCCAAGGCACTGGACAGCCCTCCTTGGGCGACAGCAGGTGGGCGGGGCCTGGCAGGTGCAGCTCTACGAGACCTACCAGGGCTGCCGGTGCTCCTACTTGGTGCTGGAGCTGGCAGCCCGCGGCGACCTGCTGCAACACATCGACTGGGTGTCCGAACAGCGCTGCAGCCCGGGGCTGGGCGAGCAGGGGGCCCGCGGCCTGTGCTGGCAGCTCGTCAGCGCCGTGGCCCACTGCCGCGGCTCCGGCATCGCGCTTCGGTGAGGGCGCTGCCCCTCCTCGGCCTGCCCCACACCTGAATCGAGGCCACCCGCCTGAGCCCAGGGCCAGCACCTCTTCCCCTTCCCCACGCAGGGACCTCAAGTGTGAGAATATCCTGCTGGGTGACCGAGGCCTCCTAAAGCTGACCGGTGAGCCTGCGGCCCAGCCCCCACCCCCCTACACTGGTGATCCCAGCCAGGCTGGACCCACAACCCTCCCAGGAGGCCCAGTCTGACCCCTGCCCACAGCTGCACTTACAGACACCCACGCACAGCGTCCCCCCCCCCCTGGCCAGGGCGCTCTCACCCTCCTGCTCCTCACGCGGGGGACTCCCTGGCCTGTGCCCCCCCCTCCACACACAGACTTTGGCTTCGCCAGCCAACCGGGCTTCAACAGCTCGCTGCTGAGCACCTTCTGCGGCTCCGTGGCCTACACAGCCCCGGAGTTCCTCCTGAGCAAGAAGTACAACAGGGAGCAGGCCGACCTGTGGAGCCTGTGAGTGGCGCCCGCAGGGACCCCAGCGTCGGCAGGCCCCGCGGGAGGGCAGGGGGGGACGCACGCCCTGAGGAGTTTGCGCCCCCAGCGGCATCATCCTGTATGCCATGGTGACCGGGAAGCTGCCCTTCAAGGAGCGCCAGCCCCACCACATGCTGCACCAGATGCGCCGTGGCCCCACCCTCAGGCCGGGCATGTCCCCAGGTGAGTGAGAACACCCTGGGTCCCTCCCGAGTCCCAGCACGGGCCTGGAAAGCAGGCAGCCAGAGAGACACCCGGGTCCAGAGAAGGGTCATGCTGTGTGGGGGAAGGAGTGGCATGGGTGACTGACCTGCACCCCACCCCCAACCCAGGCTAGGGTAAATGTATCCCAGCAACCAGGGGCCAGGGAGGCTGAGCTGGAGGAGGCCTGGACTCAGACTGCTCGTCTGGAAAGGCAGTAGCCCCACCGGGCTCTGCACCAGCCCAGGGCACGCTGCCCTCCCTCTCTGAGCCCCGACCTCAAGACTGGTGAAGCACAGACTCTCTCAAGGCATTTGGGGGGGTCCCAGTGGGCTGACTCCTCTAAGCTGCCAGCATCGTTGACAGTGACAGACATGGCTGGGGACGGAGAGGGTGGGCAGTGTGAGGGAGGCCACAGCTGTGAGCCCTCGCCCACAGAATACCAGGACCTGATCCGGGGCCTGCTACAGCTGCGCCCGTGTGCACGCCTGGGCCTGCAGCAGGTGGCCACGCACTGCTGGATGCTGCCCGTCACACGTATGCCCTTCGGCACCATGCTCAGGATGCCGCCAGGTGGGATGGAGGCCTTGGGGGGCGGTGGGCAGGTGCTGGCCCCTCAGCACCCCTCCTGATCCCCCACTGCTGCCGGTTGCTGGGAAGCCGGCTAAGCTTGAGCACACAGAGCCTGGCAGAGACTCGGAGCCTCCGGAGCCTCTGAGGCAGTGCCCCCAGCAGAGGGGACCTCACCTCGAAAGCGCTTTTAGGCAACCGCCTGAGCCCCCTGAGCCCACAGAGGCCGGCTCAAGAGGAGGCACAGGCTCTGCCCAGCTGGGGCTCTGGAGCATGAGGCCAGGCAGCCTGGGGGTGGGTGCCTCCAGGTAGCTACCATGGCTGAGCTCCCCACCTGCCATCAGGACCATGCCTGGGCACTACCTGGTCAACTGAGCACGGGTGGGCACAGGCGAGGCCAGATAAAGCTTTTATTTTGTGGAGGGGATGTGGATGTCTCTGTGCAGGAAGGGGCAGCCAGCCACAGGGAATCATCCCGAGAGAACACGAGTCCACACACCCCCACGCCAGACCGTTAGTTGGGAGAGAAAACTAGAGGGTACCGGAAAGGAAGGAGATACCTCGTACCCACGAAGCACCCAGCCTCGAGGGGAGGAGCCACAGTGGACCCCCGGCTTCACGGGCAGCGCCAGGACTGAGGACACAGGGAGTGGGGGTGCTGGGAACGCTCGGGGCAGCAGGCCGCACTCCAGTGCCCGAGTGCGAGGGACCTGGGAAGGCCAGGACTCTGGGCACAGCAGGGGGAGCGCCACGCTGACCCGCTGCCAGGCCTGGCCTGGCGGCTGAAGAACTGAGGGACCACACAAGGAGCTGGGGGAGAACAAGTCTCTTGAACCCATAGGAGGCACCAAGGTGGCGGAGGGTGGGCAAGGGAGAGGTTTGGCAAAGAACAAGGATGCAGGCACATCGGGGAGATGCTCCGAGTGTGTGTCAGGCAAAGGGCTCGGACGCTCAAGGAAACCGACCAGGGGTAGGGCCTGGTCAGTGGGGACAGCAAGTACATCACACCAGGCCAGGGCTGGAAGCCACCAGCAGGCGGCTGAGGGCCATACTGTGGCACAGGTCAAGCAGGAAGGTGGAGAGGATGATGGGGAGACAGCGCCCAACAAGCGCTCCAAGGACAGACCAAGGGGTGCACCCAGGACAGGCTGACGCTGGTCAAAATCTTACCAGGTCAGTCCTTTGAAGCTGGGTCTCAGGCAGGGCACGCTTAGGACCCCAGAACGGAGGACTGGGGGGGGGGGGGCTGGCAGCAAAGGACATCACTCCCACCTGGACACCCACGGGTGGGCAGACCTCGACAGCGCCCTGGGAGGTCGCTCAGGCTTACACCGCTGATCTGTCCAGCCCATCGGCCATCTTCCTGGAGGCACCCAAGAGTCCTAGAGCGTGGCTAGCTCTGGCTGACAGTGCTGCTCCACGGGGCCGAGGTTCTGGAAGCCAGGGGGTACACAGAGGTAGCCTCACCCTCCCAGGCTCATTGGACATCGCCCTAGAGATCCTCAGCAGGGAGCAACCGCTGAGCAAGGACAGAGGCCTGCAGCTGAAGCTCAGGTGGGTGTGGCCCCTCCAGCTCGGGGCTCCGGGGCCCGTGCGTGCCGTTCCTGCTCCTGGCGGTCCAGCTGCTGCAGCTGCCGCTCCACGTCCTCAGGCACCTGCACCTCCAGCAGGTTTTCCATGCCCTGCTCTGGCTCATCCCCAATGAGCACCTGCCAGCAGGGGAGGCAGGTGAGCAGCTGGGTGGCATACCACAGACACCCAGCCCCTTCCCCACAAACCCTGCACCCACCTGAATGAGTTTCTCACAGGCCACCCGCACGTCGGGCTCTGGCTCCCAGCTGTGTAGCTCACGCAGGATCAGGTAGGCTCCCTGGCTCCTCACCTGCTGCCGACCAGGTGCTGTGGCCGTCAGCTGAGAGAAGGCAAAGGTTATCTACACATCAGTGTGCCCGTGTTGGGGGCGGGGGGCGGGTATGTTAGGAGTGGGTGTGAACACAGCAGGGCCTCTGCTCACCAGCATGATGGCTTCAATGAGCATCTTTCGGATGTCGGCATCAGGCTCTCTCTGCTTGTCGGGCGGCAGATACTGCAGGTCTACAGGCAGCCCTGGGTGGATGGGGGGAGCCACTGGGTGCAAGCACTGGGTATCCAGGCCGCCCCTGCCTCTGTAAGCCCCATCCGTGCTCAGCAACTCACCAGCTGGAAGGTTTCAGAAGGGGTCCTGACCTGGCATCTTCTCCCCCCCACCCCCCCCACTGGCGTGCCCTTCTGCCCAGCTAACGTGCGGCTCCACCCAAGCCACTCACGCTCCATCTCCTCCTCGGAGAAGTCCTCAGGGCCAGCCAGGGGCAGCAGCAAGAAAGGGAGAATGTCCACCTCGGGCCCGAGCAACCACTCGTGGTGTCCTGGGGGGGGCAGAAATGCGGGCCCGTCTAGCAAGGCCCCAAGCCATCTCTCCGTCTCAGGCCCCCAACCGTAACACCCCCACCCCTACTCACGATGCTCGAAGCAGCAGTTGCGAAGAGTCCCCACCACCCCGCCCCTGCGCACCGAGGAGTCTGGGAACTGGGTAAGGGGCAGCAGCCGCTGGACCACGCACCTGAAGGAAGGGGTCACTCAGTGCCATCCCTGTTCACTTCGACCCCCTCCCCGCGGGCGCCCCGGGCCTCACCTATCCGGGTCCAGCAAGAAGGCGCGCGCAGCGGGACGCTGGCTGAGGTTGGAGAGCATCGGCCCCAGGTAATGCAGGGGCGCGCGGGCATTGTACCCAGGCGTGCAGAGCGCGCGCACCAACCGCTCCAGGCGGGACTCCCCCGGCTCCGCGACCTCCAGCGCTGCCATCAGTGCGGCACACGGTGCCTCTTCGCGGCTGAGGTTGGCCAGCACGGCGGCCGCCTCCTCGGCCCAGGGCCACTGTGGGTCCAACGCGCGGCCCAGCAGGCGGGCGGGCAGCTCGGGCTCGGCCTCCAGCAGCGGCCCGTGCAGGCCGGGCTCGGCAGCGAGGTTGACGAGGGCGCGAGCGGCGTCGCGCGCCGGGGCCGGGGCCGGGGCCGCGGCCAGCTCGACCAACGCCCGCAGCAGAGCCGCCTGGCCGGCTAGCAGCGTCCGACCGGGCTCGGAGCCGGTCAGCTCCAGCACGTGCCGCGCCGCCTCCGCCTGCAGGTCCGCCCGCGCCCCAGGCGCCAGGAAGGGCAGCAGCTTCGCCACCTCCGCCTCCAGGCCGGCCTCTGGCCTCGGCGGCCCTTCGGAAGTTAGCCCACAAGCCGCCGCGCCCGCACCGGCCCCTGCTTCGCCCATGCCGCCGCGGATCGCCCCCGCCGCCATCACCAGGGCTGAGGCCCCGCCTGCCAGAGGAGCGGAAGCTGCGGCGGCCAATCGGGGGGCTGGCGGCTCTGCGCGCGGGGCGGGGCCGGCGTGCGGGGGCGGGGCCTCACGCAGGCCCTGCGCTTTGTGCCGCCCGCGCTGGAGCGGGTGACCCTGGCGGCGCGCGCACTGAGGGAGTGAATGCAGTGTGACCCCAGTCCCCGAGAGGCCAGCCGGCCACTGGTAGCTGACGGATGACACGGGCCCTCTTCCTTCGTGGGTGGGGCAGAGATCCGTCCTCACTGGAAAAGTCACATGGTCCATTACTTTTATCTTTTCTTAAATTTCAGTAATTTTTTTTAATCCTTATATTTTATTTTTGAGACAGAGACAGAGCTTGAGCCGGGGAGGGGCAAGAGAGAGAGGGAATCACAGAATATGAAGCAGGTTCCAGGCTCTGAGCCGTCAGCACAGAGCCCGACACAGGGCTCGAACCCACGGACCGCAAGGTCATGACCTGAGCCGAAGTCGGCCGCCCAACCGACTGAGTCACCCAGGTGCCCCTAAATTTCAGTAATTTCTACCCCCAACGTGGGGCTCGAACTTACCACCGCAGCATCAAGAGTCACATGCTCCTTAGACTGACCCAGCCAGGCACCCCTGGTTGACTAATGTTGGACCAGCCTGTATTTCGTGACGTCATCTTCACCTGGTCATGATATACTTTTGTTTTTTGTAATGCTTCTTTTGAGGGACGCCTGGGTGGCTGAGTAGGTTAAGCGTTGGACTGTGGCTCAGGCCACGATCTCGTGGTTTGTGGGTTCGGAGTGCCAGGTCAGGCTCTGTGTTGACATGGAAAAGCCTGGAGCCTGCTTCGAATTCTGTATCTCCCCCTCTCTCTCTGCCCCTCCCCCGCTGGCGCTCTGGCACTCAGCCTCTCTCTCTCAAAAATAAACATTAAAAAAAAAAAGAGAGAATTCGTTGGTGGGTACGGGAGTGGGGGAGGGGCAGAGAGCCGGAGAGACGGTCCCAAACAGGCTCTGTACTTTGCAGTGATCTCATGACTGTGAGATCATGAAACCAAGAGTTTCAAGCTGAAACCAAGAGGTGGACACTTAAGTGACTGGGCCACCCAGGCAACCCTCTCATGTTGGTATTTTCACAAATATATTTTTACTTATGTTCTTAAGCTCTATGCCCAATGTGGGGCTTGAACTCCTGAGTTCAAGAGTCACACGCTCTACCGACTGAGCCAGCCAGGTGCCCCTCTCATGTTGGTATTTTAAGAAGAATTTATTGGTTTTATAACGGATCTCACGGTCTGTGGGTTCAAGCCCCGCTTTGGCCTCTGTCCTGACAGCTCAGAGCCTGGAGCCTATTTTGGATTCTGTGTCTCCCTCTCTCTCTGCCCCTCCCCAGCTCGTGCTCAGTCTCTCTCTGTCTCAAAAATAAACAGACATTTAAAAAAAATTTTTTTTTAAAAAAAGGATGTAAAAGCTAGACTGGCCCTTCACAAAGGCTCACCCCACAGCCGGTGCACACCTGGGCCCCACAAGTTGTCTGACCAGTGTCCTGGGAGGTTCCAACAGCTCAGAAGGAAGCCAAAGCCCTCTGAGACCCTGTACTTCACATACAAGGTATGTCGCCTGACATTTTTTAGGTAGAAGGGTCCAAAGGGTTGCTGTCCCTATTGCATCCTGAATAAAGCGCATGGGACCCCATCAATTCCTCTCCCTTCCAACCCAAGGGTAACAAAGGCACCAACAGACTCTGGTCTCACCTGCAGCAAATGACTGCAGGCTCCCTTTAATACACACACACACACACACACACACACACACACACACGCACGCACACACACACCAGTGGCCACCTAGTACCTCTCACTCCCTGCATGCTTGGCCACTTGCTGGCCTACAAGTTCCTACTTCCAGCTTGACCCCAGTAATTTACTGACAAACACTGGCTGAGTGCCTGAGCAGGGACATGCCCGCACGGGACAGGCCCGTCTGCAGGCAGACAGGCCCACCCCCACCAGGAATACTGCTGCACCAAGTGCTGGCCATGCCAGACTCCAGCATGGCCCCAGCTCCTGCCTTGCGCATGCAGCTGGCCACTGGGAGATTCACAAGACGCCAACAGGACCTCCCTGTGCACCCTTGCAGCCCCCAAAGATGAAGGTGGCATCCAGTTTTCTGGCCATGACCTCTGGACTGTATTTTCAGGGGAGAGCATTTGGTTGGAGAGCCACTTCCCGACTCCAGGCTGGAGGGAAGAAGAGACTGGGGCCACCAGCCTGGTCAGCTGCAGCTGTCAGGGTTCGTGTCACCTGGTAGAAAGTAGCGCTGCAAGGTGGGCTGCAGGAGCAGTGGTGGCAGCGGACGGGCAGGCCTGGGCCAGCCCGGGGGGAAGGGCCGAAGCTCCACCCTTGGCAGGGGCAGTTTCAGCATCCGGATGGAGCCGTGGAGGGTACTGCCCACCTGGACCCGGGACGGCATCTGGCCTGTGGGGCAGCAGGACGGTGAGGTCTCAGGCTGGGGTGAAGCCGGAAGTCAAGGGCCAGTTCTCCCCCTGTCCCCACTCACCCCTTAGTCTCATTGCACACCTCTGGACCTGGGCCTCCTGAAGCCGGGGGATGGGAGAGTGCCTGGAGGGGCAAGGAGATGGGTTGGGCCCCGCCGGCCCCTCAGCTGCCCCACACAGGCCCTGTCCAGCCTGGTGGCCTCCTCACCGGCCATCGCAGGGCTGTGGGAGCACCGTGTTGGGTGCAGGCAGGCGCAGGCTCAGGCGCGGGCTCTCGGGCTCCTCCTGCAGGAGACTCTGCTGCAGGGCCCGCTGCTGCTCGCAGAAGAAGTTGAGCGCATCAATTGGCTCCATGTCCAGCATCTGTGACCGTGACCAGTCTGTCTGCTCCAGTGGCGGTGGCTCATCTGGCAGCGCAGTGGGGGCTGAGGAGCGCAAGTGGCCCTCAGACAAGGGGCAGAAGTGCAGCAGCATCTCTGACAGCGAGCGTCTGGTCCGCCAGAAGCCCACTGGTGAAAGCATCTGCTGGGTTTGGGACTCAAGGGTGGCCATGTCCAGCTCCCCAGGTGAGACCACCAATGAGGGGGCCCAGGAATGGGCCGAGGATGTCCCTGAGACATGAGCAGGTGACCCGGAGAGCCGGGAAGTCTGAGACGAACACTCCTTGGGAGGAGAGTAAAGCTCTGAGGTTTTGGAGACCTTGGGCAGCACCTCTGACAACCTGGCTACATGAGGCTGCAAGGACTCCATCTGTGGGGGGAGCAGCCAGTTGACAGCACCGCCAAGCCCAAGGCAGAGGCTCTCCCTCCCCCAGCAGAGAGGCCTGGGTGGTGCCATCCCTGGCCCCGGGCTTGGGGCTGCAGACTGCTCCCTGGGGAGGAGGAGGAGGACCCCCACAGGTGGGGGTGGGGGTTGGGAGACAACAAGAGAGGACCAATGAGCACAGGTACAGAGCAAGGCAAAAAGCCAGACAGCCTTACCTGGACCTCCCCCCCCCCCCAACGGCCTTGGGAAAAAACTAGAGTCTCCACTGGTACGGGCCCCGCCCCACCCCTGTCTACCCAGACCTGCAGCCGCCGGATCATTTCCTCCAGCTTCTGCCAGCAGCATTTGCGCAGTGAAGCCTTGGAGCTGGCGTCCGGGCCCTGGACCCAGGTCATCTCCTTGAACAGGAAGCCCTGTGGATCCTGAAGGCCTAGCGCTTCCAGCAGCTCCTTGAGCCCGGGCCTGGGACAGTGGTGAGCCGCTGGCTTACCCAGAAGCCTTCCCCAGCTGGCGGTGAGGGGAGCGCGACTCACCGGCAGGAGTCTGGCGAGTAGAGGAAGTAGGACATGAGCTCCAGCACCACCTCGTGGGAGGCCAGGGAGCAGGCCAGGAGGAGCTGCAGGGCCAGCATCACGAACTGCTTTTGCGTCTGGTCCTGAGCGCAGAGGAGCGGAGAAGCCCCATCGGTGCGGGAGGCCCGGGGCGGGGCTGGGGCGGGCCGGTGGGCGGGGGAGGGGTGGGGCTGGGGCGGGGCGGGGGGGGGGGGCACCTGGAGGCTGGGGGCGGGCCGGGGGGCGGGGCAGGAGGTGCACCTGGAGGCTGGGGGCGGGGCTGGGGGGCGGGGGAGGCAGGGCTGAGGCGGGGCTGGAGGCTGGGGGCGGGGCTGGGGGCGCACCTGGAGGCTGGGGGGCTGGTCCAGATTGAGCAGACGCAGCAGGACGGCCTGCAGCCGGTCGCAGAGGTCCTTGCTCAGGTCGGGCCGCAGCCGCAGCAGCGCTCGCAGGAGGCGCACGCAGTCGGCCCAGGAGGCTTCGTCCAGCAGATCTATGAACAGCGAGGCCAGGCCCTCCACCGTGCCCGCCTCGGGGTACGCCTGCGAGACCGCTTGCTAAGGCCCTGTTCCCCGGGCTGCCCGCCTCCTCACCAGCCTGTGCTCCCCAGGTGCCCAAGACCCCGAACCTTCAGGGTGAAGATGGGGAACAGCTTTTTGAACCAGTTCTGGCAGACAAAAAACTGCAGGAACTGGGGCAGATGCCCGTAGCGCTCCTCCCAGAGCGAGCGCGCGTCGGGGTGCGGGAGGCCGCGAGACCCCTGGGTCCTGGCGGAGGCTTCCTGAGAGGGCGCGGGCCGCCGGGGCTGCGGGGTCGAATCCTCGGAGGTCTGTGGGAGCAGCGGCAGCAGCTGCAGGCCCCTCCTCTCCGCTCGGCCCCGGGCAGCCCCGCGCCCTGGCGGGGGCCTACCTCTGCCTCCTCCCACTGCACGCGTGGGCTCGGGAAGTCCGAGGCCCAGTCCAGATACAACTCTTGCTGCTGCTCCTCCTCCTCCTCCTCCTCCTCCTCCTCCTCCTCCTCTTCCCCCAACCACCACCGGATCAGCTTCTGCTCCCACTTGGTGTGGCGCCGCCGCCTCCTGCGTCGCCGCAGAAGCCACATGTCGTCCTGGCTCCCACCTGACTGCAGAGGGGAGAGCACGGGTGGCCGCTGGCCCCTTTCCACAGAGCCCGAGGGCGAGCCCCCCAGCCTCCCCTTGCCTTGGATCTGGCGTGGCTGGTGGGCGGGGTGAGGGCTCCGGGGCCGCTGACCTCCCCCTGCGGCCACATCTGCTGCAGCACCGCGGAGTTGGGCACGCTGCCGGGGAAGCGCACGGGCCTGCGCCAGTTCTGCGGGTGACACGCGGGGCGGGCTGAGAGCCCAGCTCCACGCACCCGGACCCTGGCCAGTCCAGCTCGCGGCCGGGTCTCCGGGAGCCGAGCCGGGCTCGCACTCCCGCGCATGTGCACCTGTGTGCAGCCTCCGGCCGGCACAGACCAGGAACTAAAACTTCATCCTGTTTTTGAAAGAGGAACTACCGGGAGCTGGGCAGCGGCCCAACAGCGGGCTGCCCCCTGCATTCTGCGACACAAGGGGACACTCTGCCCCCTCAGTGGGCAGAACGTGCAACTCTTGGTCTCAGGGTTGAGAGTTTAATCCCCACACTGGGTGTGGAGATTACTTAAAAATAAAATCTTACAAAGAAAAAACGAACACTCTGCAAAAGCTGTTTTCCTGTAACCAAAGTGACCAGAAAGCCAGTGGAGTATACAATGTAATTACATCTTCTAATCACAGCTTTTAGAAAGCAACTTGCGGGAGTTTCCTAATACTTCTGCAACTTGCGAATGAAGAACCCTGGCTTTTGCTCGTCAACGGGACGCAATCTGGGTTGCTACCAAATCTGTGCCACCCGGGTTGCAACTGCCTCTTTTCTCAGTCAACACCCAAACACCCATGCAGACAGGCAAAAAGAACCTTTAGAAACCAGACAGAAGGGCAGTCAGGGAGGCATCAACTGTGATGACTGAGTAGGAAATCTGGGCAGCCGCTGGCCTCTGGGGCGCCCTGTCACCCCCACACTCTCTCTCCATAGGAGCTGGCCCCCGGCCTGGAACAGGGATGTCTTTAAGAGCTGTACTAGGAGCCTGGAGAGGGGGGGCTGAGGGTGTGGCCGGACGGTACAGCTGAGGGACGGATCAGCGACCCCCTGGCCAGATGACAGCGGCAGAGTGTGCAAGGACTCAGGTGGGAGACGCTGGGAAGCTGGCAGATTGTAAGGGGCCAGCTCCCACAGACTCTGCTCCTCTAAAGGGAGAGGACTCTGGTCTTCCAAGCAAAGTCTATGTGGCACCTGCCCACCCAGCACTGTCGCTGGGGAGGAGGAGTGCGGGCACAGTCAGAGGCTCTGGCTTTGCCCAGTGTCTTCTCCGGGCGTCTCTGGGCCTCTGGCAGCTGGTTCCCGAGAGCACGGGGTCAGGGGCACCCAGAAGAGCAGCACCATAGCTGAGCCGGCCAGGAGGGGCGGGGAAGGCTGCGGGCGGCTCGTAGGTCAGCTTGGACCAGGAGATTTCCAGCGAAGCAAGATGGGGTTCACGAGAAAGTTGCCCTTGGGGGGAGGTGGGCCTCTCTCACCTGGTAAGCCTGAGTGGTGGCAGGGAAGAACCCTCGGAGGTTGGAGAGAAGCTCTTTGGGCCGCCTCTTCATCAAGAGGGGAATCTGGGGACGGGAGAGGCGCTCAGAGCCGAGCATGGACCCCCAGTGCCCCTGCAGCCCCGCTCTTGGGTGGGCAGCGCCCACCCGCTGGGTCCCTCACCCTGCGCTCTATGTGGGGGGATGGCAGGTCCGCAACCACGGGCTTCTCCCCTTGGAGCCGCTCCAACTGCAGTTGCAGGTCCAGACTGAGGCCCAGACGGCCGCTCAGGGAGGAGCGGGCCAGCAGCTGAGTGACGGAGAAGTTGCAGGGCGGGGGGGCAGGGTCACGGGGGCAGGGTAGAGGTGGGAGGGGTGGGAGGCCTTACCTGGGAGGCCCTGCTGTGCACCCCCCGGTGGGAGGGCGGGCTGGGCAAGGGGACTCGGGGAGGGTGGGCAAAGCGCTGGCCCCCGGCTCCCAGGTCCTGGAAGGGGAGGGCAGCTGGCCCTGCCGGGGTTTCAGCGCAGACCTCAGCCTGCCTAGGACTGAGGGCAGCTGTGGGCAAGGCACACACATCCCAGCTCTCCCTCTCCAACGTGAGGGTCACAGTGCTCCATTGCTGGGACTCTCTTCCAGAATGCACGCCCTGGAACGGGTGCAAAAGGGATAGGCAGCATCTGAGGCCCCGGGGTGAAGGGACGGGCCGGGGTCCGGGCTGAGGCTGGACGGAGGCTTTACACCCACCAGGAAGCCAGGGCCATAGACCAGATGCATATAGTTGTCAAAGGCCTCCTGGCGCTGTTGCCAGGAGGGTGGGCGATGGGCTTCTGGGACCACCAGCCCCAATCTCAGCAGCTGAAGGTCTCGATCCCGGGAAACCAGGGCTTCCAAGTCCTGGGGTGGGGGGTTAGGAGTCAGCCCATTCCTCCTTCAGTCTTGCCATCTGCTTCCCAGACAACCACGGGAATCCCAGGCCTGCCCCACGGACTGAGAGAGAGTGGCCCGAGCCCAGGGAAGGTTGAGGGCTGGGGCCTTGGGGCGGTGAAGGGGTCAGGGATTGGGGGTCGGGGATTGGGGGTCGGGACCCACCCCACCTCCACCAACACCGGCTGCTGAGGTGTTGCCGTCTGGTGATGGATGAAAGACAAGTCCGTGCTGCAGACAGGGATGGGCACAGGTGGGACACTAGATGTCATCACCAGTGGGGACTGGGCAGAGGCTGGGACAGGCACCGGGGGTAGGCCCGGCCAGGCCTCTGTCAGGACACAGCCAGCAGCCAGGAGTGGGGATGCCGGGGCTGGGACGGGACTGGGGCGGCCTAAGAGGCCCGTGGGCTCTGGTTCCTTGTGCTGGGTGCACGCAGCCAGGCCCGGACTCGGGGACGCTGGGCAGGGGCCTGCAGCACAGCTCAGCTGGGCCTGCCAGCACACCTGAGACCGGCCACCCCGTGTAGGGTAGCGAGCCTCTGCAGCCGGGCCGAGGTCAGCGACTCCTGGTTGGTCAGTGGCAGTGGAGGGTCATCCACCACGTCAGGGACCGTCTGGCACAGCTTCTGAACAGGAGAAAGGAACCTATAGCTCTGGCCTCAGGGGGCTCATCTGCCACAGCAGCCTCTCCCTGCCCATCCCGTGCTCACTGAGTACCTTAACCAGGTAAGATGTGGGCAGGTAGAGCCTATGGGACACCAGGCAGAGTCGGGAGCCCAGAGCCAGCACCAGGTCCCCACTGTCGCTGCAGAAGGTCAGGGCCTGAGGGGCGCCATTCAGCTGCAGGAGCCTGGAGGGAGTGTCCAGGGCAAGAGACCAGACCTGCTCCAGAGTAGGAAACTGAGGCACTAGCAGGAGCAAGCCCCCTTTCCCCTGTCCAGCCTCTGGGCTCTGCTGGGGGCAGAGGCAGGGGAGCCCAGCTGGCTGCCCACAGGCTCCCAACCCCTCCCTCCCTCCTTCCCAGCCCCAACCCACCTCAGCAGGCGGTTCTTGGCTGTCCAGATGCGAATGGTGCAGTCCAGGCTGGAACAGGCATACAGCTTGAGGGTGGGACAGCAACACAGGCCTGAGGGACCCGGGCTCGGGGTGAGGGGCCAGGGCCAGCTGATGGCCTGGGCTTTCCTTGTGCCCTGTCCCTCACCAGTGATGCGGTCCATGGGGTCGTCCTGGGGCCGGTGATCATAGCGGAGGCTGTTGCCCAGGCCAAACTGCACCAGGCCATAGGTGGCGCTCTCCGGATCCTCGAAGCCGACAGTGACCCGCTTCCCCAGCGCACAGAGCGCGGTGGCCGGGTGGCGGCAGGAGAAGGTCCGCAGCAGGCTGAGGCTCTCCTCGGCGTAGGGGAAGACTCGCCACATCTTCACCGTCAAGTCTCCGCCTGTTCAGGCAGTGGCAGGGGCTGCGCCCTTGTCAAAGGAGGGGAGGGGTTCCCAGGCCAGCTCCGGGGGGGCAGAGGGGGTAGGGGAGGAGGGATACTGACCAGAGGACACGATAGAGTTCCAGGTAGATGCAATGGCAGTGACCGGGCCCGGGCTGTGTGCCTCGGTTTGGAAGACAGTCTTCGACCAGCGCCACTCGAGGACCGACAGGGTGCCATCCGTGTACCCCGCCACGGGCAGGTACCTACGCATGACATCAGCCAGTTGGCACGGGCACTATCGCGTTGCCCCACGTCGCCAGCTCTGGCACCCACCGGTTTTTGTCCTTCCGAGCCTGGGCCAGGTCACTGCCGCACAGCTCGCCCCCGTGTTGGCGCACGATCTCCCAGTTGGCAAACGCGCTGCTGGGGTCTATGAGGTGGCTGTAGAGGTGCAGGCAGCAGGGCCTGGGCGCAGGGGCCGGCGGCGGGCACACCCGGTTTAGCACGCGCATGGGGGAGCGTGCAGCGTTGGCACACACCAGGTGTCCGGCGCGTGTCAGCAGCCACAGCGCTTCACGCGGTAGGCAATAAAGCACCGAGGCTGCGCAGTCGTCGGGTTCAAGCAGCAGCGCGCTCACGGTGCGCCCCGTCGCAACCGACACCAGGTAGACCGAGCCATCGGCGCATGCGCACACAAGGCGCGCGGGCAGCGCGGGGCGCGCGGGCGCGGGCAGCGCAGGCACCGTCTGCAGGTGGAGCACCGGCGCTGAAAGCTGTGCCAACGGCGAGTAGAGCTCGCGAAGGAGCCACAGCCCCACGCTGCTCGCGCTCAGAGCGAGCACTGGCCAGCCGGGGCCAGCGGGCGCCAGCAGGCGGTTCACGTGCCCCGACGACACCGCTCGGGCGCTGCCGCTCAGCGCCACCTCGCCCACCTGTGCGGACACCTGCAGGTCCCACGTGCGCAGCGTCCCGTCCTGCGAGGCTGACAGCACGAGGGCGGTGTGCGGGAGCACGGCCACAGCCGTCACTGGGCCTGTGGGAGCGGCGCCAGGGGTTAGCGAAGGGGACCCCGAGACGCGAGCAAAGGAGCTAGGCGAGAGCAGGCGGAGATCCGGACGGCCCAGGGCTCTTACACAGGGCGGAGGGAGAATGGGCCTAGGTGGAATGGCGCACCTGTGTGGCCCACGAACACCATCCGGACCTGCCAGTCCGCCTCCCACACCTTGACGGTGCTGTCGCGTGAAGCCGTCACCACAGCCTCCACTTCCTTGCAGTAGGCCAGGTCCGAGATGGTGCTGAAGGGGAAGGGAGGCCTCTGCACACTCAGCACCTCCTGGGGTGGGAGCCCCCGCCGCCCTGCTGTGACTTGCTTTCCCTCCTGGATTCACCTGTCCGCCCTCACCCCACCTTCCTCCGGGTCCCTAGGCACCCCTCACGTTTTATGCAGGTCCCGGCGCACATCTACGAGAGCCCAGCTATGCAGATCAAAGGTGAGCACAGCCGAGCCATAGGCCGCGAAGCAGCCTGGGACTTGGCGGGAGGGCAGGGGTCCGAGAACCAAACGGGTGAGTCCACCCGCAGGGCTTGGTGGCAGCTGCAGAGGTGACCCACAGGGCACCAGGCGGCGACCCCCGGAACGGAACTTCCGGAGCACCAGGCTGCCGCCTGCCTCTGCCACTAGCAGCAGCCCCAGGCTGGGCACCGGCAGACAGCAGATGGGCTGGTGGCCTGGCCCCCTGTCCGGCCCTGGCTTGCTCAGCCACAGCAGGCTGAGGTCAGGCCTCAGGATGGCCAGCCCCTCGGGGCCCCAGCCCACAAAGCGGCCCACAGCACCCAGCGGGCCTGGCACTGCCACCAGCCCCGTGAGCACTGCTGGGGCACAGAGCTTCTCATAGGCCCAGCCGTCTTCTCTGTGCAGGTGCAGGCGGCCTGCGCCGTCCAGCACCACGAAGCGTCTGCCCGCTGGGTCTTGTGCCACCGAGCGCAGCCCAGCCGCCACTGTCAGGTGGCGCAGCGGCTCCAGCCCGTGTGTCAAGCGGGCCACGCACAGCTCTGCTCTCTTTTCCTGCGGGCCAGGGTGAGCAGGCCTGCATTCAGCTGGGGGAGGGAGGCACTGGGGGCTTACTAGGGACAGCCAGGGGAAGAAGTGGGCCAGAAGAGGCCTCGAGGCAGGTGCCACAGGCAAGCCCCACCTTTTCCACGAAGTCACGGAGGCCTGCACGTAGCAGCAGCCACAGCTGGCGGGCACGGGCGCGTGGGGCCATGTTCTGCCACTGCCAGCTGCTGGTAAAAAGCTGTGGGGCTGGCTCCAAAAACGACTCTGCGGGTGGCAGTGCAAACTATCACAGTGTGGTCTTGCCTCCAGAGGCTGGAGGCAGCCAGGGGGCCTCCTGAGGGCCCCACCGGATTAGGGGACTACCCAGGGGGTGCTGTGTCATGGCAGACAGAGCTGGTGCCTGAGTGAGACCCGTCGGGTGGGCGTCTGGGGCGGCGAGGCCAGGCCACCTCACCGTTCTTTTCCTTGAGCAGCCCTGGGTCCGGGACATCATAGCTGTCGGTGTCATACAGGTCGAGGTCCTGGATCAGGCTGTCACCTTCTACTGAAAAGGGGTTGCTTGCATCGGACACTCCAGTCTCCATTGCGGCGCCCGCAGGTCCAGGCCGCTCAACAGCCTCCACCGGCCGTTGCTAGGATACGGGCGGCAATAGGCCCCGCCTTCGACGCAGACCCCGCCCCACACGCAGCTCGGAGACTAGGTCCCCACGAAATCACAGAAATTTTTTATTGGAAACAAACCAGCTGCAGCAAAGTGACACTCAGTGCACGCTGCCCAATGGGCAAGGTAGGGGGGAGGGTGGTACAGGCGGGCGTCAGGGGCTGGCCAGGACCAGGGTGGTGACCGCAGGGGCCTGCTTACTGGGTCTCGGGCCCTTGGGCTGGAGTGTGCAGGCCCAGGCCTGACCCAGCACAAAATACAAAAATAAACTCTGTAGTCCAGCTGTCCCTGCCTGTGTCAGTTCGTCGGCGCAGGGCAGTGGCCCTTCCCACCGGGCCCCGTGCTGTCCAGCCCAACCACAGCAGGGCAGCTAGAGCCCGTGGGAAGGAGCAGACGTCTGCGGGCGGGAGCCGAAGGGCTAGGCGGGCGTGGCCTTGGGCGGCGCCGGAGCCGTGGGGCGCCCAGGGTCCGACCACCAGCCGGGGAGGCCTTGGGGCACCCTCAGGTGGGGGTTCCAGGCACTGGCTGAAGCTGAAGGAAGCTGGGGCCTCTGCTCCTCGTCCTCACATACAGATCACTGGGACCCTGGGCGGAAGGCGGCACACAGTGAGCTTCCGGGAGCCAGCTCCCAGCAGGCCAGGCAGAGAGGCGCCCACTCTGTCCCGTCCACCCTGGCTACCGAGAGCCAGGCCACCGCCACCGCCTCGCACCTGTCCTCCTCCATGGCGCTGGTCTCCTCGGGTCCACCCTCGCTGCCTCCGCTTCCGCTCTCCTCCTCCTCCTCCTCCTCCTCCTCTTCCTCCTCCTCCCCCAGCTCCATGTCCAGCTCGTTGCCCGCCTCCGAGGGAGTGTAGGTGGATCCGCTGGGGAAGGCGTGGGAAGGGGTCTAAGGACTGCCCGGCCCCAGCCTGTTGCTGACCCCAGGGAGGACAAAGTCGGGAGCGGGGTGGGTGCCGCTGGGGGACTGGTGCGGGGGCCGAGCCGGCGGAGGGCAGGGGTCGCGGGTGCAGAGCCCTCTGCGGGCCAGGGGGCGCGGGGGCACAGCCCTCTGTGGGCCAGGGCGCGCGGGGTAGAGTCAGCTGGGAGCCAGGGGGCGCAGGGGCTGAGCCCTCTGTGGGCCGGAGCGCTGGGGGCAGAGACGGCTGCGGGGCAGGGAGTGCGGGGGCCGAGCCGGCGGAGGGGAAAGGAGGCGGGCAAGTGCCAACCTGATGGAGCGGCAGCTGAAGAAGACAATCCGCTTCAGCCGCTTGTTGTAGAAGAAGTAGTTGAAGGACCAGAGGCTGCCATCTTCCCCGAAAGGATCTGAGTCCAAGTCCGGGTTGTAACTGGGGAGCGTGGGGCAAGAGGTGGCATGAAGGCCCAAGCACCACACACACCCGTGGCCCACCTGCAGGAATGCCGGCCCACCTGTAGATGTCACATTCGGACAGACAGATCTCCTCATCTACTGCATTCCAGAGCTGTGGCTTCAAGGCCTTGAAGTCCTCCCGTACGGCCGAAAACAGACTGCAGTTGACTGCGTTCACCACCTAGGATGGTCATAGTTGGGACTGGCTGTGACGCAGGACAGGAGGCATGAACCGGGCAGAGCCCAGGGGCCACTATGAGTCAGGAGGACAGTCGGGATGGCTGTGGGGCTGCGGATCCCTCCCCCCACCCCCCCCGACCCTCACCCAGCTGAGGCTGGGTTCCCTGCTGAACTCATGGCTTCGGGCTGTGCTGAAGTCATAGTCAGGCCGGAAGGACTCGTTGAGCGTGGCGATCAGGTAGAAGAGGGTCTTGCGGCTGCACTTGTCACTCAGTGGGCCCTCGTCCTCACCACCTTGGCTCTTGCTCAGTCTGCAGAGAGAAAAGCATCAGCCCAGCACTGCCACGTGTCCCACAGCCCACAGCAGACACACTCTGCCCCCACTTACCTGCTGGGGCTGAGGCCTGACGTCTGGGGGGGAGACAGTGCCTCCAGCACGTGGGGCTGGCCCTCCTGGCAAAACTGCTTAAACATGTGCTTGTCATCTCCCGCCATCTTACACGAGTAGCTCTCGATCCTGCAGGATGCAGAAGGGACCACGGGGCATGCCACCCATCAGGTTCAACTCGAGGGTCTCTGAGACACCAGCCTACACAACCGCCCCCCTCACCTGCCAATGATGTGGGCGTCTCCAGTCTCCACTGTCAGCTGCGAGTTGATGGCTTCGAAGCTCGAGTTCTCCAACAGCTTCATGTCCTTGGGGAGGGTGTCCTGTGCTTGGAGGGGCTAGTGCTGCCTGAGGATGGGAGGCCAGTCCATGAGTATCAGCCCCTGGGGCTCCGCCTCTAGCCTCCCAACTGGGTAAGCGGAGCCGTTGTAAACGAGCCCGGTCTCTCCTGCAGCTTACTCCTAAGCCCTCTGCACTGGCAGGAGAGGCAGATTAGATCCTGTTACCTGCGGTGGCGGTGGCGAGCTGAGGCTCCCGATCGGCCAGCCTTTCTCCCCGCCCCCACACTTGGGGGCGCACCGGGGATCTTGCTCATGCTGGGCCTCTGGTTTATCTCCCTGGACACTGCCCACCCCGACAGAAGTGCCTCCCCCACCGTTAAGGGTGAGGTTCACTGGGAGCCCGCGAAAGCATGAGACCCCTGCAGTACCCCTCCAGCCAAGCTCCTCAGCTAGAATAATAACCCCCACCGGGTTGGGATCCAGGACACCTGCGGATGGGGCCCTGCGGTCACCTGGGCACAGCGCTCTTCCCTGTTCTACAGACTCTCTCTAGCGAGGTAAAGAGGGGACCCATAGGCTTCCTCCGTTCTTCTCCGTAAGTGCGCCTAATTTCTTCGGAAATTAGTGACGCCACGGAACACAGGCAGACACCAAGACCCCCGAAGGGCCTGTCGACTGACCGCTAGCGCTCCAGCGTTAGCCTGGCCGCACCCGCCTCTCCGCCGGAGCTAAGGAAAACCCCAACTTAGCCGCGGAGAACTACAAATCCCAGGAGGCAGTGCGCCCCGGGATACGCGCACGCGCGCCGGCGCGAAGACCTCTGGGGGCTGAAGTTCTGAAGGCCCCGACACGGCAGCGGGCACAGAGCGGACACCTACCTGCCTGCGCAGCGCTGGGTCGCCGGGCCGGGTCTGGTCGGTTGACCTCCGCGCGGGTGAGGAGGCGGTGTGGGCTCCGGGCAGCGCGGACTCCTCAGGACCGGAGGGCGGCGCCGCGGCCTCCGTTCGGGCCGCACTGTATCCGGGGGAAGAAGCTCCGCGACGACGTCCCGTTACTCCCGGCCTTGCCGGCCCTGCCGGGCTGCCACCGCAACATAGCCTCGCCCCTGCAAGGCGACCGACTATCGCGACCGACCTGCCCGCCGACCGCCACAGAAGGCCCGAGAGAGCAAAGGACCGAGCAATCGACCTCTGCCTCTCCGGGCCGGACAACAACAAGCGTCCGCAAGGCCCGGCCCCCCGCCCCTGAATGGTCCGCTCCAGCCGCCGGGATCGAGAGCTCGGATAGCCATTGGGGGCGACTCCCGCCGTTCACCCCTACCTTCCACGTCTATTGGCTGCCCTGTCTGTCCGTCACTCTTCTAGCCCGAGCGATTCCCACCTCCTTTCCTGGCGCTCATTGGTTGCGGCTTCTCGCTTGTCCTGCCCCTGGTGTCAGCCCGCCTTCCCAGGAGTGGCTGGCCGACCGACGCGGGGTGGGCCTGCCCGCCGGGCGGCTTGCGGCTGGGAAGGATCCTGGGAACAGCGTCCAGCTCCGGACCGGCGCGGGGGGTAGACACGGACCGTTGGACTGCAGCCCCCGCCCGCCAAGCGTCTAGGTCGTGTCCATCCTGGGTAAGACAGGAGGGTCCGAACCGGTCCCCGACGCTCTGGCCACGGCCGGAACCTCAGTCTCGCGGTCCTAGTTTCCGGTCGGCGGAGGCGCTCAGGGGCCCGAGCCCACGGAAGCGAGCTTAGGGGACGGGACCGGGGCGGGACAGGAGATGGCGCCGCCTGCGGGCGGCGCAGCGGCGGCCTCGGACCCGGACTCGGCCGCGGTGCTCCTGGCTGTGCACGCCGCGGTGAGGCCGCTGGGCGCGGGGCCGGACGCCGAGGCGCAGCTGCGCAGGCTGCAGCTGAGCGCGGACCCCGAGCGGCCCGGGCGCTTCCGGCTGGAGCTGCTGGCCTCGGGACCTGGCGCGGTGAGCGGGGGCAGCGGGAGCGCGGGGCCTAGATCAGTCCCCTCCGCTAGCCCGCTTTGTGCCCTTGAGCGGTTCGCTTTCCCCATGTTGTCGTTTTCTCGTCTGTAAAATGGGCATGAGTTGGCTGTCAAATGGCTGTACTGCCAATCTCTATAGGAGTTCTCTGAGGGTTTCCTAAGGTAATAGGAGGAAGGGTCTTAGGACGTGCATCCGGCCTATAAACGTCACGTCGTGCTCCTTTGGCCACCAGGGTGTGCTGGCCGGAGGCACTGAGCCCGCACTCTCCCCTTCCTCAGGTCAGTTTGGAGTGGCCCTTGGAGTCAGTTTGCTACGCGGTCCGAGGCCCCAGCCAGCATGAGCTGCAGCCCCCGCCCGGAGGGCCTGGGACCCTCAGCCTGCACTTCCTCAACCCTCAGGAAGCTCAGCTGTGGGCAGCTCTAGTCCGCGGTGCCACCATGGAGGGTCAGAATGGTTAGTGCTCTCGAGCGAAGATTCCGTGTGGCTGGCCGGGCACTGCGAGTGCTGGGAGACAACTAGAGGAGCCCAAGCCCCCCGGCCTGGATGGGGGGAGGGAGTGGGCAGAGCTGGGTCCAGCGAACCGCTGTGGGGTTCTGGGAAGGCTCTCAGGAGGGAGAAGGTGGAGAAAAGGAGAACAGGCTGGAAAACTTGAAAGGCTGGAACCTGGAGTAGCAGACGGATATGGAGGCGCGCAAGCAGGCCCTCGGGGTCTCAGGGTCCGGGTGAGGAGACAGCCTGGCTCAGGAGCGATGGAGATGCACTCTGGGAGAGTGACAGGCTCATATTTGATCTACTGAAGACTGGTTGAGGGGCGCCTGGGTGGCTCAATTGGCTAAGCTTCCGGCTTCAGCTCAGGCCATGATCTCACGGTTCATGGGTTCGAGCCCTGCGTCGGGCTCTGTGCTGACAGCTATCTCAGAGCCTGGAGCCTGTTTCGGATTCTGTGTCTCCCTCTCTCTCTGCCCGAAAAATAATAAACTGTTAAAATTTAAGGGGCCCCTGGGTAGCTCAGTCAGTTAAATGTCTGACCTCGACTCAGGTCATAATCTCACGGTTCATGGGTTTGAGCCCTATGTCGGGCTCTGTGGGAACAGCTCAGAGTCTGGAGGCTGCTTCAGATTCTGTGTCTCCCTCTCTCTCTGCACCCTCCCCTGCTCACACTGCCTCTCTCTCTCTCAGAAATAAATAAAACATTAAGAAAAATTTTAAATGGAAGGTTTAGTGGTTGGGACAGAAAGCTGGAGAAACAAGGTTCTGTGGAGCTCCCAAACACATGACCTACGTGGAAGGGCATGGAGGTGGCTAGGTTCTTGTACATCCGTGGGGAGAGGGGCCAGGAGAGGTAAAGATTGGCAGTAGAAAAGGTCAACCTGGGTCACCAGGCGAGAGAAGCGAGAGAGGGTGCGACAGGTAGATAATGCAGCAAGGAGGGGAAGGGCCCACAGATGTGTCAGGAGAGCTGCCAGAGGGGAAAGAAGAAAACTGTGTGGCGTGGAGAGGCCCAGACGGCCTGGCGCTCGCGGGGGGTGGCAGACGGTATCCCGGCACCCGCTCTGTGCTGGCACGTTGGGCCTTGGGAGGTTCAACAGGGACGAGATTGGACTTCCTGCCCTCTGAGCTTGCGTTTCCAGAGCAGAGGAAAACACATATTCATGGGCGAGCATACACTTGTGGTGCCCGCAGCGTGACATACAGGCTTGTGGAATCGCTATGTTGTATGCTTGGCACTCGGGTAACCTTGTGCATGGAGTAGGAAATATTTAAGTTGGAAAAAAATTAAAATTTTGTCTGGTGGAGGAGATGGGAATGCTGGAAGAGAGGAGTTTGCATTTTACACACGTCTTCAAGTTTCTTCTTTATGAGAGACAATCCCAAGCAGGCTCCACGCTGTTAGCATGAAGCCCAACACGGGGGCTCAAACTCATGAACCCGGTGAGATTGTGACCTGAGCTGAGATCAAGAGTCAGATGCTTAACCAACCGAATCACCCAGCCCCCCCTCCCCCCCGGGGTTTGCAGGTTTACAGTTTAAAATGGGGTGGCAGGGAAGGCCCCTTAAGGAGACAGTTGAGTGAAATTTGATCCTAATGTGATCGCGCCCACGTTGCCTGGAAGGAGCAGGTACCAAAGCCCCAAGGCAAGTGTGTGTGTGTGATCTTGGGGACTCGGCACAGCCGGGGCAGGCCTGGTCCTGGGTGCTCAGGGGTCCCATTTGTTCGTCACTGTGGGCAGACAGCTCCGAATACTGAGGGCCTGAGGGCATCGCGACGGGTAGGCAGGGCCTGGGGGGGAAGGGAAGGGGAGACGGCGGCACAACAGCGCTGCACGGGTTCTCCCAAGCAGGCATTGGTCCGGGGGGGTCTGTTGGGGACGGGGGTAGAGCCATTCAAGAGGAGGGGTGTCCCTGAGGCTCCAAGAGACCACCCAATTGCAGGGCTCCTGGTGAGCAGGAAGGGGCAGGCTTCTTCTGAGGACCTGCTCTGGTTCCTCTGTGAGCCCAGCGGCCATCCCCGGCTGGCCTAGAGGGCTTGTAGAGGCCAAGGGAAGTGGCTTGGCCTTTTTGGAGGACGGGCATAGGTGGGACTAGACAGTAGAAGAGTGCAGACGCATTCCAGAGCCCAAGGAAAAGCCAAGTGCAGCTTCAGCCCTGAGAGGAGTTGGTAGGGACCTTTTGGGGGGGGGTTGAGGGCCAGGGCTGAGTGGGGGGAAGCCTGGCTTACTGTGCGCCCATCCCAGGGGGTGGGATGAGGTGAGCAAGGAGGTGGCAAGTCCGGGAACCTGAAGTCAGCAGAGGCCTGGGTGAGTAACTCGGCTTGGGGGCCAGATCACAAGAGACCCCAGCCCAGCCCGCATCTTCCCTCCTAGGCAGCCTGGCCCAAGCCCCGGGCCTAGAAATGTGCCCCGCTTCCCCGCCCAGTCCCCCTGGCGTGCCCACACTCCGGGCCCCACAACCCAAGGTGGATCTTTGCTGGAGCCCTGGAGACTTGATGGAGAAAGGTAAAGGCAGGCGGCTGGAGGGGGTTGGAAGCAGCAGTCTGTGCTCAGCTCTGATGGCTTTCTGTCTCCCCCTGCAGAAGAGCTGGTGGGGCGCCTGGCCCAAGCCATCAAGGAGGGGGACGAGAAGGGGGCAGGCCAAGCAGCAGCCGCCCTGGCCCGACATCACGTGGCTCTCAGTGTCCAGCTCCCGGAGGCCTGCTTCCCTCCTGGCCCCATCAGGTGAGGTCTTCTTCACTCGGGCAGCCCATTCCTCCCGGCTCCCCGTCCTTCCCCCTGACCTAAACTCTGGCCCAGGCTACAGGTGACAGTTGAGGATGCCGCGTCCTCTGCCCACGTCTCACTGCATGTCCACCCCCACTGCACCATTGCGACCCTCCAGGAGCAGGTAAGCATGGGGTCGGGGGAGCCCTGTGGGGAGCAGGGGGCTTCTGAGTGACACTGCCTGGCCCTGATGCTTCGGTCCCAGGTGTTCTCGGAGTTTGGCTTCCCACCAGCAGTGCAGCGCTGGGTCATCGGGCGGCGCCTGTGTGTGCCTGAGTGCAGCCTCGCTTCCTACGGGGTCCAGCGGGACGGGGACCCTGCTTTCCTCTACCTGCTCTCAGCCCCTCGAGAAGCCCCAGGTCAGTCCTTGATATGGATGGGATGAAGAGGGGAGACGCAGCCCACCCGAAGCGCCCCTGAGCCCCGCCTCCTCTGCCACAGGACGCAGCCCTCAGCGTCCCCAGAAGATGGACGGGGAGCTCAGTCGCCTGTTTCCTCAGTCACTGGGGCAGCCCAGAGCTTCTCTGCCAGCCACCTCCAGCCTCCCCAGCCCCCTGCAGGTGGGTGAGGGGCTGGCCAGGGGGGCCTGGGAGTCTCTGGACACCGGAAGGAAGGGTAAGCAGCACTCTCCCCACGCCTGCAGCCCGGCTGGTCCTGCCCTTCCTGCACGTTCATCAACGCCCCCGGCCGCCCTGGCTGCGAGATGTGCAGCACCCAGAAGCCGTCTTCCCTTCCCGCAGGCTCCACGCCACCGCTGGCGAAGGTACCAGAGGCTGAGGGGGAGGGGCGAAGGGGGCGCAGGGGCAACAGAATGACTTCTCTTTCCCTCACCCCCAGGTCACAAGGAGAGAGGATGGCCCCGTCCCTCCAGGTCCGAGGTCCCTGGATCCCCTCCTAAAACTCTCAGGAGACCTTTGCTGACTGCTTGCTTGCTGGGGGTCCAGCCGGGACTGTGGAGGGGCCACAGTCCAGAGTCATTAAAGACACTTCTGAGCCAGCCGAGTCCCCTTCCCTGTGCCTTTGTGCAGCGGAGCTGCCGGGAGGATGGAGTATGAGGCACAGCCCCCCCGGGACTAAGTTCGGCAGAGGCAGGGCCTGGTCGTTGTCGGCTGGCGGGGCAACCCAGCCAGGCCCAGGTGGCAACTTCGACCCCAGGGACCCTAGAAGCACACGAGGCGGAGAGGTCTTCCCAGAAGCCAAGGGCATGCAGAGCCCCCACCCCATCCTGGCTGTTGACAGCTGAGCTAGGGCCCCTCCCTAAACACCCGGGCACACCTCCCGTCACCCGCGGGGACACCCTCAGGCGCAGGCTCTCCTCCTTCCACCTGGCGCTCTCCCTTCCCAGTGGCCACTGGTCCTGGGCTGTTCCCGCCAGGACGCTCCTTACGGTCCCCTGCCGGGGACAAGAAAAGCTCAGAAGCTGGGAACCCTGAAGCAGGGCCCCGGCCACCCTCCCTTTGCCCTCGCAACACAACTGCCACTTGGGCTCTGACCCACACTCACCCAGCTGCCCTGTGGGTGGCCAGGAGGTGCCAACCCAGAGCGCCTGCACCCTGCCCCCCCCCCCAGCTGTCCCAGCAGGAGACCAGAGCACACTCCGGCAGAGCTCTGCTTCCCTAGCGCTGCTGGCGGCCGCCTCCCTTCCCCAGCCACTGCCCGGCCCCAGAAACCCCACCAGCAGCTCCTGCTTTAGGCAAGGGTTCCCTGCGGTCCTCAGGATGGCGGCCAAACGGCCCATCACTCCAACAGGCCCCTGGGCCACGTCTGGCCAAGCTGGGCCCTTTTCACCTTTGTGGCTGGCGACTCCCCACCCTGCGTGCTGCCAGTCCCCAGTCTGCACATGGCAGTGTCGGTCACACCGCGTGGGACAACCCTGAGAGCTGGAGAGCAGAGGTCTTAGTCCCAGAGCAAACGTGTGGTCTTATCACACAATAGCTCCAACGTGTGTTGAGAAACTTAATTTATTTCCATGACGGGGGCTGAAGGATCTGGAGCTAGAACCTGGTCTCCTGCCCCTTTCCCTCTTGTCCCAAAGAAAGAGGAGCCTGGCCAAGAGGGCCAGCTGAGGCCTGAACAGGTCCCGGGTGGCTCCTCAGCTTGAGGGCCCGTTCAGGCAAGACGGCAAGCAGACGCTGGGCAGGCTCACTTGGGGGGCCGATATGCCAGCTTCCGGCTCTTCAGGACTGACCACTTATGCCGCTTCATGGCGTAGACCAGGGGCAACAGCAAGCCCATCATCATCAACATCTGGGGGTGCAGCAGGCTCAGGGAGGAAGCAGGAAGCACCGCTCGCCAGTTCCCAGCCCCTCTCCCACGCCCGGCCGTTTTACCTTGAGCCCCATGCGTTTGCGATGGTCGTGCTCTGGCTCGGATGCCCAGCGCAGGAAGGTGCACACGTCCTTGGCTACCTGGGACATGGTAGCTGGGGTGCCTGAGCCAAGACTAAGTGTTAAAGGCTGCCTTTGGGGGTCCCTCCCCAACCTGGGATAGCCCTAGAACGACCCCCTCTGTGCAGCCAAGATGGGCTCCTAAGGCTTCGAAAGCAATGGGAGGACCCCCCCCACCCCCAGCACACAGAAGCCTGAGTCAGACAGGGCTGTGAAGGCTGCCTGTAAGCTGGCTCAGACACAGTGCCGGAGACAAGGACCGTGCGTGACCTCGGGTCAAGCCACAGAAAGCGTTGCTGGCAGTGGGAAAAGGAAGACCCAGCTTTTCTGCCCCTAGGGTGGGGGCTGCTCACCATCATCATACTCTAAGACCTCGTTGTAGATGGGAGGAGCCATGCCAATGGCCTGGCCAGGAAAGTAGGGGTTGAAGTAGAGGCCTTCTCGCAATGACACCCCGGTGGGTGGGTCACAGTAGCCGGTTAGCAGGGAGAAGACGTAGTCCTCACCACCGTGCCTGGAACCAGATCCAAGCCTCCTCAGCCCTGGCGCGAGCTGGACCTTCCTGCCCCCTCCCCACACCGCCCTGCATACCTAGCTCGCACGATGTAGCTGAGGTCAGGGGGCAGTGCTCCATTGTTGGCGGCTCGAGCGGCCTCAGGGTTGGGGTAGGGTTTGGGGAAGTAGTCAGACAGCTTCCCTGGCCGCATGAACATCTCCCCATCCTCGTTGGGGCCATCCTGAACCTCCACCTGCCACCGAGAGCCCCGTCACAGCCCTGCTGTCCACCACAGCGGGAGCCCCCATCCCGGGGTGGTCCTCACACCCCGCCCGCACCTCCTCTGCCAGCGCCTTAGCTTCATCCTCTGTGTAGCAGACGCCCACCAGGTGGCGGTAGGCCACGTAGTCCATGCTGTGGCAGGAGGAGCACACCTGCTTATACACCTGGAAGCCCCTCCGGATACTAAAGAAAGGACAGAGGGTTAGGGGCGCCGAGGACTCCACCCCACCTGTCCTCCCAGAAACCACGCGTCAGCCGGCAGCACACCTGGTGTGGTCCAGGGAAGACAGGAGGCCACGGTGGGACCACGGGTAGCTGGGGGGGTGCAGCTCCAGGTCACTGGCGCTCACGGCAGAATGCAGAGCCACGGCCAGCCCCGCACCCCCTGCCGCCAGCATGCCCAACGCTGACAGCATCACTTTCCGGCCCCGGGACAGACCGGCCTTCGACGACAAGGACACTGCCTGCAAGAGCCCCGCTCAGCGCCTGCCAGAACACCACCCGGCCCTACCTGGCGATCGGACTCTCAGCGCCCGCCTCTCCCCACTCATCCCCCCGCACCCGCCAGCTCCTGCGGAGCACCCCGCCCACACCGCCGCTCCCCACTGCGGGCTTTTCCACCGTGATTCGGCCCCGAGGACGGGGCGCAAGGCATGGTTTTGGATTCGGGGCTGGGGAGGAGATCGATGTCAGCCAAGGGTGCCGGGGCAGGCCAAGGTCACAAGCCGCGGTCCGAGGTCAGGCTGAGGTCACTTCAGGACGCAGGCCCCGTCTGGAAGGCCGGAGCGGGAGCGGGCCTAGGCGCGTCCCCCGGAGAAAGCCCCCAGCCCCGAGCCGGCAGCGAGCCCGCCCCGCCGCCCCCCACGCTCGGCACCAGGCGCCTCTGCTGGTCGGGGAGTGGGCACCTGGTCCTGCTCCCGGGCGCCCCAGATCTGCCGGTGGCGGGGGTCCGGCGGGGGCGCGGGCAGCGGAGGCCGCTCCCTCGCTGCCCGGCCCGCGCCCAGAGCCTCCCCGCCGTGACCTTCAGGAGCTGGGGGGCCACACGGAGGCCGGGGTCGCGGCCAGCGCTCACCTGAGGCGTCCTCAGCGGGAGCTGGCCCGGTCGCGCGCCGCACAGCAAACCCCGGGCCCGCGCGCCCGGCAGCCCGGCGCCCCGCGGGCCCAGCACTGCCCCACGAAGCGAAGCCGCCGCCGCCGCCGCCATCTTGGCCCTCTCCAGCGCGGCCGCAGCTCCCGTCGGCCCCTGCGGCGCCACGGGAGCCCAAACGTCGCGAGAGCGGACCGGGGCCGGTCCGTCAGGTAGTCGTGGAAACCGGAAGTAAGGCGGGGACCGGCGGCGTCTTCCTGCGGCAGGGAAGGCACCTGCTCTGCTCGTCCCGTCCCGTCCCCGGACGCGGTTCCTGCGGGCCCGGCGGCCGTTAGCCCTTGACGCTCCGGCCCCTAGTCCGGCGTCCACGGCTTCTTCGAGGCCATCGATCACTGTCGTCCAGCAATGTTTCCAGACCTGGCACGGTGGCCATCCGTGTCGCAGCGCCTACAGACCCCCGGAGCGAAGGGGCGGCCTGCCGGGGCCGCTCCGCGAGGTGGGGTGCGGATGTCGCGGCCCGCCGCCGCGGTCTCCTTCGCCCGGGACAGGGTCCCGGCTCCAGCGCAGAGTGGGCAGCGCCGGAAGGCTGGGGGCCCCGGGGCTGCTGTGCCCACCGCCGTCCCGGCCCACGCGCGTGGGTTAAGGTGGCGGTTCTCCGGGATGAACAAGGTGTGACAAGGGTTTATTAGGCACATATTATTGTGCCTAATATTAAACTGCCATGAGCAGACGCCATGACTATGACTATGAGAAAGGGTCCCTCAAAAAGCTACTATCACTCTTCAGTGAGAATGGAGGAGCAAGGACCTCGGAAAATCTGCCTCCCTTCCCCCTGTAAAAGCAAGGAAAAAACTAGCAGAGGTTGTTGGAGTCAACTTTTTCAGAACTCTGGAAATTAATCAAAGGATTGCATCATCCCGACAGTATTTACTGAAGAAAAACAACCGAACCTGGGTAAGAACAGTGAGTTTTGCGGTGTTTTAATTGTCCTGGTTAAAGCTACTCTCCAGCCCAGTGGTAACCCTGGAAATTACAGCCCTCGTTCCTGGCAGAGTGGAGCAGTACATCTTGGAAATAATTGCCGTAATTTAACTTGTCAGAGAGCCCTCTGGAAAACCCCTTTTACAAAGCTCACTCAGCCTGCCTAGGGCCAATGGCCTGTGCCCTGACGCTGTTTGGTGAAGGCAGTAACAGGCAAGTTGTAATTTCAAAGCTGCTGGAGGCAATGGATAACAGCTGCAACTAATAACACAGTAACCAACAAGCTTAAAAGGAAGAGTTGGGGAATACAATGTCCACAGGGATGTTGAAAAGCCCTACATATTTCTGGAATATCAAAGGTCACAAACATAAATAGGGTGTGCACAGCCTCCTGAAAGACCTGAAAAAGCATCAAATGCTTACCTCTGGCCGGCCTTGAGGCTCTGCACACAGGGAAGTGAAGCCTAATTCCTGGCGCAAGTTGCTGAAAGGTGTATGGCCCAACAAGTACACAGAGCTATTTGGGAAAGACTGGGAAGTTTGTGGGTTTTAGGCATTTAAGGGAATCTCTGTCATCAACTGAGCGTAGACTTCAGTGGCTACACTTGCCGTATCACAGACTAGACAGAATTCATTCAGAAAAACCACTACACAAATACAACTACCTACTCACAAGCAGCAGCAACAAAACCTGGTATCTGATTTCCAGAATCACCACGTTACATTATTTAAAATGTCTAGTTTTCAACAAAAAGTTCTAAAACACTAGAGAGCAAAGTGGAGTCACTCAGGTCAGCGGGGCCTGTGTCAGGCAGCGACGCGATCCCGCCCAGGCCGGCGTCAGCGGACACCCCGGAACTGAAAACGGGTGGAAGCGGGGTAGGTCCTCCGGGGCCCGAGGCCCATCAGATGCCCTTCAAAGGGGCAGGACACCCGCCTCGCGGGGGCAGCTGCGGCCGAGGCCTCTCCCGATGGACCTCGGAACCGACCTGAGACCCTTCGTGGCTGTAGGGAGGGAGCAGCGAGCGCGCGAGCGTCTCCACCGAGCGCCCAGGCCGCCCAGGCCGACTTCGCGTCCGACTCCCTCCTGTTACCTTGTTCGGGTGCGTGGCCTGTCTCGTGTCCCGCTCCGGCTGCCCTGCAAGGCGCCAAGTTAATCACTTGGCAAATTGTCCCTGAGTCTGGAATCCTGAACCTGCTTCGTGATTATGTCCGCCTTGCTGGGCGACCGAATAAAGCTGTCATTGTGGAAGGACACGGCCGTGTGTGCGCCTTCACCGCGTGCTCGTGACAGGGCTCTACTGAATATTTGAATAGGTAGGAGAAAATAAACTTGAAGCTAGGTCAATTGAGATTGTCCACTCTGAGAAACAGAAAGAAAAATGAAGACCTGTAGGACACCAGTAAGCAAACCAACCTATGCAGAATTCTCAGGAGCAGAGAAAGGGCCAGAAAGAATATAAAAAAATAATGCCTGAAAAGTTCCTAAATGATGAAAAAGTTCCTAAATGATGAAAAACATTAATCTACACTTCAAGGAAGCTCCATGAACTCTAAGTAGGATAAATTAAAAAGGATCCATACTTAGACACATAATAAATTATTTTTTTAATGTTTTATTTATTTCTGAGAGAGAGAGACAGACAGACAGCATGAGCAAGGGAGGGTCAGAGAGAGAGGGAGACACAGAATCTGAAGACAGGCTCCAGGCTCTGAGCTGGATATCAGTACAGAGCCCAATGCGGGACTCAAACCCACAAACCATGAGATCATGACCTGAGCTGACGTCAGACACTTAACCGACTGAGCCACCCAGGTGCCCCTGACACATCATAAATTATTGAATGCCAAAGAAAAATACAAAACCAGGAGAGAAGTGACTCATCATATACAAGTGATCCCCAATAAAATTATCTAGTTCACATCAGAAAACATGGAGGTCAAAAGGCAGTAGAGTGACATATTCCAAGTGCTGAAAGAATAAAGCGATGGTGGGGTGGGGGGCACCTGGGTGGCTCAGTTGGGAGCATGCGACCCAATCTTGGGATTGTGGGTTGGAGCCCTATCCTGGGTGTAGAGTTTACCTAAGAATAAAATCTTTAAAAAAAAAATGTAAATGGATTAAAGTCTCCAATTAAAGGGCAGAGATTGTCATAATGGATAAATATATATATATATATTTTTTTTTTATGGTGTCTGTAAGAAATAACTTTTTTTTTTAAATTTGAGAGATGGGGTGTGTGCATATGCATGCACGCAAACAGGGGGGCAGAGAGAGAGAATCCTGAGCAGGCTCCATGCTGTCAGCATAGAGACTGACGTGGGGCTCAATCTCATGAACCATGAGATCATGACCTGAGCTGAAATCAAGAGTTGGATGCTTAACTGACAGAGCCACTGAGGTAACCCCTGTAAGAAACAAACTCTATTATTATTTTTTTAAAGCTGGCTTTGTGCCCAGCACAGAGCCCAACACAGGGCCTGAACTCATGACTTTGAGATCAAGACCTGAGCTGAAATCAAGAGCTGATGCTTGGGGCACCTGGGTGGCTCAGTTGGTTAAGCATCCAGCTTCAGCTCAGGTCATGATCTCACAGTTCATGGGTTCGAGCCCCTCGTCAGGCTCTGTGCTGACTGCCAGCTCAGAGCCTGGAGCCTGTTTCAGATTCTGTCTCCCTCTCTCTCTGACCCCTCCCCTGCTCACACTGTCATTCTCTAAGAAATAAATTAAAAACATTAAAAATTTTAAAAAAAAGAGTCGATGCTTAACCAACTGAGCCACTCAGGCACCCCAAGAAACAAACTTTAGAATCAAAGACACAAATAAGTAGCTAGTAAAAATGTGGAAAAAGATATACCATACCAATAGTAATCAAAAGAGACCTGGAGTGACTACAGTAATACCAAATAGTATAGACTTTAAAACGCAAATTGATACTAGAATTAAAGAAGGACATTTTCTAATGAAAAAAGGACCAACTCCTCAAGAAGACATAATCATTATAAAGATATGCTTGCCTAACAGTGCCCCAAAATACATGAAGCAAATGTTGACAGAATGGAAAGGAGAAATAGACAATTCAACAATAATAATTGGAGACCTCAATATTCCACTTTCAATAATGAATAGAACTAGACAGAAGTTTAGCAAAGAAAGAGAAGACTTGAACAGTCCCAACTAGACTTAACAAAGATCCATGAAACACTCTATCCAACAGTAGAAGACTACGTATTCTTCTCAAGTGCACATGGAACGTTCTTCAGGATAGACCATATATTTAAAAATAAAATCAACAAAAACAGACACATAGACCAATGGAATAGAATTGAGAACTCAGAACTGGACTCAGAAATGTACAGCCAACTAATCTTTGACAAAGCAGGAAAGAGTATCCAATGGAAAAAAGCCTCTTTAACAGATGGTGCTGGGAGAAGTGGACAGCAACATGCAGAAGAATGAAACTAGATCATTTTCTCACGCCATACACAAAAATAAACTCAAAATGGATAAAGGACCTGAACGTGAGACAGGAAACCATCAAAACCCTAGAGGAGAAAGCAGGAAACAACCTCCTTGACCTCCACCGCAGCAATTTCTTACTTGACACATCCCCAAAGGTAAGGGAATCAAGAGCAAAAATGAACTATTGGGACCTCAGCAAGATTAAAAGCTTCTGCAAGGCAAAGGAGACAATCCATAAAACTAATAGACAACCGACGGAATGGGAAAAGATAGTTGCAAATGACATATCAGATCAAGGGTTAATATCCAAAATCTATAAGGAACTCACCAAACTCCACATCCGAAAAACAAACAATCCAGTGAAGAAATGGGCAGAAGATATGAACAGACACTTCTCCAAAGAGGACATCCAGGTGGCCAACAGACACATGAAACGATGCTCAGCATCCCTCCTCATCAGGGAAATACAAATCGAAACCACACTGAGATACCACCTCACACCAGCCAGAGTGGCTAAAATGAGCAAATCAGAGAATTCTAGATGCTGGCGAGGATGTGGAGAAATAGGCACCCTCCTACACTTGGTGGGAATGTAAACTGGTGCAGCCCCTCTGGAAAACAGTGTGGAGGTTCCTCAAAAAGTTAACAATAGAACTCCCCTATGAACCAGCAATAGCACTGCTAGGAATTGACCCAAGGGATACCGGAGTGCTGATGCATAGGGGCACGTGGGCCCCAATGTTCATAGCAGCACTCTCCACAATAGCCAAAACATGGAAAGAGCCTAAGTGTCCAACAACGGACGAATGGATCAAGAAGATGTGGGTTATCTACAGGATGGAATACTACATGGCAATGAGAAACAATGACATCTGGCCATGTGTAGCAACATGGATGGACCTTGAGGGGGTTATGCTGAGTGAAATAAGTCAGGCAGAGAAGGACAAATACCATATGTTTGCACGTATAGGAGGATTAGGAGGAACTTAATGGAGGACCATGGGGGAGAAGAAGGGGGAAATGGTGGGGGAAAGGGAGGGAGGCAAACCATGAGAGACTCTTGAATGCTGAAAACAAACTGAGGACTGATGGATGTGGGGGGGGAGGGGGGAGATGGGCATGGAGGAGGGCACTTGTGGGGATGAGCACTGGGTGTTATATGGAAACCAACTTGACAATAAACTATTTGTAAAATAAATAAATAAATAAATAAAATCAGTGTCAATAACTTTTTAATGTTTATTTATTTTGAAAGAAAGAAAAAGAGAGCATGAGCAGGAAAGAGTCAGAGAGGGAGAGAGGGAGGGAGAGAGAATCCCAAGCAGGCTCCACTATGTCAGCACAGAGCCTGACACAAGACTCCAATTTTAGGATGCCTGAGATTATGATCTGAGCCTAAATCGAGAACAGATGCTTAACCAACTGAGCTACCCAGGTGCCCCTCAATAAATCTAAAAGTGTAAAATCATAAGAAGCGCATTTTCTCACCAAAACAGAATGAAATTAAAAATCAGTAACAGAAATTTGGGGAATTTGTAAATACGTGAAAAGTTAAATAACATATTACTTTTTTATGTTTTATTTATTAACAATTTTTAAACATGTATTTATTATTGAAAGACTGAGGCTGAACAGAGAGGGAGAGACACAGAATCTGAAACAGGCTCCAGGCTCTGAGCTGTCAGTAGTGAGCCCAATGCGGGGCTCGAACTCATGGACCACGAGATCATGACCTGAGCTGAAGTTGGATTTTAACCCACTGAGCCACCCAGGCGCCCCTTTAATGTTTTATTTCTTTTTGAGAGAGAGGGGAACAGAGGATCTGAAGCAGGCTCTGCAGTGAGAGCAGTGAGCCTGATGTGGGGGCTCAAACTCACAAACCATGAGATCATGACCTGAACCAAAGTCGAATGCTCAACCAACTGAGCCGTCCAGGTGCCCCTAACATATTGCTAAATAACCAGTTAGTCAAAGAAGAAATCACAGGGCAAATTAGAAAATGAGGTGAATGAAACTAAACCCGGGCACACCACAATGCACGGGGTGTGTCAGGAGCAGTGCTGGGGGAGCTTAGAGTTCTACACTCCACCTCCAGGGATGTGCCCAAGAGAAAACATGTCCCCACCGAAACTTGTTCATGAATGGTGACAGGCACATCGTTCATAATAGCCAAAAAGAGGAAACAACCCAAATGTCCATTGCTGACAAATGAGTAAATAAAGTGTGGCATGTCCCTTACATGGAACAGTATTTGGCCATAAAAAGGAAGTTGTGACATATCCCAGCACCCGGATGAGCTCTGAGGGCACTGTGCTAAGTGAAAGAAGCCAGACACAAAAGACCACGTACGTATGAGGCCATTCACATTAAAGTCCAGATTAATCAAATCTGGAATTAGAAAGTAGACTCATGGTGTCAGGGGCCAGGAGAGAAGAAGCGGGGTACACGTTGTTTTGGGGGGCAAGGACAATGTGAAGAGCAAGCGCAGGCCTTGGAGACCAAGGTAGGGAGTTTGGTTCTATCCTGGGGGTGACGGGCATCCCCTGGAGACCAGGTTGACCCTGGGTCCAGGTCCTGAGTCCTGGCTGTGCGTGCTAGGGGAGGTGCAGGCAGGGTGGAAGGTATTCAGGTTGGATACTGTGACTTAGAGGTGACCATCACACATTCAGGAGGCAGAGGTGACACACTGGGGCCTCAGAAGAGGGGCCTGGGCAGGAGACAGGACCTGAGCGTTGGGGCATGAAGGCAGTTGCGACTTGCAGGAGCAGCTCTGGACAACGGTGTCCAGAGCAGTCCCCGAGTCGTCTACATTGAAACCCTGGGGGGCGGGGGGTAACCAGGCAGGTGGTTTGAGAAGGCACAGGAAAGCCGGGCCACCCAGGTGAGGTGCTAGAGGCGTCCCAAGGCCAAGCAGAGCACCTGGACAGAACCTGGCTGTGGGGAGACTGCTGGGCTTCGTGAGGCGGGTGGAGGGTGGCCTGGCGGCCGGGGGCCTTCACCTCACCTTCCTGTGCTCACCCTACCTGGCAGGCGACAGGCCGCCCTCCAGGCCCCTGTGGCAGCTGTCAGGTCCGCCCCCGGCGCTTCCTTCTGGACCTCCAGGGGGGGTCTCCCTCTGACTTTCACCCAACAAATCCAGACGACCGTTCTACTGTGTATCTGGCCCTGAGCTGGAGAAGTGGTAGCAAATAAGTTAGCGTCCCTGCCCCCCCCCCCCCATGACACTTCTATTCTGGGGCCTGAGAAGCAAGCAACAAATGAGTGTGTACTATTAAGTACTGATGACCGATCCATCCGGCGGCCAACCCCCCAGGCCTCACGTGAGCCGGGCTCCGCAAGTCCCTCCCGTGTTGGCTGGAACTAGATCCGAATGTCAGAACACTCCACACAACGGTGCCTCACAAAGGGCAGAAGTTTGTTTCCCTTTCTGGTAAGTGAAGCCCAGCTTAGCAACCCAGGGCTCTGACGCGCACGGAAACCCCGCTCCTCTGCGTCCATTCGCCACGCGGGCTGGACCTCACGTCCTGGACACACTTCACGTCGCAGCCGTCGCTTCCACACCCCCCGGGCAGGGGGGAGGGTGGGGCTCAGAGGGCCAGCCTCTCCGTTTGGTGCTCACCCTGCAAGTTTCTGCTCTTATCCTGTTGGACACGGCGCAGTCACGTGACCACATCTCAAAGCGCGGGAATGAAAGTCGGGCTGTAGGCCTGTGGAGGACGGCTACTGGGGACAAGGTGCAGACCCGGCCACACCATCAAGTGGAGCATTTATGACTTATCCTCACCCCTTGGACACCTGACCTGCATTTCCACAGCCTGACATTTTGTTTTAAAAAATGTACAAAAGGGGGCGCCTGGGTGGCTTAGTCGGTTAAGCGTCCGACTTTCGCTTAGGTCACGATCTCGCGGTTCGTGGGTTCGAGTCCCGCGTCGGGCTCTGTGCTGACTGCCAGCTCAGAGCCTGGAGCCTGTTTCAGTCTGTGACTCCCTCTCTCTCTGACCCTCCCCTGCTCTCTCTCTCTCTCTCCTAGAAATAAATAAAACATTTTTAAAAAAATGTACAAGTGACATTACTGAAAATCAGAACAAACCCTGCCTCCCTGACAAACCAACTTTGTCACTCCCACATCTCAAATCTTATGTCCAGACAGGGATTCTGCACAGGTAAGTTCAGAACACAGTTGAGTTGATCTCTCTGCTTCTGCCCCCACTTGTGTGTTCCACGATTTAATGTATTTTCATGCTTTGTGCCCTACGTGACTGCCTGAGTGCAGCAAGATATTGTGGACAAGGCCGAGCCTGGGGAGAAGGCTGGGGAGGGATTCTGGAGTGCTCTGGAAGGGACACTAGCCCACAAAGACAGAGACCACAGACCGAGGCAGAGCAGAGGTTTCTGTGCATCTTAGAAGACAGGCTCGGGGCACCTGGGTGGCTTAGTTGGTTAAGCGTCCGACTTTCGCTTGGGTCATGATCTCGCGGTTCGTGGGTTCGAGCCCCACGTCGGGCTCTGTGCTGACTGCCAGCTCAGAGCCTGGAGCCTGTTTCAGTCTGTGACTCCCTCTCTCTCTGACCCTCCCCTGCTCACCCTGTCTCTCTCTCTCTCCTACAAATAAATAAAACATTTAAAAAAAAAAAAAAAGACAGGCTCTTGCCCTGCCCTGTGACTTACCCAAGCACAGAAGTGACAGAAGCCAGACTGGGAGGCACCCCGGGGAGGGTGGGGGCTGCAAGCCCAGCCCCAGGGGCTGAACAGTTTAGTTCCCTCAAATGTGAAGGGACCAGAGGTTCCAGCCGGACGTGGGAACAAGCAGGGCAGACAGGCTGCTCGTCCCAGTGGGGTGACCCACGCTGCACCCCCACCCCCAACAATGCTGGCCCCAGGGCACGTGGCCCCCTCAACAGAGAGCCAGCCATGGCCCACAGAGGGCTGGGTCTAGGGGCACTGGTCCTGAGCTGGCTCTCCAGGCAGAGAAGCTCTGCCTTCCTTCCACACTAAGGCCTGCAGGAGGCTGGCCTAGCGGCCCCATCGGGTGGCAACAGGGGCACCTTGGCCCTCTAGTGAGGAGACGCCACTTCACCTGATGCGGCCCTGGCATCACCGGAAAGCCACATTTTGCTTTTTTCTTCCCTCTGGAATGGACGCTAGGCATTCCAGCTCCTTTCGGGGGTCTCGGTGTGTGGCCCGCTGGCTCCCAGGCGGTGCTGGGTGGGCTCTATGGCTCCACCGTGGCCCTGTCTCCTTTGGGTGACTGGCCTGGGCCAGTTAGGCTTCAAGGAAGCAGGGGCCAGGTGCCGCTCCCAGCCCCATGCCCAGGTTCTGGCCTTGGTGGGTGCCATTCCCCACGCCCCAGGGTTTTTCTGCGGGGCTAGGCTCAAGCCCTCTCACCCCTTCAACTCCAGTGCTGAAGCAGAGCAGCATGGTCTCTGAGAACGTCAGAGAACGTCAGAGCCATGCCCAGCACAGCGTTTCCTCCACCCTGCACCACGCCTCCCGCCGTGATGCGCAGAGAGTCCCCGCGATGCTCGTGGGGCCGGGGCCGGGGCCGGGCCTGCACATGCCCTTCCCAGATCCCAAGCGCAGTGGCCCCCCGAGGCTCCCCTCCGAGACTGACGCGGCTGGTAGGGCCCTGGTTTCTGCCACCAGCAGGTGGATCAGAGCAGTGCCCTCCAGGAAGGAGGTATGTGGGAATGCCAGGCCCTCACAGCTTTTTATCCATGTGCCTAGGGGCCCCGGACAGACAGCAGACAGTGCGCCACGAGCCCTAAGGGCAGCTGAAACAAAACGCCCCATTTATTTCCCAAGAGGGAGAGACCACGGGGTGCTGGGGGAGCTCCCAGCCCCATCTTTATACCGCAGGGCGGCCACACGTCACTTCCAGAAGAGCACGTTCCAGAAGAGCAGCCAGCAGGGATAGAGGCCCAGGGCCAGGAGCGGAAAGAGCAGGGCGCCGTACGCGTGGTGGTCCAGCACGCCCTGCGCCAGCGCCGCCAGGAAGAGCTGCCAGCCCTCGGCCAGTGACATCGGGGCCTCCTGCAGCTCCCGCCATAGGAACAAGCACCCCAGGAGAGTGGCCGCGGGGCTCGTGAGCACCAGCAGGGTGGCATACAGCGGCCTGGGTGGAGAGGCAGGGTCAGGCTGGGCTTTGGGGCGGGGTGCGGGCACCGAGTGGAGGGATGGGGGGATTGCTACGGGCAGTCTGTGGTGAGGGGCGCGGGGGGTCCTGGGCTTGGGGTCAGGGCATCTCATACCGAGCTCCGTGACAGGGGCTGACCACACATACCGGGGCCCACAGGGGTGGGCGAGCGCGGCGGCCGGCACCATGGTGGCAGCCAGCAGGAAGCCCAGCGAGAAATTGGTGAGGGCGACGCAGGCCAACTGCAGTGCCAGGTAGATGAGGGCCACTAGCTTCAGGGCCATCCAGCCTCTGTCTGGGGCCTGCGCGCTCACCACCCTGCAAAGACAAGGGGCTCGGAGGCAGCTGCCTGCGTGCCCAGGGTACCCTCTGCCCCCACCCAGCCAGCCCAGCTCCTCACCGGTGGGTGCTGTGTGGAAGGGCCAGGCCGGCTGCATAGATGGCCAGCAGCGTCAGCACCACGGCCTCGGCCTCGGCCACGGGGAAGTGCTGGGCAGCCACGTGCTGGCCCAGCACTGGCAGGATGTAGAGGGCCAGGCCCATGGCCTGTGAGACCAGCAAGGGAGCCACCAGGGAGGCCAGCCCCACGCTCTGCGAGGGCACATGGGTGCTCAGGAGCCGGGCCCCATGGCTCCTCACCAACACCCCACCATTCAAGACTGAGGGGCAGCAGTCCCAATCACCGGAACCCTAGGAGCCCACTTAGCAGCAGGAGTGGGGGCCGTCACCTGTGCTGGAGGGAGCGGAAGACTAGGTCCATAGGCAGCCCCGGCCTCCTGAGGGCTCGCTCCAGCCTCATGCAGCTGCATCCACAGCTCCAGAGCGTGGGCTAGTCAAGGACCCTGATGAGAGCTGTGACAGGGTGTGCCAGGTGAGGGCCCAGGGCTCATTTCCACCCCCCCACTCCGAAGACCACGGAGCCCCCAGCCCAGAGTGGAGGGGACCCGAGGCTGGCTGCCCGTCACAGGATATCTTGAGACCAAGGACCAAGAGCAAAAAGCCGGCGGCAGGCATGTAGAGGCCGATGGAGACGAAGCGCGAGAGCGCGGGCAGCAGGTACAAGAAGAAGGACTGGTGCAGGCGCTCCAGAAGGTGGTTGAGCTTGCGGAACATGCCCTCCAGGGCCCTGGCGGCGTGGGGCTGCGTCAGAGCCGGCCGGACCCCCCAGGCACCCCCTCACCCCCCCTAAGCAAGGAAGGGGGGTCCAGAAGCCACTTACTTGCCCACTGCCACTAAGTCATACTTATACTGTCGGAAACTATTGATGCCACGTATGGTCAGGGCCTCCACACGGTAGCGCAGGAAGAGGCCGTGGGCGCCATGAGGGCGCCCAGAGGCCTGCTGCAGAGCCATGAGCAGCAGCGTCTGTAGACCCTGCAGCGGCCCGTCTACCGACGTCCAGTCCTGGGGCTGCAGCTTATAGGGTTTGGGGACAGGGTCAGATGACCCCCATGCAGGCCCCACCGCTGCCCAGGCAGGCAGCCCCCCCTTACCTTGCCCTGTAGCGTACACAGCAGTCCCCCTTTCTGACAGAAAGTCTGGAAGAGGTTGAGCAGATCGAGATTGGGAAGCTGCCCATTGAGCCCCTCCACGGCCACATCGAGGCTAGTGACCACATCACTGCTGAGCTCCAGGGCCACGGCTGCCTGGATGGCCCCCGCCCGGCCGTGCAGAGGGGAGGACTGCATGCCTGTGGGAGCAGGTGAGTGAGGTGCCAATGGAGGGCTGGCGCGGGCAGTGGCCCTGAGAGGGGTGGGGCAGGGCAAGAGCACCCACCGGTGACATTGGTGTCGTGGTAGGCTTCGAGCCAAGCCTCAGTGCCCAAAAGGTCTTGTTCTGTTACCAGGAAGATGATGTCTTTGGCCCAGTAAATCTGCCCTGAAGACCAGAAGCTGGTGAGCAGGGCCTGGGACAGTGGCCAAAACCTCCCTTGCCAGTAGTAGCCCCTGAGCCTCACCCCGAAAGTGGGCAGCAAGTGCCAGCAGCAGCCCCACAGCCTGGCTGTTGGCAGAGTCAGGGCCACAGGGTACGGTGAGCACCAAGGATTCGGTGCTGGCAGCACGTGGGGCCCGCAGGATGCCATACACGTTGGTGCCCGACACCATCTGTGTGCAGTATGGGTGGGGAAGCCTCAGCACCACCCCTGCCTAGAATGCTGAGGCCTCTCCCCTCTTCGCCCTAGGGTCCCGTTAGGAACTTCCAGGGCCCCGGGACATGCCACCACTGAGCGTCCCGGTCCCAAGCCGCCCTCTCAAGCTGTTTTTCGGTCCCAGACACATCCCCTCCCCCACAATACATAGCGCTCGCGGGTCTCGTCAGGAAAGGGCAGTTTCCGGGAGAAACTCTGCGTGTAGACCTCCAGCCCCACTGACCGCATCGTCCGCTCCAGCCAGGCCACTGGCAGAGCCCTGGAGACACAAAGAGAGCCTCTAGGCAGAGCTCCCTGGCTTTGACCACCCCTATTTACCCCAGACCCACATCTCTACCGCTCACCCCGCCTTCCTGCGGTGGGCAGCGAAGTCTCGGGCGAAGCCCCGGGCACGCTCCCCGCCCGCAAACTGCTCCTCCACCATGGTGGAGCCCATGGCGTTCTCCGACATGTAGGTGCGCTGGGTCAGGGGCGGGAAAGCCAGCGCCAAGAACCAGGCGATGCCCGCCACGTAGCTCAGCACGCTGTTGGGAGAGGGGACGGAGACCGCCGGAGCTTAGGGGGGGTCTGACGCCAAGGCCCGTGGCCTCCACCTCTGCACCGGGGGTTGGCGGGGGCGTGTCTGAGGGACCTGGCCCTGGAGTCTGGGCACCCGGGACGTCGGACCGGAGAGCGGAGCCCCGGGCCTGATGCCCCCAGCGACGCCGGCGGGAGCGACGCGGCCGGCGGGCGGGCAGCCGGGGCGCCCAGTCCTCCGGGGCCCACTCTTACCAGAGCGGCGCGTTGAGGCGCAGCACGAGGCGGGCGAGGGCGCGCCGGCGCACCGGGTCCGACAGGAGCCCCATAGCGGGGCGGGGCGGCTCCGGGACTGCGGTGTCCCGGCGCGATACAATCCCGGACCCGGCGCCGCGCGCCTGCCCGACCGGAGGCGGCGCGCACGCACGCGCTTCCGGTCCCGAAGGCCAGCGCGCCCCGCGCATGCGCGGAGCGGGACTGGTACGCGGCCGCGCCGGGGGAGGGGTCTCCAGGGGAATCGGCCGGAGGTATTCGGCGCCACAGCAACGCAGTGCAGGCGACCCACTCCCCGGACTGGCTGCGAGTAGCGAGAAAGCTCCGATTTGCGGAGTCAGAGAGGGGAATGAATAGGACAGGAGAGAAGAAAACTGCAGAGCAAGGAGGCTGCTGGTAGTGACAGGCCCGGATTTCCCCCGGGGTGGGTAGGCAAGAGGGCTTCCGTGGACCGGGGGGCCAAGGCGTTGCCTGATTCGGTTCTGTGGATATCGGTCAAAAGTGGCGGTGGGTGCAAGAGTGAAATCAGTGTGAGGTCATCAGGGCCAGATGACCACAGGGAGGAAGGTACAGATGGTACTATTAGCCCAAACGGGTTTCAGCGCAGCTGGGACATGGGAGTCGAAAGCGGGGAGATCAGGAGATGCCAAGAGACCTTAGGGGAAAAGCAGCCGCTGCGTGAGGGCTGCAGGCGCGTAGGTGCACGTGCACGTGTGTAGAGAAGATCCCATTAGGGAACGTGTATCTGTTGTACTTTTGGAGCCTGAGGTTAAGTGGGCCCAAAGGGCTCCTAGATTGAAAGGGGCCATTCAGTCCAAGCCATCGACTAGAGGATGTGGGACATCCTCACATCTCCATGGTGGGTGCCCAGAGCCGGCTTGATTTCCCCCCCAGCCCTTGTTGAGCTCAAGGCCCTGGATGTGCTGGGGTGAAAACAGACTCCACCGTCCACTGGCTTGGCCATTGCAGGTCATGCTCAGCTGCCTTGAACCCTCCCTGGCACGACTGCTCTCTTCATCCAGGGACACAGTCCCCCCACCTTCTTGATGGTTTGGATCTTGACTTTGCAAGAGGGATGCATTTCATGTGTGGGAGACGGTCTCTAGTCACCCTCCGGAGCATGTACCAAGCCAGGCTTGGAGGGCATGGAAGTGCTGTGGGGAGATCAAAGTACAGCGCATTGGGTGTGAGTTTTATTCTGGGCATAGGGGGGCCAGACGCTCAGTCCCCTAGCAAAAGAGAGGCCTCCCGCACATGCTGCCGAACCACACGGTCCAAAAGGGTGTGCACGTCACGGGCAGCCCGGGCAGCAGCCTCCAGCACCTGCTCCAGGTGATCTTCATGCAGTCTGGCATCCATTTCAAGCAGTGCAATCTGGCCTGAGGCTGGCAGCAGGGCCAGGGCTAGCTGGGGGCCACCAGCTGCCTCCTCCACGTGGCTGAGGTCCGCCAGGGCCGTGCTGTCCACAAAGCCAGCTGAGCAGGCGCATACAAAGTCCCGCATGGGTATCCCGGCGTCCAGCACTGCCAGCGTGGCTGCATTCACACAAGCTGCATAGGTCCCTCCGTCGGCCTGCAGCACCTGCAGGAACCCAGCCCACCAGCAGCATCAGCCCATCAGGCTCCTGACCACTGACTCCCAGCCCCCACCCCGCCCCCTCCCTGCCCAGGCTGATGGATGCCGCTTGCTCACCTGCACATATATATCAATCTGGGAGCGTGGGTGCAGCTGGGTAAGGATGGCTGCCTCGAAGGTCTGACGCAGCTGCAGGCCCATCTCACAGGACTTACGGTCCCCGTGTGGTCGCCGCTTCCGTTCGCCTGTACTGAAGGTCGCAGAACTATACTGACAGTTCACCAGGGCCCTGTCAGGCAGGGCTCGTGCCCGGGAGCCCCGGATCTGGGGGAGGAAGGACACATGAGCCAGGCTCACTCCTGCCAGCTCACACTACACCTTCCCCTAGCTCGGGCCCTAGACCTCAGGCTCCTTCCCACCCCTCCTACTTCCATCTCAGTAACACAGCTACTTTACCTTCAAAACGCCCCGCAGGAGGGCCCCTTGCCCGTCTCTAAGCCACCATCACCCCTCAGGTCTCCCTGTGTCCGTTCTCGCCTCATCCCCTCCCAACCCATTCTCCATCTGTAGCCAGGGCCGGTATGTTCACAAGTACCAAAGCTGATTTTTGTCTCCTCTACGCACTCAAATATGGTTCTGCCTTCCCAAACCTTCCCCATCACGTGGGAGATAAAATCATAAATAGCTTCCCTGGTCTGTGAAGCGGTGAGTTCTTGCCTCCCGAGACACCCCTCAATCTCATTTCGAGTAATTCCCCACCTCCCACCAGCAGCCTTTCCACTCTGCCAACGCGCCCAGCGGTCACCCCTCGCCAGCAACGGAGACACGGCACTAAGAAATCGGGATTTTATTTCAAGTCCCTGTCCTCACGAAGTGTAAGTTCCAGTGAGGAGTCGGACGAGGAGTTAGATTGCTGTCTGAGGTGACTGGCTACAGAAAGGCACGTAAGTGTGTGGATGGAGGGGAGGGGGCTTGCCACGGGGGTAAGGTGGCCTGGGGAGACGTCACCCAGAGGATGACGTCAGAGTAGACAGCTGAGAGGCGACGAGGCGCGGGGCGCTTTGAGGAAGAGCAGAGAGGGGTGCAGGGCGGAGGGGGGAGCGGCCGGGGGGAGAGGTGGGGACCACGGTGCAGCGCACCGCCAGGACTTCGGATGTGGGGCCGAGTGAGCGGCGGCGGCCCTGAAGACGGGCTGGCCTCCGCGGCTTCCGCTCCGCCCCGAGGCCCCGCGCACCCCGCCCGGCTCGCGCGCGCCCACTCGCCTCGTGCGGCCCGTAGACCACCGCAAGCGCCTTGGTGTTGCCTTGCTCGATGTAGGCCGAGCCGTCGGCCTGCGCGAACACGCCCATCCGCGCCTGGATCTTGCGCAGCTCCCCGGCGCGCCGCCCGTCCACCCGGTAGCCCTGATCCGACAGCAGCTCCAGGCCCGCCATGTCGCCCGCCGCTGGCCACGCTTCCGCCTCCAGCAAAACTACAGTTCCCGGCGGCCCACGGTTTCCGGCGGCCGGACCCCTACTTCCGGCCTCGGAGAACTCCGGCTCTCCCGGGGGGCCGGAGGCTCCGCGTTCCCTGCTTCCGGCCCCGGGACTCCGGCGCTGCTGGGCGAGGGCGGGGGCGCTGTGCCACGGCGGCCAGCGGTGGAGACCGGCTGGAAGAAGAGCCCGCCTGCCGCGGCCCTGCGGCCTTGTCGCGGGGGCGGGTCTTATGCCCCCCGGGACCTCGCGGGACGGTCCCGCGGCCGTGAATGCCTGCGGCCCCCCAGACTGAGACCCCCTTTGTGTTTTCTTACCGTTCCGTTTTTACGGTTGTGCATTGAGAAGACTTGGCACCTGGTTTGTGTGTACACACGCACGCCCGCACTCCTCGTAGGTAGGGCGTCTAAGATTTTCTTTCCCATGTTGGCCTGGTTCTGCCCGCACACCCCTTACCTTAATAGACACGGAGTTCTTTCCGTGCTTTCTCCACGCTCAGGTGTGGTTACGTGTGCATCAGACACGGGTACACACAGTTGTACAGCCACGTAGCGTTTGATCCCTGGGTATTGTTAATTTTTAGTGGGATCGTTTTATACGCACTTTTCTGTTTTTCACTCAAAAAATGCCTCATGAAATCCACGCAAACAATCCTGTGAAACTCTCATTAACTTTTATCGTCGGATGTATCCCGGCTACTGCCCCACGTGGGCAGTGGGTACGTGTCGAAGGGCTTAGATGATGGGCATAGAACCCCACAATCGGGATTCTCTGAAGAGTAAGTGTGAGAGTTCCTTTCCCCTCTGTTCCCACCGTGAGTGTTACATTTTTACATAACCCTTGCCAGCCCTGCGCGAACTGACTCCGCCTCACTCTTTCCCGTGTCCCGACTGGGTGTATTTCCAGCATCTGGTGGCAAGAAGGGGGTTCCTCCCCGGGTACCTCCTGCCCCACGTGTCTCTGTTTCCCAGGGGTCATAGCCCCCAGCAGCCCCCCTGCAGCCGCGCCATTCGGCTCCCCTGCGCTGCTCAGGAAGCCAGAGCCCACGCTCCAACTTTCAAAGTGGGGAGATGAGCGAAAGGATTGCAACGTGCACTGAGATCCTCTGGGGCTTAGGAAGGTGCGCAGGCCCACTCCCAGCATGCCTTTCCCTTCCGCCCAGCGCGGAATGTCCTCTGAGAATGGATACCCTCACCCTTTCCAAAAGGGGTTGAGTAGGGCTTGCATGTCTATTTATCTCTTGCTGCATAACCTTAGCGACTTCGAATAACAAAAAATAATTCTGTTATTAAACCTTGCAGTCCTGGGGCGCCTGGGTGGCTTAGTCGGTTAAGCGTCCGGCTTTCGCTTAGGTCATGATCTCGCGGTTCGTGGGTTCGAGCCCCGCGTCGGGCTCTGTGCTGACTGCCAGCTCTGAGCCTGGGGCCTATTTCAGTCTGTGACTCCCTCTCTCTCTGACCCTCCTCTGCTCACGCTATCTCTCTCTCTCTCTCCTAGAAATAAATAAAAATAAAAATAAAAATAAAAAACCTTGCAACCTTGCAGTCCAGAGGGTTGCCTGGCTCATCTAGGTGGTTTGCACTTGGGATCCTTCCTGCCTGTGGTCGCTGTGAATGGCGACAGGTGTGGTCTTGAGGGCTTCCTCTCCTGCGTCTTTGGTGGTGGTTGCTGGCTGTTGGCCTGTGGGACGGCGCACCTCCCCGTGGCTTCTCCATGCAGCCCCTGCTTCCCGGAAGCATGGTGCCCGGGTTCCTCGGTGACCTCATAAGACAAGAAAGTGGACACGTGTGGTGTTTTAAGACCTAGCCTCAGAAGTCACTGTGTTCTTCCCAACAGACTACATGGGTCAAGGTGGTCACAGAGGTCTGCCCAGGCTCAAGGGGTAGGGACACGGCCCCTGCCCCTCAAAAGAAACAGGGTTTGTTGTGCCCGATTCGCGAGTTCCCAGAGACCTCCAAGGAGCCGGCACCGATGCAAATACAAAAGGGTCTTTATTACAAGCTCGAACAGGGGCTCACCCGCCTACCGGTGTGGTGGCAGCAAGATGAAGGGAAGAACAATAGCGAACAGGGTTTTTAAGGAGTGAGGGACGGGGGTGTTACAGTACACGTAGCATCATCACATAAGCACCAATTACAATTGTCCAGCACCCCTGGTGACAGCTTTGACCAGTCAGTATCCGTGAGGTGTTCATTACTTTTGGTGGGACCCAATCACGACTTTTGAGGATCCTTTGAAAATGACCAATTATGAGGTGAGTTCAAAGGGCCCACGTGGGGTTCAGGCAAGCGGTGAGAAATTGGCTAGTTTGTATCTGCAGTTCCCAGCCTTGACTCAGACCATAGGAATGTGTCTTGATTAGCCGACCTGAGGGCGGTCCGAGGATGGCGTTAGCCTTGAACAGTCTCAGGCTTTTCCTGGGCTGGGGCTGCGTCCAGCCCGAGGTTGCTCTTAATGGAGGCCTTAATGTTTGGCTCTTCAGGTTAACATCAGGCCGTAAGAAAAGCAGGCAGAATGGACACACTGTAGCAGGAAGAGCCCAGTCCTGCAAGCACAGGGTCCCCTCCGAGGCAGCGGTCTCCGAGATGAGGGCAGCGTAAAGGCTGTGAGCCGGCCTCGGCCCTGCCGCTGCCCCTGGTCTAAGGCTGTGATGGCCCCCGTCCTTCGCAGCTCCCCACCCGCAGTTCTTCGGCCGGATCCAGCTGGTCGCTGATGCTGTGACTGGGCCTTTTTCCCTCAGCAGTCTGAGCTCACAGTGTCCCTGTTCTTGTAGGGTCTACACTGCGGTGGCTGTTTTCCGACACGGTGGAACCCACACAGGGGTCCCCACGTGTGTCCTGCCCCGATTTCACAGCATGGAGAGCAGTAGCCCAGGACAATCGGAATAACGTCGGGCCTGGGCCTGAGGAGCCCCGAGCTCACAGTGGCCAGGCGGTGGCTCTTCCGTCCACGACAGTGGACCCCCTGCTGTGTCCTTCGGGGGACGTGTTCCCTCCACGCCTGCCTCCACGTGGCAGCATCTCCAGTTTAGGTGCCCACTCGTGCCCCCTTAGATCTCTGACCCTTGTGTTACAACCACGGGGAGATCCAGGTTTGGGGGGCCTCACACTCATACAAATTTGGGAGCTGCGTCAGGGGTCCCGGGCCACTCCTGGATTCAGTGATTTGCTTGGAGGACTTGTAGAATTTGGCACAGATTGTTGAACCTGTGGCTGAGGCTCTATTCCAGAGAATGGGTAGTAATCAAAGTCAGCAAAGGAACCTTGTGGCAAAGTCAGGGAACCAAGCACAGCTTCTGGAACCCTCTCCCAGATACCCCACAGGACACACTCCCAATTCCCTCAACAGCATGTGCTTGACAGCGTGTGTGGGCTGTTGCCCACCTGGATGTTCACAGGACACTCAGCCCCCGGGCGTTCACAGGGGGCTGGTCACGTCGGCGCCCTCTGCCTGGCGCATACCTCGATTCCTGATGCCTAGGAGGAAGTCAGGAGTTCAGCATAAACCCTGTTAGTTTGTTCACTTAGGCTCAGTGAGCCACTCTCGGGGAATGTCAGGAACCTTCCCGAAGCTGAAGCTCCCGGATGCCAGCTAACCCTGTGACACAGTTAACGAAGGAGAGCCATCTTAGCCCCACTGTGTTAACTCTTTCCTGCATAGTGCTGTTTTCAACAAATAGAAGACAAAATCACATGCATGAAGTTAAGCAAATAGAGTGACAAAAGAAATCCTAACACATAATGTAAATTTTTAAAGTTGACCAATAATCACAAACACCTGAAAACCAACATAATGTCATTAGTTATCTTCCTGAAATATTTCTCTAACATGTTTCCCTTATGCTTTGGGGGGGGGGGTTGTTTGTTTTTTGTTTATTTAGACAGGAAGTAGGATTTCTTGGTGGGCATGAATAGGGAGGGGCAGTGTCGAGATTCTCAAGAGTGCAGAGCCCGCCATTTGTCCAAGGAGCCGCGATTAGGGATGTTTTTGACCCCACAGCCATCTGGGATGAGCCACTTTTCAGCCACCATGTCTTTAAATTTGTCTTCATTAAATTTAGTAAAGCGCCACTTCTTGGAGATGTGGCTCTTCTGATGGCCAGGGAACTTGAACGTGGCCCTGCGTGGGGCCCTGCTTGGAATGGATGGACATGATGACCTGGCCAATGCGCACTCCGGCCACTGTGCCCTGGGGCTTTCCGAAGGCACCCTGCCTAGCTGTCTGGAGCCTAGACTGGAGATAGCATGAGGTCAGACATCAATGTCCACTGGAAAGTGCTGTCTCCCGGGTCCCTTAGGGCAACTGTACAATCAACAGGCTGCACACACTGCACACTGGCCTCCGTGGGGAAGGAGAGCGGCCGGCTCCCTCGTGCTTTGTGGATGCGTCCTCTGATGGCCTATTGAGATGACAACACCTTGGGGCCTGGCTGGCTCAGTCGGTGGAGGACACGACTCTTGACCTCGGGTGGTGAGCTGGAGGTCCGTGCCAGGGGTAGAGATTACTTACAACAAAATATTAAAAAAAGATGACAACACTTCCATGCTGTCATCCTCTCTGTAAATGAGAGAAGATAATTCAGTCTCTTTTCTAACACGTTTGATAAGGTTTATTTTTATTATAGCTTGGAAAAAAGTTGTTTTCAGGTAATGGCTCTTGTGGGTAATGCTGTGCGAATTTTTACAATTGTTAAATCTGAGGAGCCCTCTGTCAGATGTATTTTACACACGAGTCCTAAGATTTCAGGGCCTAGAGGGTTTTCTTGTTTGTGACGAAATGACTTTAGATACTTTTTGAACTGATAAGACTCATTAGTCAATTCCATCAGCCCAACTTGTCAGGACACGCGGCACAGAGGGAGGCAGGTGTGTCCCTGGAAGCCATTTCTACACCAGCATGACAGCAGTAGCTTAACCATACCAGGAAGCGAATGTTCCCGCGAAACCCAGACTAAACGCAGCCCCACCTCAACACGGTGAGCATTGCCCCTCAGCTCCGTCAGCAGTGAGAGAGGGACTGAAAGCAGTAGAAAGAGAGCTTTAACTGATGATGATTATTTTACTCTCACAAATTTTACAAAATGTGACCTTGTAGACCCTCTGCCGAGGCCCCGCCCTGGGAGGGGCTGTGTGAACGAGGGGTGAGCCTCATGACTTCACAGTGAAGCCCGTTCCCCAGAAACCCGGATGCCCGAGGCCAGTACAAACCATGTCCCAACAGTGTCCCACCCTCAGAAGGGCTAACAGTCAGCTGAGAGGGTGCAGGGCCCTCAGCAGACTATCCCTTTTCCATTAGACCGATGAGGAACTTGGGAAGATAGGTGAGTCCCAGCGTCGTGAGCTCATTGCCACAGGCAGTCAGCTCTCGCATGGGTCCCTAGTGTACAGCACTAGCTGCTGGGAAGCACGCGGGCCTGGGTAAGCCTAGGATGGAGGTGCTAGCAGATGAACTCTGGGTGGGAGGGATCCAAGGTCACGGGTCCCTGCTGCCCGGGTTGGGTGTTCAGCAACAGCAGCGCAAGCTGCACAGAACCACCCCCTGACCCACAGCCATGCCACTCACGGGCAGTCGCCTAAGCAAAGCTATGCTGTCCTTTTCTTTCTTTCTTTTTTTTTTAATTTTTAAATTTTTAAAATTTATTTCTGAGAGAGAGAGAGACAGTGAGAGAGAGGCAGCGTGAGCAAGGGAGGGTCAGAGAGAGAGGGAGACACAGAATCCGAAACAGGCTCCAGGCTCTGAGCTGTCAGCACAGAGCCCGACGTGGGGCTCGAACCCACAAACTGTGAGATCATGACCTGAGCCGAAGTTGGACGCTTAACCGACTGAGCCACCCGGGCGCTCCTATGATGTCCTTTTCTGCTAAGTCCAAAATCTGGGCTTCAAAAGCAGTGACTATTACTTCTCTCTCCTAGGCAACTACCACACTATCCTGTTTCTTGGCACATTTCCTAATTTTTTGTTGAAAACTGGACATTTTAAATTTTTTTTTAAGTTTATTTATTTTGAGGGATAGAGAGAACATGTGATAGGGGCAGAGAGAGAGAGAGAAATTCCAAGCAGGTTCCGCACTGTCAGCATGGAGCCTGACACGGGGCTCTAACTCATGAACTGTAAGACCTTGACCTGAACTGAGATCAAAAGTCAGAGGCTCAGCTGACTGAGCCACCCAGGTGCCCTGAAAACTGGATGTTTTAATGAGCTATTATAGTGACTCTGGATTGTGATTAACCAGTCCCCCCTTAGGCTTGTTGATCTTGCTGTTTTGTTAGTTTCTTAGTCCAGTGGCTTCGTTCATTACTATTTTGTTAGTTAGTGTGTGTGCCTAGTCTGGACAGTTCCGTGAAATCTGTTCCCCCCCGGTGTGCAGCCTATGATGTCACTACTCGGATCCCCACCACCGGGTCTTATACTGAAGCCTGGCTTCCTGGAGGTCACATGTGGGTCAAGACAGCTTGGGGTTCTTCCCCCCCCCACTCGGCAAAGATTGTGCTTAAGCTCCGCCTACCAGTGAGGCGCCAGCCTCGGCTGAGTGTCCAGCCGCCGGGAGAGGCTGAGGAGCCCCCTCCAACGTGATCCAGGCCTCGTCCCGCAAAGCTCTGAATGTCCCCTCACGTGGCAGAAGGAACCTTGCGGGTAAGACTAAGTTGAGGATCCCGAGGCGGGAAGACTGTGGTGGGTTCTCCAGGCGGCCCTCAGTGTAATCACCAGCTTCCTGTTAAGGCGGAGGCAGAGGGAGATTTGGGGATAGAAGGGAAGGCAAAGTGGGAGACGGAGACGAGGGATGTAGCCCCGCGCGCTGAGCCCTGGACCCTGCACGCGGCTCGGACCGTCCAGGAGGAACGTTCCTGCCCTTGATTTTAACCTGAACGACTCATCCTGAGCTTCCGCCTCCACAACTGCAAGGGAATAAATATGTGTTGTTTTAAGCCTTCAAGTTTGTAGTCATTTGTTGGAGCCTTTTCATAACTTTTCGGCATGAAGATCTCAGCATTGACTCCTACCACACCACGCTCAACACTCAAAGAAAGCCAGCCCGCTCAGCCAAGCTTCCTGGGTGCCTCTCGCCCTGGGGGGGGAGGGGTGAGCGGGGGGTGGGGCGGGTCAGAAGCCTGCTTCTCCCAGAGAAGTGCCCCTGGCCTCCAAGGGCGCTTGTGTTAGGGGGACGGTAGCCTCAGCCTGTCCTGCCCAGTGTGGACCCTCCACCCTAGGGCCGGGGCCCGGGGAAGTCCCCACGTTCTTGGCTAAAGCCTGTCAGGATGGAGCTTTCGTGGTTTGGAACAGGGCCTGGGAGGGAGGAGGCTCTGACTCAAATGCCACGCATTCTGCTCTTCTCACCAAGACTTAGCAGACCTTGGAGAATAAGTGCTGTTTGCCCTTTGGTCAAAGCCCGGAGCGAGCGGGTCCCACAGCCCTCCTGACGTCCTGCCAGGCCTCTCAAGGTCAAGGGCTGATGCTGTCACTTCTACCACATCCTTCTGGGCTTTTATTCTGTTGTTTTTAGATGGAATGTTCTGTGTATATCTACTAAGTCTATCTGTTCTAATGTATCATTTAAGGCTGTTTCCTTATTGATCGTCTGTCTAGATGATGTATCTAATGATATAAGTAAAGTTTTAAAGTCCCCTAGTATTATTATACTGTCGTCAATTTCTCCCTTTAGGTTTGTTAATACTCGCTTTACATATTTTGTTCTATGTTGGTGCACATGTATTTATAAATGTTATATCTTCTTGTTGGATTGACCTTATTATTATTATGCAATGCCCTTTTTTTGTCTTTTATTACAGCCTTTGTTTTAAAGTCTATTTCATGTGACAACAGTATAACAACCTCAGCTTTCTTTTGGTTTCTGTTTGCATGAAGTATCTTTCTCCATCCTCTCACTTTCAGGTTGTGTATGTCCTTACATCTGAAGTGAGTCTCTTGTAGGCAGCAAATAGATGGGTCTAGTTTTTGTTTTTGTTTTATATCCAGCCACTCTGTCTTTTGATTGAAGATTTTAGTCCATTTACATTTATTATTATTATTATTATTATTATTATTATTATTATAGAGAGAGGGGACAGGAGCAGGGGAGAGAGGCAGAGGGAGAGAAAGAGAGAAAGAGACAGAGCATCTCAAGCAGGCTTCACACTCAGTGCAGAGCCCAGTGCTGGGCTCAATCCCATGACCCTGGGGTCATGAGCTGAGCTGAATTCAAGAGTCTGATGCTTGACCGACTAAGCCACCCAGGCAGCTATGGTCCATTTACATTTGAAGTAATTTTTAAAAATTTTTTATTTTTGAGAGAGAGAGAGAGAGAATGAGAGAACACATGGGGGAGGGGCAGAGAGAGAGAGAGGGAGGAAGGGAGAGAATCCCAAGCAGGCTTCACACTGTCTCAACATGGGGCTTGAACTCATGAACCACAAGATCATGATCTGACATGAAATCAAGAGTTGGACGCTCAACTAACTGAGCCATCCAGGTACCCCTAAAGAAAATATCAATAGGTATGTACCTATTGCCATTTTTTCCTTAAAAATTTTTTAAAAATTTTTATTCATTTTTAAGAGGGAGATAGCAGTGGAGGAGGGGAGAGGGAGAAGGAGACAGAATCCCAAGCAGGGTCCACACTGTCAGCGCAGAGCCTGCTGCAGAGCTCAGACTCACAAACTTCAAGATCATGACTTGAGCCGAAATCAAGAGAGCCACCCAAGCGCCTCCCCATCCCCAAATGTTCTTAAGTAGGCTTCCACACCCAATGTGAGACTTAAACTCTCAACCCCAAAATCAAGAGTCACACACTCCACCGAATGAGCCAGCCAGGCACCACTGCCATTTTTTCAATTATTTTCTGGCTACTTTTGTATTTTCTCTGTGTTCTTTTCTTTTTCTCTCCTCTGTGGGTTGATGGCTTTCTTTAGTGTTATGTTTAGATTCCTGTCTCATTTTCTTTTGTATATTTACCATAAGCTTTGGCTCTGTGGTTATCATGAGGTTCACAAATAACATCCTATGTATGTGATGCTCTGTTTTAAGTTGATAGGAATTAAAATTTAAACACGTTCCAAAGGTTTGCATTTTTACTCTCCTTTCCCATGTTTTGTATTCCCTTAGTTATTTTTAAGATTTTATATTATTTTATTTTACTTTTTAAATTAAAAACATTTTTAAATGTTTATTTCTGAGAGACAGACAGAAACAGAGTGGAAGGAGGGGAGGGGCAGAAAGAGAGAGGGAGACACAGAATCCAAAGCAGGCTCCAAGCTGTGAGCTGTCAGCACAGAGCCTGATACAGGGCTCACACTCACCAACCGTGAAATCATGACCTGAGCCAAAGTTAGACACTTAACTGACTGAGCACCCCTATTTTTTTTTTAAAAAAATTAATATTTATTTTTATTTTTGAGAGAGAGAGAAAGAGAGAGAATACACAAGCAGGGAAGGGGCAGAGAGAGAGAAACAAAGAATCCAAAGCAGGCTCTATGCTGTCAGCAAAAAGCCAGATATGGGGCTCAAATCTACAAACCATGAGATCTTGGTTGGATGCTCAACCAACTGAGCCACCTGGGCACCTCCAAATTTTATTTTTAAGTCATCTTTACACCCAACAGGGGGCTTGAACTTACAACCCAAAATCAAGAGTTGCATGCTGTACAGACTGAGCCAGCCAGGTGCCCCCTTGTTTTATATTTTTGACGTCACATTTTCCATCTTTTCTATCTTTTGTATCCCTTAACTAATTATTATAGTTTTGTTCCTTACTACTTCTATCTTTTAAGCTTCATACTTGTTTTATAAGTGATTGACCCAATATCTTTAGTATATATATTACCTTTCCAGTGAGATTTTTACTTTCATATGTTTTCTTATTATTAATTAGTGCTATTTCTTTTCAGTTGTAAGCAATCCCTTTAACATTTATCGTAAGTCCAGGGGCTCATGGGGGCTCAGTCATCTGGGAGGATCCGACTCATGATTTCAACTCAGATCATGATTTCATGGTTCATGGATTCAAGACCCATATTGTGCTCTGTGCTGACAGTGTAGGGGCTGATTGGGATTCTCTCTCTACCCTCCTTTCCCCCTTCTCCTCTCTTTCTCTCAAAATAAATAAATAAACTTTAAAAAATTATCATAAGTCCAGTTTAGTGGTGATGAATGCCCTTAGTTTTTGCTTATCTGGAAAACTCCTTTAAAAAAAAAAGTTTATTTATTCTGAGAGAGAACAGAATTGGAGGAGGGTCAGAGAAAGAGAGGAACAGAGAGAATCCCAAGCAGGCTTCACCCTTGCAGCTCAGACCCCAATGCAGGGCTTGATCTCACAAACTGTGAGATCGTGACCTGAGCCAAATTCAAGAATCAGATGCTTATCTGAAAAACTCTTACTCTTCCCTTCAATTCTGAACAATGACTTTCCTGGATAGAGAACTCTTGGCTGGACGTTTTCTCCTCTTGGCACTTTGAATATGTCATGTCACTCCCTTCTGATCTGCAGTGTTTTTGCTGAGAAATTTGCTGATAGCCTTAGGGAGTTTCCCTTATACATAACAAGTTGTTTTTTTCTTGCTGCGTTTAAGATTCTCTCTTTAACTTTTACCACTTTGATTATAGTGTGCCTTGGTGTGTATCTCTTTAGGTTCATCTTATTTAGAACTCTCCAGGATCCCTAGGTCTGGATGTCTGTTTCCTTCCCCAGGTTGGGGAAGTTTTAAGATTATTATTTTTTATTTCTTAAGATAAGTTTCCTGGATCTCTCTTTCTCTTCTTCTGGGATCCTCATAACACGAATGTTATTTTGCTTGATGTTGTCCCAAATTTCCCTCAAGTTATTTTCACTTTTTAAAAATCTTTTTTCTTTTTGCTGCAGTGTCTGGGTTCCACTGTTTTATCTTTCAGCTTACTGTTCCATTCTTCTGCTTCATACAGTCTTCTGTTGAACGCCTCTAGTATATTTTTCAGTTTAGTTATTGTATTCTTCATTCAGTGACTTCTGTTTTGTATTTTCTAGTATTTCTTAAAAATCTTTCAGGGGCGCCTGGGTGGCTCATTCGGTTAAGTGTCCGGCTTCGGCTCAGGTCATGATCTCACGGTTCGTGGGTTTGAGCCCCATGTCAGGCTCTGTGCTGACAGCTCAGAGCCTGGAGCCTGTTTCAGATTCTGTATCTCCCTCTCTCTCTGACCCTCCCCTGTTCATGCTGTCTCTCTCTCTCTCTTTCTCTCTCTCTCTCTCTCTGTCTCTCTCAGAAATAAATAAAACATTAAAAAAATTTTTTAATCTTTTTGTTGAAGTTTGCACTGTCTCCTTCATTATTCTCCTGAGTTTGCTGTACATCTTTGTGACCATTACTTTGAAATCAGATTGCTTATCTGTTTCATTAAGGTCTTTTTTCCTGAGGTTTTTGTCTTGTTCATTCCTTTGGAAGATATTCCTCTGTCTCCTCATTTTCTTGACTCTCTGTACTTGTTTTGATGTATTAGGCAAATCAACTGCCTTTCCCGGTCTTGAAGCAGTGGATTTGTGGAGAAGATGTCCTGTGGGATTCAGAAACACTATCCCCTCTGGCCACCAGAGCCAGGTGCTCAAACAGTGTCCTCTCTGTGAGCGACAGGAGCCCACCTGCTATGGTGGGGCCACACTGTGGCTTAGAAGTGGGCAGGGCTCTCACCTGGCCCAGCTGTGGGGTGGTCATGGTGGTGGCAGGTGGGCAGGGCCCTCAGCAATCTGCCCTCTGGTGCTAACGAGTTAGAATGAGATTACAAAAATGGTGCCTGTGGTTCTCTGTTCCTGGAAAGAGTCTCAACAAACAAGTTCCTTCCTCTCTGGAAAAAAACTTAGGATTAGTAAATGGGTCTCATTCATATATCGTCTATGTGCTTTTTAAACTGGTGTTTTTCTGCTAGGTCCTGGGATGAGTCAGTCTGTGTGCAAGGTTTTTATTTATTTTTTACAATGTTTATCTATTTTGGGGAGACAGAGAGAGACAGAGTGTGAGTAGGGAAGGGGAAGAGAGAGAGGGAGACACAGATTCCAAAGCAGGATCTAGGCTCTGAGCTGTGAGCACAGAGCTTGACGTGGGGCTCAAACGCACAAACGCCCAACCTACTGAGCCACCCAGGTGCCCCTGTGTGTGAGGTTTTTAAGAGCATCCCCAAAGATCTATGGTTTTTCTGGACAAAATCTCCATTGTTTTTCAAAGCCAGGTGGTCTAGGACACTCATTTCTTCTATTTAGGATTTAGGGATTGGGGTGTTTGATGTTGACATCTCAGGGGCAAGTTCCATATTTTTGAGATCCCTTCCAATTGTGAGATGATGCTGTGGCTGGGGTGCCATTTCTGTTTGTTTGTTTGTTTTGTTTTGTTTTAGTTGTTTGTTTTTTGTTTTTGTTTTGATGGGACTATGTCTCTGACTCTCCTACCCATTTCTTTTAAGGAATTATTTTTTGGGGGACACCTGGGTGGCTCATTCGGTTGGACATCCAACTTTGGCTGAGGTCATGGTCTTGAGCTGCTAGGTTTGAGCTCTGGATCAGGCTCTGTGCTGACAGCTCAGAGCCTGGAGGCTGCTTTGGATTCAGTGTCTCTCTCTGCCCCTCCCCTGTTATCTCTCTCTCTCTCTCTCTCTCTCTCAAAAATAAACATTAAAAATTTTTTTTTAAGAAATTATTATTATTTTTTTATTTTTTTATTTTTTTTAAAATGTAGGAGTTCTTTTTTTTTTTTTTTTAAATATTTTTATTTATTTCTAGGATAGAGAGAGAGAGACAGTGTGAGCAGGGGAGGGTCAGAGAGAGAGGGAGTCACAGACTGAAACAGGCTCCAGGCTCCGAGCTGGGAGTCAGCACAGGGCCCGACGCGGGGCTCGAACCCACGAACCGCGAGATCATGACCTGATCGAAAGTCGGACGCTTAACCGACTAAGCCACCCAGGCGCCCCTAAGAAATTATTTTTTAAAGTTTATTTATTTATTTCTTTTGAGAGAGACAGAGACAGTGCCAGTGGGGGAGGGGAAGAGAGAGAGGGAGAGAGAGAATCCCAGCAGCCTCCTCACTGTGAGTGCTGTCCGTGCAGAGCCTGATGCAGGGCTCGATCCCATGAACTGTCAGATCATAACCTGAGCTGAAATCAAGAAGCTTAACTGGCTGAGCCCCCCGGTGCCCTTCTTCTACCAATTTCAATGCTGCCTTTTAATCCTTTGCTGTGGAGGCTCTGTTCATCCAGGTTTCAGGGCTTTTTCAGAAGAACTCTCTTCGTATGTAGTTGTAAATTTGTTGTGTTCTTGGAAGGAGATGAGGTCAGGATCTTCCATGCCTCCATGTTGTGAAGAACTTTCTTTAGTATTTCTTGTAAGATAGGTCTTCTAGCAGCAAATTCTCTGTCCTTGTTTATCTTGGACTGTCTTTATTTTACCTTAATTTCCAAAAGATCATTTTCCAGAATCTAGGATTCTTACTTGAGTCATTCAGTAACTTTGAGTGTGTCATCTCGTTTCCTGCTTTCCACTGTTTCTAAGGAGAAGTTAGGTGTTGACTGTCTAGACTCTGGGTCTAAAGTTCTCTCTTGTCTTAGCAAGAAAGCAGGACACAGGATTAAAAAGTCGGAGAGAGAGAGATGGCTGATGTCCCGGAAAAGACAAGGGCCCGGAATAAGGGTCCTTGCCCCGTATTTATTAAGATCAGAAGGCTTACAAACGTGACGGGCGTGCACAAAGAGACAAAGAAACTGTGAACATTAACTTATGGGCATGAGGGAAAGGGGTTTTTTGAAGGTATACAGTGTTTGGGGTTTGGGTCAATATAAAACAAGATCCAGGCGCCGGGCAGAGGGGCAGATGGTTGTTAAGGGCAGATAGGAGGCGCCGTGTCTGTTTATCTTAGGCGGCCCAGGGGAGCAGGCCGAGAGGGGAGATAACCTGGGGTTCACCAGGCACCGTCTCCGCTCCGGCTGCTTTGCCTGCAGGCAGCGGCCTCTAGTCCAATGCACTTGTTTCGCCTCACCTGGCCCTGCTCTCCTGGGAAAGCAGCTTCTCTGCTACAGGACTAAACTGGGGGGCGCTTCCCCCCTGCCTGCCTCATCTGCTTACCTCATATACCTTAGTATTGGGAGCCTTTGCGCCCGTTCCTGTCTTGGGCCTGTGCCCGTCCCTCTCTATCTTTGGGGTTCAGCACCCCCTATTCTCGGGGTGCCAAACTTGGATGGGAGCATCCTACGGCTGCTTATTTCTCTAAGCCTTGTTAACCCATTGCTATAAGGCCGGGGGACCCCTCAGCCGATCCTCCACAGTTGATGTTATTGGCTTCTTTCATGTGTGGAGTCATTTTTATCTTGTGACTTTGGAAGTTTTCTCTTTGCCTTTTAGTATCTTGACTATGATATGCCCGCTCCTAGAGGCCACGCACGCTCCTCGCCACGTGGCCCCTTCAGCAGCGGAGAATCTCTCTTGCGTGGAATCTCTTTCACCAGGAAGACACCCATTCCTTTAAGGACCCACCTGACTGAGTCTCATCCAAGATCGTCTCTCTTTATTCCTCAGCCACACAAACAACCTGATCACAGTGTAAAGCCCATTTTATTCTGGGACCACACAAGGCACACACACCAGGGCCGGAAACCTTGGGGGCCTTAGTGTCCAGCCTACTGACCAGTCTCCCCCGAGAGTGTCCGAGTGGGAAGTTAGCTGCCCTGAGCCTGTCATTCCTTTGAGGCAAGATCTCTAGTCCTTCGGAAACACTCTACTCCATAATCATCAGAATTAAGACACTTCTTAGTTATAGGAACTGTTAAAATTGTGATCATTTCCTTTGAGATTGAGTGCGGGTCCCACCCCGTTCCCTGGAGCGCTGCCATCAGAGGCTCCGCTGCACTCGCTCTGTGAAACCCCCCCCCCCCCGGAGCTCGCCAGGCCGCCCTGAGGGGTGCAGACCCCAGGAGGACGTCCTGGTTGACAAGTGGCAGCTGTGCTGAGCGGGGCCAGCAGGCAGGAAATGGTGGCGCTAATCACGATATGTGAAGAACACGGAAAACGACAGCAGAGACACAGAGCTGTCCCGTGGAGGACACACCGCATGGCGGAGGACGCCCTTCACCCGCTCTAAGATGTAGGCCCAGTGGTGACGCTTAGGGGTGGCCCCTGCCGTGGGGAAGGGGCTGTCAGACCCTCCGCGGGGTCTCCGTGCCACCTGCCCTCCGGGTGACGCGGCGTCTCCCTGCGGTCCCTGCCCCACCTGTGCCTCCAGGCGGTCCTAACGCACCTGCCGACCGGCCGTGTCCCCTGAGCCCCGCGTCCCCTCAGCCCCGCCCGCCCGGGCCCTGCTGTGCAGCTCCCGCCGCTTCTAAGCCAGAGGCGCCCTTTCCGTCAGAGCAGCTCCAGCAGCCACTCTCTCGGCCCCGTGAGATGCCGTGCTGGCTGTGACCACCTCGGGGATCAGGCCCGATCACCCCGCCCCTTGAGCGGGCATGGGCGGGTGGGGACGCCGCGGCTGGTGGCCTGCGGGGAGGCCTGGGTCTTTTACCCCCTCTCCCTGCGGCACCTCCGTGCCAGGCAGGCAGGAAGAAGCTTCCATCCTCCAGGAGGGGCATCCCAGAGGGGCTCCAGGCCCTCGGCAGGTCTGGGCTCCTCTAGTCGTTTGGCCCTCAGGGGCCAGAGGTCAGAGGTCAAGTGGTCGGAACCCCTGGGCCCTGGCCCTGAAGCCTCGGAACGCGGCCGAGGCCCGGGGGCAGGGGCAGCCGCTGACCTCACAATGACGGGGCCCGCTGCCCCCCGCCAGCCCGCCCGCTGCCGTCCGCTGCCACCCCCGCTGCCGGGCATGTCCCTCCTCAGCAGCTACGAGGGTCTGCGGCAGGAGATCCAGCGGCTGGCCCAGGAGAACGAAGAGCTGCGGCGGCTCGTGCAGCTCATCCAGGAGAACCAGGAGCTGAAGCTGGTGCTCCGGAACCGGGGCAGCGGCCTGGGCTTCTGCGGCTCCGGGCTCCTGGCCGAGGTGGCCGCCAGCCCCCGGCTGCCCCGGCGCAGAACCATAAAGTTCAAGGATGCTGAGAGAGGTGAGGCGCGCTAGGGCCTGCGGGGGGCTCTTCTCGGATGCCCGCGAAGCTTCACTCATTCGAGTTCGCGCCAAGACAGTGAAAAGTGGGGGGGGGGGCCCTGCTCCCCTGGGGCGGTGCCGCGTCCGGTGCTGAAGGTGCTGAGGAGCAATACGGAGGCGGGGGGACTCTAGGAAGGGCAGCAGGGAGAAAGTGACATCCCCGAGAAAGTGACGTTGGAGCAGCACTGGACCAAAGTGAAGGAGCCGCCAGGCTGAGGGAACAGTCGGCGCAGAGGCCCTGGGGGGCTGCAGGCCGGCGAGCGGAGCCCAGCGCTGGGGAGTGGAGGGCAGACGACGACCAGGAGCGCCTTACAGACCAGGGTGCTGGGGGGGCCTGGGGAGAACGACAGGCTTGGTGAGGGCCGGGGGGTGGAGAGCGCTGGGGGCTCTGGATGTACTTCGGCAGGTCGGGCAGCTCGAGGCTTTGAGCGCTGCTACCAGGCCGAGGGGACCCCAGCTCACATGGGGACGGGCACCACGCTTCCCGGAAGCCTCTGGCGGTGCAGATCCGCCGGGAGATACAAGCGGCCAGGGAGCGCGTGGGGCCACGTCAGTCCTGGCCCCGGGTCCCATCCCCGCCTCCGAGGGACTGGAGACGTTACCAGGGCAGAGAGGTATCTCTGGAGAGCTGGGCTAGGGAGCGGGGGCCGCGCTGCCAGAACACCGCAGGCCGGACAGCTTCGCAGTCCACTTCCCAGAGTCCTGGAGGCCGGAGGCCGGAGGTCAGGGCACCGGCACGGTTGTTGATGAGGCTCTATTGCTGGCTGGTGGCCACTGTCTAGCTGTGTCCTCACAATCTGGGGATGTGACATCGAGCAATCTCTTCTGTCGCCTCCTATAAGGGCACTAATGCCATCATGGGGACCCACCCTCATGACTTTGTCACCTCCCAAAGGTGCCGCCTCCAGATACCATCACATTGTGCGTTGGCTTCACCATAGGAATTTGGGGGGCGGGACACAATTCAGGGCAGAGCAGAGGGGAACTTCTCGGGACACACGCATCAAGAAGATGTGGTAAAAGAGGCTGGCAGGAGGAGTCGGTGACACGGGTCAGGACCCCAAGCAGAAGGGGCTTCCCAGAGACAGAACTGGAAACAGGCAGACACACAGGGTGGCCAGCGGACTGGGCACTGGGGCGGCTAAGGGGCCTTCTTTGGTCTTACCTGATGTGATTTCAGGCATGGAGCCAGGAGGCGAGTGGGGGTGGAAGGTGCACCCCCAGGAGCAGAGCCCTTGGGGGTGCTGTTGGAGGGGTGTGGGGGCAGGGCCTCTAGAAGATGCGGGTCACCAGCCATGGGCTGAAGATGGGTGTGGGGGTGGCCAGGGTGATGCCCGTGGGCAGTGAAGAGGCTTGGCCGAGAGACCACAGGCAGCTGGGCTGCGTACGGAACCCCGGGGCTTGGTGGGTGTGGCTGGCGGCGTGAAGTCTCTCCGGATGGGTGCCCAGCTGGGCGTCAGGACCAATAGGCTACACGGGGGGTTTTGCCGGGACGGGAAAGTGGGACAGTCACCCAGTCACGGGGTAGAGCAGGCCGGACGCACCTGCTGCGGGGGCATGAATGGAGATGCGGTGGGGGCTGCAGGCGGGGGTCCTGACTGGCGGGGGCTGACCGCCATCTCGTGGTTAGAGCCGGTGTATGGTGGCTACAGTGGCGGTCTAGGTGCCCAGCTGGACACGAGGGATGGGGAAGGTGACAGGGAGGTCAAGGGGGTGGGATCTGGGGGCAGTGCCATGGCTGGCGCCTGCTGCTGGGCACACGGTCCTCTGGGCATGGTCACAGCCATCCTCTGCAGCGGCCCGTGCGCTGAGGAGCTCAAGTCCTTGGCCCAAGCAGGGCTGCAGGTGGGGAGAGGCTGACTGGAGCCTGCGCTGGTGGGGGAGGCCACAGGCTAGGGGAAGGAGGTGGGGTCGGAGGTCACAGACACTGCCAGTGCCCTGAGTCCCTGGGTCTCCTGTGTCTCTCTTGGTACAGTTCTTTCCAAACCTCTCATCCCGCACCGCAGCAGAGGACGCTCAGGCTGCCAGAGGCGCTGGCCAGAGGGAGCCCCCGCAGCCCGGGCGCGGCCCCCCTCGCTCGCACCTGCCCGGCTGGGAGGCCTCCAGGCCCAGCAAGGCCCCGGGGTGGGGAAGGCCAGGTTGCGAGCGTGGGTGCCTCTGCCGGTCTGTCCGTCTGGCCGGGTGTCACAAGTCCCCTTCACCGGCTCATTTCTCTGCTTGGGACCCCTCCCTCGCCCCATCCCCGCCTCTCCCTCCTGGGGGCTCTAAATGGCCTGTCCACGCTAAGCTTGGACACCTTTCCGTCCCTGGGGAAACAGGCCAGGGTGGGGCTCCCTTCGCCCCATCGTCAGGGCAGTGGCCGCGGCTTTTGGGGACATCAGCCCCGCTGTTGAGGGTCCCGCAGCGCCCAGCCTAGGCTGCGGCAAGGTTGGCCTTGGGGGGGGCACCGCGGGGGCTGATGGCTTGAGGAGGGGGCCTTGCCGGAAACGCCTCGAGCTCGCGGGGGTGGGGTTCTGCGGGGCGCGCGCCCGTGGCCCCTCCGCACGTCCCCCGCCCCTAGCCCCGTCCCCCACGGCGTAACTGCCTCGCGCCAGGGCGCAGTTCTAGCCCGTCTGGGCTCTTATTTCTTGGGGGGTGGCCTGCTCCCCCTTCCCCGGGGCACCTAGAGCGGCCGCCCCCCGCGCAGCTCGGCCGCGCGCCCCGCGGCTCCCCGGCGTGGCTCCCGGCGGGGGAAGGAGGCGGCTCCCGGCGAGCCGAGCCTGACGCAACCCGAGGGCCGTGCGCGGCGGGACCGGTCCGGCGGGGGGCGGGCCCGGCTTCCGGGCGGGGGGCGGGCGCGGGCAGGGCCGGGAGGGAGCGCCGCCCGCACGGACCGCGAGCGCCTCGGAGCCGGGCCGCCAGGTGGGACCCGCACCGGCCCCTCCCGGCCCCTCTCCGACCCACCGCACCCCGCGCGCCCCGCTTCTCCCCGCCCCCCGGCCGCGGGCCCCGCCCCCGCCGCGGCGCAGGCCCCGCCCCGTCGCCCTGTCCCACTCGGCCTGGGCCCCAAGGTCGAGCCACCGGGAAGCCACCTGCCCTCGGGCCCCGTGCCCCCTCGCGCTAACGGAGCCCGGACCCGCCAGCCCGTGGGCTCCCGCGACGCCGCCGCCTCTGCGAGGCCTGCTCCGGCGCCGGGGTTTCCGCCGCACCCTGTCCCTGCGGCAACGAGAGCGGGTAACGAGGGTTTAGGTCTGGCGCCCCCGCCTGCCCGGCTCTGGCCGTGCCTCGCGCTGCCCTCCGGGCTGCCCTGCAGCCCTGGCTCTGCCCACGGCCCCTCCTTGGACCTGGAAGCCCCCCATGCCCTCCGCAGCCCCGAGGCCACCAAGGCGCATGACCCCCCGCCTGCCGCCTGATCTGCCGTCTCTGTCCAGTTCTCCCAGGACTGCCGGCTGAAGAGTCACTGCTGGACTCCAGCCCTGTCACCATGGGCAGCCCTGAGGGGCGTTTTCATTTCGCCATCGACCGTGGGGGCACCTTCACAGATGTCTTTGCCCAGTGCCCCGGGGGGCACGTGAGGGTCCTGAAGCTGCTCTCAGAGGACCCTGCCAACTATGCAGACGCACCTACTGAGGGCATCCGCCGCATCCTGGAGCAGGTGGCCAGGGCAGGGCAGAGTGGCGGGGGGGGGGGGGCCTGGGGAGCAGGGGACTCATGCTGACCGTGTGGTTGCCAGGAGGGGGGCCTGCTGCTGCCGCGGGACCGGCCGCTGGACACCAGCCGCATTGCCAGCATCCGCATGGGCACCACAGTGGCCACCAACGCGTTGCTGGAGCGCCGGGGGGAGCGGGTGGCGCTGCTGGTGACACGCGGCTTCCGAGACCTGCTGCACGTGGGCACCCAGGCCCGAGAGGACCTCTTTGACCTGGTGAGCGCACCCCCTCCAGCCGGGTCGTGCAGCTCACAGTGTCCCAGGGATGCCATGGGCCCTCGGGAGGGCAGTCCTCGGAAGGGTCAGTGCTGGCCCAAGGCCGGCAGCGTATAGGCAGGGGGAGGGCCCAGGCACCCCTAGCGGGCACTGTGTCCCCCAGGCCCTCAGGGTGGTCACACGTTGTCTTGTTCCCATCTGTCACCATGCCCTGTCCTGGATCCTGGGTATGGAGCGAGCCAGACATGCTGTTCGGGGTGAGGGGGGTAGGGGCCCACCCCTCCCCACCCCTCCCCACCCCCAAACTCTCCCACTCCCCTACCCCCACACCTACTGCTGGGTTCCTCCGGGGAGCTGCCCTTGTGGGGGTGGGGCGTTTTCTGCACTCAGAGAGCCGCCCCCGGTATGGGCCTTGCTGGGGCTGCCCCGTCTGTGTCTCCTGGGCCCGCGGACCTGCCTCGTGGGACACATCCGCCCAGCTGCGCTGCCCCGCCCACGCAGGACCCCAGCAAGGACCCTCTGGCCTGGGCGTCCTCTGAGCCTCTGCCTGCCCCCAGGCGGTGCCCATGCCTGAGGTGCTGTACGAAGAAGTGCTGGAGGTTGACGAGCGCGTGGTGCTGTACCGCGGGGAGCCAGGCGCAGGGACACCCGTCAAAGGTGCGGGCGCCCCAGGGGGGCTGGGGCATGGGGGCAGAGGGCCCTGATGGGCTTTGGCGCGGTGGTCATGGGCTTCCTGGCAGGCCGCACGGGGGACCTGCTGGAGGTGCAGAAGCCTGTGGACCTTGGGGTTCTGCGGGGGAAGCTGGAGGGGCTCCTGTCCCGAGGCATCCGCAGCCTGGCCGTGGTGCTCATGCACTCCTACACGTGAGTGTGGCCCGGCGGGGGGCTCTGGGCTGGGGCTGCCGGTGGGGGGGGCGTGAGGGCTCCCTGCCTTGGGCTGTGGGGGGGAGGGGGGCGAGGCCGTGGGCACGTGCGCAGCACCTCGCGGTCGTCGTTACAGGTGGGCCCAGCACGAGCAGCAGGTGGGCGCACTGGCCCGGGAGCTGGGCTTCACACATGTGTCACTGTCCTCTGATGCCATGCCTATGGTGCGCATCGTGCCCCGGGGGCACACGGCCTGTGCCGATGCCTACCTTACACCCACCATCCAGCGTTACGTGCAGGGTTTCCGCCGTGGCTTCCAGGGCCAGCTCAAGGTGAGCTCCCCTGCCTGCCTGCTCCCGGCCGCCCCCACCCCTGCCTGCCCGGCCCCTCACGGGCTGCTGCTCGGCCACAGGACGTGCAGGTGCTGTTCATGCGCTCCGATGGTGGCCTGGCGCCCATGGATTCTTTCAGCGGCTCCCGGGCTGTGCTCTCCGGCCCTGCTGGGGGTGTGGTGGGCTACTCAGCCACCACCTACCGGGTGGAAGGTGGCCAGCCTGTCATCGGCTTTGACATGGGAGGTACGGAGGCTGGAGGGGTGGGACCAGGAGTCTCCATCGCTGCCCCAGGGCCGAGCGGTGCCAGGAGGGCGTCCAGGTCTGTGTGGTGACTCCTCACACCCTCCCTCCTCCAGGCACATCCACGGATGTGAGCCGCTACGCTGGCGAGTTTGAGCACGTCTTTGAGGCCAGCACGGCTGGTGTCACCCTCCAGGCCCCCCAGCTGGACATCAACACAGTGGCAGCGGGTGGGGGCTCCCGTCTCTTCTTCAGGTCAGCTCCCGCACCTGGGCTGTGCCCCCCCACCCCCAGCCCTGCCTCCCAACCCACCTCTAAGTACGGCCCTCCCTGTCCCAAGGTCTGGCCTCTTTGTGGTGGGGCCTGAGTCCGCAGGAGCCCATCCCGGCCCCGCCTGCTACCGCAAAGGTAAGAACTGGTATGTGCCCCCCCCACCAGGCCCCTTCCCATGCTGCCCAGCCCTACCTGCCCCCCCCTCATCCCTGACTGACCCTGCTGCCCAGTCCTGGACCCCATCTTCAGCCCCCAACCCCCACACCGTGCACCAACCCCCACACCGTGCACACCTCCCAGGGGGCCCCGTGACAGTGACGGATGCTAATCTGGTTCTGGGTCGCCTACTGCCTGCCTCCTTCCCCTGCATTTTTGGGCCTGGAGAGGACCAGCCACTGTCCTCTGAGGCCTCCCGAAAGGCCCTGGAGGCTGTGGCCACTGAGGTCAACAGCTTCCTGACCAATGGGCCTTGTCCGGCCTCCCTGCTGAGCCTGGAGGAGGTAGCCATGGGGTTCGTGCGTGTGGCCAACGAGGCCATGTGCCGGCCCATCCGTGCACTCACGCAGGTACGCTGGCCTTTGTCCTCGCCTTTGCCTGCCCTGCCCTCCAGCCCTGCCCCCCACCCCACACCTCCCACTCAGGCGGCCTCATCAGGGTGAGGGATTTGGTGGGGGGGCAGACAGGGCAGGGTGCGCCACCGACCCCCTCTGGCTTCGCAGGCAAGAGGCCACGACCCCTCGGCCCATGTGCTGGCTTGCTTCGGGGGAGCTGGGGGGCAGCACGCGTGTGCCATCGCCCGAGCCCTGGGCATGGACACTGTGCACATTCACAGGTGTGTCTGGGAGCGGTGCACCTGTCGGGGTGGGGGGCTGGCTTTGGGAGGCACCCCCACATGGCTGAGGCCCCCGTCCGCGCAGGCACAGCGGGCTGCTGTCCGCACTGGGGCTGGCCCTGGCCGATGTGGTCCACGAGGCGCAGGAGCCGTGTTCCTTGCCCTACGCACCCGAGACCTTTGTGCAGCTGGACCAGAGGCTGAGCCGCCTGGAGGAGCAGTGTGTGGACGCCCTGCGGGCCCAGGGCTTTCCCAGGTGGGGTTGGCAGGGGTGGGGGGGCTCGGCCAGGCGGGGGGCTTACGGCCTCCCAGCCCCCTGCCCCCGCCCCGGCTGGCTTTCTTGCCCCATGTCCCAGGTGGCGTGGTCTGGGAGGGCTGGCGTGCCGCGCGTGGAGGAGGCAGGCGGGGCGCCCCGGGCCCAGGTGTGACTGGCCCACCCGCCCCGCGGCCGCAGGTCCCAGATCAGCACCGAGAGCTTCCTGCACCTGCGCTACCAGGGCACAGACTGTGCCCTCATGGTGTCTGCCCACCAGCACCCGGCCACGGCCCGCTCGCCCCGCGCTGGCGACTTTGGGGCCGCCTTCGTGGAGAGGTATGGCAGCTCTGCGTCCCGGGAGCCCGGCGGGTGGCCTGGCCGCCTGGCGCTGATCTGTCTCCCGGGGCCGGTGGATGCGCAGGTACATGAGGGAGTTTGGCTTTGTCATCCCTGAGCGGCCGGTGGTGGTGGACGACGTGCGCGTGCGGGGCACTGGCCGCAGCGGCCTTCGCCTCGAAGACGTCCCCAAAGCTCAGACCGGGCCTCCCCGTGTAGACAAGGTGGGTGGCTCTGCCTTGGCCCGTGCACCCGCAGGGACGTGGGGAGAGCCGGGGAGGGGCTGGACCTAGGAGCCTCACCCATCCCAAACCTCCTCAGGTGACCCAGTGCTACTTTGAGGGGGGCTACCAGGAGACCCCCGTGTACCTGCTGGGAGAGCTGGCCTGTGGGCACAAGCTTCAGGGGCCCTGCCTCATCATCGACAGCAACAGGTGAGCTGGAGCCTGGCTTCTGGGGCCACAGCTGCCAGGGCCTGGGTGAGCTCAGGACTCTGGCAGGGCCGCTCTGGCCCGAGGCTGCAGGGGTAGCAAGGACGCCGGGGCCCATTATGGTTGGGGTGTCCCTCGGCCTGGGGACGCGGGGTCCCTACTTGGGATGGGGGAGGGGTCTGGCTTGGCGTCTCCAGCCTCAGGCGCCCCTGCCCTCAGCACCATCCTGGTGGAGCCGGGCTGCCAGGCAGAGGTGACTGACACCGGGGACATCCGCATCACTGTGGGGGCTGAAGCCCCGAGCATGGTGGGCGCCCAGCTCGACCCCATCCACCTGTCCATCTTCTCACACCGCTTCATGAGCATTGCTGGTGAGTGGCTGCCCTGGTGCCCATGGCCCTGCTCCCGGTGGGAGGGGCACACACTGGGGAGAGGTAGTGCAGGCACGTGGCTGGCAGGGCGTGCAGAGAGAGACAACGTGTGACCCAGGGGAAGGGGCAAAAGGGGAGTCCCTGCTGGCGACAGGGTGGGCGCGGGCCCTAGGACTGCACCCGGGCTCAGGCAGTGTGAGCACCTAATTCCCGCCAGCCTTGATGGGGCCTGAGGTCACCATCCTGTGTGTGGACGAGGAAGAGGCTTGGCATAGGGGGCCCGTCTGTGCGGGGTCAGGCTGGGGTCCTGTTGGGGGTCCCGAGTCCAGTGCCTCTGCACTGATTTCTTACTGTGCTAGGCAAGGTGGGGGGCTGATGTGGGGTATCAGGTTCTTGGTGAGGCTTTGAGCAGGGATGGAGAATTAGGGGGTACGTCTCACACGGGCAGGACATGGCCTGGCTGCAGCCTCACCGCGTCCAGCAGGCCACCACCGCGTCTGGGTCCTGGGTCTGGAGGCAGAGGCCTTGAAGGCAGCTGTCCTGCCTCTCCATCCCCGAGGGCCGCGCTAGGGGGGTGGGGGTGGGGCCAGCGGGCGCCTGGTCACTCTGTGCCCCCAGAGCAGATGGGCCGCATCCTGCAGCGCACGGCCATCTCCACCAACATCAAGGAGCGTCTGGACTTCTCCTGTGCCCTCTTTGGGCCCGATGGGGGGCTGGTGTCCAACGCCCCCCACATCCCCGTGCACCTGGGAGCCATGCAGGAGACGGTGCAATTCCAGGTCTGGCGGCCCCCTCTCTGCTTTCCTCAGCCCACCCCTTCCTCGCCCCACCCCTCGGCTCACCCCTGCCATCTCCACAACTGTGTCCTGGCCTCAGATCCAGCACCTGGGGGCTGACCTCCACCCTGGTGACGTGCTGCTGAGCAACCACCCCAGAGCCGGGGGCAGCCACCTGCCGGACCTGACCGTCATCACGCCGGTGAGGGCCGCTGCCTGGGCATCTCCGGGGGGTGAGGGCGGCCCACACAGCTCACTGTGGCTCTCCACGTGCAGGTGTTCTGGCCGGGCCAGATGCGGCCTGTGTTCTACGTGGCCAGCCGCGGACACCATGCGGACATCGGGGGCGTGACGCCCGGCTCCATGCCCCCCCACTCCACCACACTGCAACAGGAGGGCGCCGTCTTTCTGTCTTTCAAGCTCGTCCAGGGAGGAGTCTTCCAGGAGGAGGGTGAGTGAGTGGGGTTGGGGCGACGGTGAGGCTGGGGGAGGAGGAGTCAATGGGCCAGCCACCGGCCAAGGCCTGCCTTGCTGAGCCAGCCACTGACCCAGGTGGTTGCGGATCATCTCCGAGGAATGATCGGAGGAGCTGAGGCAAATTCGTTCTGGGCCCAGGAAGGCCTCAGTGGTTTTGGGGGTGGCGAGTGGGCCGCGACGCCCACGGAACTGGGGCACAGGAGGGAGAGGAGCTGCCTCAAGGTAGGCACTGCTCACAGTGGCTGGTCTGCAACGTGTCGGCACTGGGCCTGTGGGCTGCCGAGCGTTGAGGACGGGGGCCGGGCCTGCAGGCTCGGGGGGAACGTTCCGGGCCCCTACACCATGAGAGGCCCCCCGCCCACGTGCAGAGCAGATGGGGGTTGGAGGGTGGCCCAGAGGCCAGGCGCGGAGCGGGGAGTGGGGTGGGGGCAGCAGCAGGGGTAGGGACAACGGGTTTGGAGACCAAGGCTGGTAAGTGATGGGATCTGGGGGTGAGGGCTTGGAGTCAAGTTCAGACAGCCGGAAGGTGGAGGGAGGAACTGAGTGGGCACTGAGTGGGCACAGAGCAGCGAGGTCGGGCAGAAGCTGCGGTGTGGCCCGGGGACGGGGCAGTACAAACACAGAGCTGGTCTGTGGCTGCAGGTGTGCGGGGCACCAGCGGGTGAGAGGAGGCAGGGTGGCGGGGGGATGAAAGAGCCTCAGGCTGCCGTGGATGCGGAAGACACAGGGTGACCCAGGCTGGGCTGCTCCCTTGCCCAGTGTGTGTGGTGGGGACAGAGGGCAGGGCCAGGGATCATGGGAGGAACGTGGGCAGGCACGTGGCAAAGGACACGTGGCCAGGGAACCTCAGAGAGTCCTGGGAGCTCTGCTGGGGAGAGGCCTTCCCCGGGTCCCTGGGGCTCGCCAGGGGGGCAGAGGCCTGGGTGGGACGTGTTTGGAGGTAGGGCACGAGGCTCGGAGAGCTAGCTGACGCTCTTGCAAAGTGGCTGAGAGGGGCCAGTGGGTGCCATCTGACTGAGGGCAGTGGGGAGGTGGGGCAGAAGGAATCAAAGGTAGGAGGACCCCCCGTTCCTCCCCGGGCACCTCCAATTCCTGTGAGAGCGCAGGCAAAGCCTAGGGTGCCCTGGGCGCTGGACTGTGGGAAGGAGAAGGTCGAGCAGATGGGAAGAGGCTGCAGGTTTAGGGGGTGCCGGGGCGGGGGTGTCAGCAGGGTTGTGGGAAGCCAGGGAAGGGTCAACATGGGGAGCCCCCCACAGAGCCCGGCAGAGGCGAAGTCGGCGCAGAGCAGGGCCGGGTAGTACCCCCCTCCCCCCGGAGGCTGGCTCAGCGGTGACCCCATCCATGCAGCGGTAGCCGAGGCCCTGCGGGCTCCAGGCAAGATTCCAGGCTGCAGCGGCTCGAGGAACTTGCACGACAACCTGTCAGACCTCCGCGCCCAAGTGGCCGCCAACCAGAAGGGCATCCAGCTGGTGGGAGAGCTCATCGGGCAGTATGGCCTGGACGTGGTGCAGGCCTACATGGGTCACATTCAGGTGGGGCTCGGCTCAGGAGCCGGGGGGCGCTCTGGGCGTGCCCCCGGCCATGCGGGGAGGCGCGCGCACCTGGCGGCCGCAAGGCAGCGGGGCTGCGGCTGAACGCGCCGTCCGCCAGGCCAACGCGGAGCTGGCCGTGCGGGACATGCTGCGGGCCTTCGGAAGCTCCCGGCAGGCCCGGGGTCAGCCCCTGGAGGTGTCAGCAGAGGACCACATGGACGACGGTTCCCCCATCCGGCTCCGCGTGCAGATCAACCTGAGTCAGGTGAGGCCGCGGGGTCGAGGCCCCGGGCATCCGCGGCGTGGGCTGCTGCTGACCTGCGACGCCTCCCCGCCCCCCGCGCACAGGGCAGCGCCGTGTTTGACTTCAGCGGCACCGGGCCCGAGGTGTTCGGCAACCTCAACGCGCCGCGGGCCATCACGCTGTCGGCGCTCATCTACTGCCTGCGCTGCCTTGTGGGCCGCGACATCCCGCTTAACCAGGTGCCTGTCCTCCTGGCGAGCTGGGGCGGGGGTCAGCCCGACAACCTGGGGGCGCTGGTCGTAGGGCCACGTTGATTTCCCGACGGCCCTGAGAGCTGCCCCCCCCCCCGCCCCCCAGGGCTGCCTGGCGCCGGTGCGCGTCGTGATCCCCAGAGGCTCCATCCTGGACCCGTCCCCGGAAGCAGCCGTGGTGGGTGGCAACGTGCTCACGTCGCAGCGCGTGGTGGACGTCATCCTGGGCGCCTTCGGGGCCTGCGCCGCCTCCCAGGTGTGGCGGGGGGGGTGGGCGCGCCTGGGCGTGCGGTCGGGGAGGGCCTCGGGGAGCCCCTCCGGCCTAGCGCGAGCGCCCTCGCCCCTGCCAGGGCTGCATGAACAACGTGACCCTGGGCAACGCCCGCATGGGCTACTACGAGACGGTGGCGGGCGGCGCGGGCGCGGGCCCCGGCTGGCACGGGCGCAGCGGCGTGCACAGCCACATGACCAACACGCGCATCACCGACCCCGAGATCCTGGAGAGCAGGTGAGCGGTGGCGCGGGCGGCCGGGGCGGAGCCCCTCCCGAGCCGCGGCCCCGCGCTGAGTCCCCGGCTCGCGCAGGTACCCCGTCGTCCTGCGCCGCTTCGAGCTGAGGCCGGGGTCCGGGGGCCGCGGGCGCTTCCGGGGCGGCGACGGCGTCATCCGCGAGCTGCTCTTCCGCGAGGAGGCGCTTCTGTCCGTGCTGACCGAGCGCCGCGCCTTCCGGCCCTACGGCCTCCAGGGTGAGCGGCGGCGCCCCTGGGTCCCCGACTCCCGCCGCGCCCGCCCCCTGCCTCCCTCCCCGGACTCCCGGGCCAGCCTCACCTGGCCTCCTCCCGCAGGCGGCGAGCCCGGCGCCCGGGGCCTAAACCTGCTGATCCGCAAGGACGGCCGGACGGTGAATCTGGGTGGGAAGACGTCGGTGCCCGTGTTCCCCGGGGTAAGGACCCACACCTGTCCCCCTCATTCCCGCCCGCCCTCCCGCGGCCCCCTTTCCGCAGAGGGTGAGCAGAGTTGCAAAAATAACCAGAGTCTGAATTTAATTTGGTTTCCGAAGGAGAGAGGGCGCACAGTGGGGCCTCTGTGGATGGATGCGCTGTCGGGGGGGGGGGGGGGCTGCAGCGAGAGGCCGGCTTGGGGGCGTCCATGCTCTCGCTGAGTCTGCCCCTCTGCTCCACAGGACGTGTTCTGCCTCCACACACCAGGGGGTGGGGGCTACGGGGACCCGGACGACCCCGCCCCCCCGCCGGGGTCGCCCCCGCAGCCTCCAGCCTTCTCTGAGCGCGGCAGCGTCTACGAGTACCGCAGAGCCCAGGAGGCGGTGTGAGGGAGGCCCCACAATAAAGAGCAGGCTGACGCTGCGCGTCCGTGTCCGTCCGTCGTCATCCGTCGCCTGGGAGCCTGTGTCAGGAGGGCACGGAAACTCGGAGCCGAAGTCCCACGGCCAGGTGGTCTGTGAGCCCCGCCAGGGCCGTGCTGAAGGTCACCTGTTCCGCTTCCTGGGGGCGGGAGTCAGCCTGAGGAGTCGCCCCAGCTGCAGCCCGCCCAGCGCCCTGAATTCCGCCACTGACCGGGCTTAGCGGGCCTCCGGCCGCTCCCCGGTGCACGATGTAGTCCAGGCGGCGGCCCCGCCAGGGCTCCGCCCGGTGGCCTCCGCCCGGAGGGCCCGCCAGGTAGCGGAGGCGCCCTTTCTCCTGCTCCAGGGCCCTGAGGAGGGATGGTGTCACCAAGGCCAGGGCACCCCAGCGTTCCGGGCGGTGCCTGACCCCCAGGTCGCCACTCACCTCCTTAACATCTCCGGGGAGCAGGCCTCGGAGTGGCGGAGGGTGGAGGCGGTCAGCATCGTGCCTGGGGGAGGGCGGGCGACGGGCGGAGTGTCAGCGGCAGCCGCGGCCCTCGAGCCGCACCCAGGTTGGCTCCCCGCCCGGGCGCCCCCGTACCCAGGGCCCAGGGCTGATCCCGGCGCGGGCCGAGCCGGCAGGGGTCTCGGAAGTGGCTGAAGAGCGGGTGCTCCTGCTCCTGCGCGTCCTCTGCGGGGAGAGGCCGGGGCTTGGTGGGCGGGGCCAGGGCGCCCCGGGGCTTGGTGGGCGCGGCCAGGCGCCCCGCCCCGCCCCGCCCCGCCCCGCCGCCGCCTGCCCGCACCTAACGAGCAGTTGTCGAAGTTTAGGTCGCCCAGGAGCACGCTGAAGGCTACGGCCTCGCCACTCTGGCGGCTCTCGGCTTCAAACTGCTCGATCCAGTCCAGTAGGAGCGTCAGCTGCTTACAGCGCAAGGGCCCATCCTCTGCGGGGGCGGGGACGCAAAGCTCAGCGGAGTCGCGCTCCCCGCCGCTCCCGGGCGCAGACCCTCCCCCGGGCTCGCGGGGCCGGGGGCAGTGGACCAAAGGTTTGGGGCGCAGAGAGGACAGACGGCCTGGCCGCGCGCTGACGATCGCGTCCCCGGGGCTCACCGCTTGGCGCATGCAAGTGCGTGCCGTGCAGGAAGCCCACGACGCGGCGCCCGTCCAGGATGCCCACTTGCGCCTGCAACACCACGGACGGCCCCAGCAACCCTCGCCAGTTCGACCCCACACCAGCCCTCTCCCCGGCCAGGAGGCGCCGCGGGGCGGTTGGGCAGGTACCTGTGTGGAAAGCAGTCCCTTGGAGGCCAGCGCGTCCTCGCGACGTGCGTGGGGGAAGGGTCGGAAGGCGGCGCGCAGCAGAGGGTAGCGCGAGGCCAGCAGCAGCCCGCTGCCGAGCAGCTTGAGGTGCGGCCCGCGTTGCAGGCCACACGAGCCTACGTCGTACAGCACCGGGCCCAGACTGGGTGCCAGGCGGCTCACGAGGCGGTGGGCCGAGCGCAGGTCGAACACCTCCTGCAGGCACACGAAGTCCAGACCTGCCGGGACCTCGGCCGTCAGCACCCCGCAGGGCGCCCCCGGCCCCGGCGGACTGCAGCCCGTGGCCCCGTAGCGCGAGGGCCGCAGGCCGGCGAGCAGCGCGGCGCCCGCAGCCTCCGCGCGCCGCTGGCTGTGTTTCAGGTTGCTGAAGCGCGCCAGCCCGTCGGGGAGCAGGCACAGGTTCGCGCTGAGGAAGCTGAAGCAGCGCGCGGGCTCAGCCGGGGGGCGCCAGGGCGCTGGGGGCGCCCAGCACTGCGGCGGCGGCTGGTAGCAGAAGGGGCGGCGCCAGGTCTGCAGGAGCAGCCACAGCGGCAGGCCGGGCAGCGCCAGGGGCAGGCCGACCAGCAGCAGCAGCAGCAGCGCGGCCCCGGCGCCCGCCGCCGCCGTCAGCCACCGCAGGCCGCTCGGGCGCGCGGCCGGCGCGCAGCGGCCCAGCAGCCGGTCCAGGGCCCAGTAGGCCGGGAAGAGCAAGGCTCGAGCAAGGCGGTGGAGGGCGTGCAGTCCAGGGTGCGGGAAGGGAGAAGGCCGTAGGGCACCGGACGCCGGGGGCCAGTCGGGAGGGGGCTGCATGGCGTGCGGGGCTCCTTCGCCTCGGGGCGCCCCTGCGACCCAGTCGCTTCCAGCGTGAGAATCGGTTCCTCGCTGCGTCCTCGGGAGCTGCGGGGGTTACAGGCGTCAAGGCTACGTGGCGCAACCTGTGCGCGGAGCGGCGTAGGTGCTGCGCCCCGGATCGTGGGGGCGCGGGCGCAGGCGGCGACCAGCGCGCGCGGGAAGCCGAGCTCTCCTCCCCCGCGCGGAGTCTCGGCGGCCGTAGGAGGGAACAAAAGGGAAAGCGAAAGAGCCCCTGGCTTCGCAGCCCCGCCCCAGATCCTCCGTGCCCGCTCCGCCCCGCCCTCCCCTGTACGCCGCCAGGAGAGCCCCCAGACCTGCCGGACGCGAGCGGTGATTGGGGTGCAGCCTACAGCAAATGGAGAGCGACCCTCCTTAGTGGAGCGGGCGCAGCGCTGGCGGAGGGAGTGCGGTGCGGGCTGCGTCCCGCTCCCTCCCCTGTCCCGCAAGCCCGCGCGGAATTGTCCGGGCCCTCCAGCGTCCTGACTGAGGGGTCTGTCCTGCCCCCACCTGTCTCCCGGGGTCGAGGTGTCCTGCAACTGAGTTCAAAGACACCATCCCCAGAGGAGGGATGGACTCAGAACGCCCTAAGCTGCCATCCACTGAGAGCCCCGCAGAGCTGCCCTAGGAGGCCTGTCCCCCGTGGTGACAGACGGCTCCGTGACCCTACGCCGAGGACCTTCCAATTGATTGGATTGATGGACCATCCAATCAACGGATGAGGGACCGTTGTTAAGGATTTGCGCCGCCCCTCCCTCGGAGCCCACATCTTAATTTGAGCTGTGAACCACACCCCACGGATCTCCTGGTTGGCTCTTAAATTGCCCAGGAGTTCGGGTCCGGACAGCCGTTCACCACTACCTGCAGGAAGGAGGAGGGGCTTCTGCCTCCCCCGCCCCCAATTCTCCTGGAATCCTTGACGGATCCCCTTTAGAAACCCGGATCCGGCGCTGGGTGTGTTCGCCGCTCCTGGTGCATCTTGCCCTATGCTAGGCCTTGGCAGCAGGCAGAGCTGGGAGAGTTCTATCTATAGATCTCACGTTTCTCTGTGTAGAGTCCTTCCCTGCCTGTCCCCGGGGATCTGGCTGGATGCCCTGAAGTAGCAGGCCTGGGAGTGGAGAGGGCAGGGAGCCCCAGCACACCCCACAACCCTCTCCTTCCCTGCCTTCCTTGCTGGCTGCTGATATGATGCCTCTGGTCGAACCCTGCGGCTCCTCTGTTCCCTCGGAGCGCTCTGGCTGGCAAGCACTCGGGTGCCGGGAGCCACCTCTGCTGGGGTCCTCACTCCCACCTCCGGCCGCCTTCTGCCTCCCTCCCTTCCCCGGCGGGCCCTGGCCTCTACCCCTGGTAGGCCCGAGGCCACTCTGTGGGCTTCACCCCACTGCCCGTCTCTCACGCATGCGAGCCCTGGCAAGGACCCCCATCCTGGCCTCGGTCCTCAGGTTCCTGCACTATCTGCAGGCCCCTCTCGGTGGTCGGCAGGTTACCCCGGAGGGTCCAGCTCACGCCCCGTGCCCCCTCCGGCTCTGGTCTGCTTCCGCCCTCTGCCTGTCCTGCGCCCCTGGCCGCGGCCGCTGGTGGGTTCTGCCCGCTCCAGCTCCGAGGCTCAGAAGCCTGTGGAGCCTCAGCAATCAGCCACGTCTCCCTGGGGTGCCCCTCGCTCGGGTTTGGGTGAGGCTAGTTTCTCCAGGGTCTCGCCTGTCTTCTGTCTTCTTGCCCTCAGTGAGGGTCCAGGAGCCCACCCCCTTCACAGCTTAGGACGGGGAAGGGTTCCCACATCCACCTTGTCTCCTGCCTTCCGCTCTGCACCCAGGCTTTAGCTCCCGGCACAGCCACGGCCCTTCCCTGCCAGGTGGGCGCCTTCTGGCTGCCTGCTCTTCCCGTCCCCGCCCCAGGGGCCCCTGCTGCTGCTCCGCCCCCGCAGGCACAGCCTGGGGACCTTTAGACACCGCCTCCCTCCGCCAGACAGCAGCCAAACTTGGGTCTTGGGGCTCTCGCCAAGGACCCCGGATGGGCCTGGAGTCCCAGGGCAAGCAGGATTGAAGGGATGCGGGGAGGAAGCGCTGGTGGGCCACCCCAGCGGAGGCAGCACCCCAAGGAGCTCTGGCCGGGGGCCCAGCGGCTCGCGTCTGTGCGGAGCTTTAATGGCCTGGCACCGGGGAGCGGGGCGGCGGGCCTGGCTGGCGGGAGCCCGCGTCACCAGATGAACATAGGCTTGCCGTCGTCGTGCGCCAGCTGGTTGAGGCAGGAGAGCAGCAGCAGCGCGTCGGTGAGCATGCTGGGGTGCACCGTCTCCACCAGCACGCGCTGCAGGAAGTCCACGGTGTAGGAGCCGCCCTCGGACGCCGCCAGCTCCGGCCTCTCGCGGAGGATGCCGTAGGCGTTCACCAGCTGCTCGGCGAGCGCCGGGTGCACCCGCCCGTTGTAGCCCAGGCTCTGCAGCCGGTTCATGATGCTCACGTAGCGCTGCGTGAGGGTCTGGCACAGCTCCTCGTCCAGCTTGTGGCCGCTGGGGCTCAGGGAGGCCTGAGGGGAGGGGGGGCGTCAGGGTCCCTCCCGCTCCCGCCCGCACAAAGGCGAGAGAAGCGCGGCCGAGGGGTGTGGCCGAGGGACCGTGCTGGAGGGACGTGTCCTGGGGGAGGGACCTGGGTGGGTCTCCGCCCCCTTCCTCTCTGCCCGTGCCCTCCGGCCCCGCGGTGCCTGCACCCGCCTGGTCTCACCGGGAAACCAGCCCCTCCTCCTGGGCATGTGACAAGACATGGACATTCACTCGGGCCCCTGCTCAGAAGGGCCCGCACGCAGCTTAATGCCCTGCTGTCGCCGTCTTGAAGTTCTTTCCAGTTTTTGACCAAAGAGCCCTGTATTTTCATCTGCACACCTGTCACAGTGCCGCTGCCCCCAGGCCCACAGAATGACGGGGCTGAAGTAGATGGGGTCTCTGCTTGCCCGAGGCCCTCCTACGCATCCCACCTCCCGGGGCCAGGGCTGACCTGCAGGGTCCCCATCCTGGCCCGCTCACCGCCCCCCACCTGCTCCCTAGATGCCCCGGGCTGGCTCCCGGCCTGCCGGCTGCCGAGGCGTGGCCCTCTCTGGGCATATCCCGTCCTCTCCTCCCCAGCTGGTCTTGTGAACAGAGCACTGGACTCCCGGCTGGGCTCAGCCAAAGTGACGCCTGGCCTCTGGCCGTGGGGAGCGGGACTCTGGAAGGGAGAGGGTGCTGGGCTGAGGTGCGAGGGATGAGGACCCCAGGAGGAGAGAAACTTCCAGGACAAGAAACAGATGCATGGCATGGAAGGTACCAGGAGGCAGAGCACAGAGCAAGGGGAGGGGCCCCCAGGGAGAGCCTAGTTCAAGGGCTGCTTCCATCCCCACACTGGGTCTGAGCCTCCGCTGCTCAGACACAGAGGAAAGCAGACCACCTGACAGGTGATTTGAAAAGTAGAGGCCCTGTCTCTGGGGGGTGCCGAGCACACCACCTCGCGGGGGTGCCGGCACCACGGGGCACATCACTGGGCGCTCACGCTGAGCGGAACTGGGTTTCAAAGGAATAGAGGCGGAATGATGCAGTTGGCCAGGACGAGGCCAGAGTATAGACAGACAGGTGGGGGGAGACAGGCCACCTCAGGGCCTGGCTCCCACCCTCGGACTCGCCCGCCCCTCAGAGCGTGTGTCACCCCCGGGACCGGTGGCACACATCTTTATGGGTTTTCTTATTTACTGAAGGCCTCCCCAGGAGTGGGGGAGCTCCCCGAGCGCAGGGACCGTCTATCTGACGTAACCCTGGCACGCACTGAACGCCGCACGGTAGGGAGTGAAGACATGGAGGGGCATCGGTGAATGCAGGTGCAGACGTACACACGGGAAGCCTCTTCCGAGGGAGACCCAGCGGGGGGCCTGGCGTCGGGCCTGATGCGGGGACAGAACAGGCGGTCCCGAGCATGCACGCGTGCTCACCACCCAGACCTGCCCTCCCGGAAACGACGCTGGCCACGCGTTCAGTGATAAGGGAGGCGGGGCGCACGCGGCACGATCGGTGCGGCTCAGCCCCTGTCCGTAGAGCAAAGGGCAAGTGCGAGAAATCAACGCTGCCGGGGCGACTCCGGAGCAGCCCGCCGCGTCCTACACGCGCACAGCCCCGCGAGCGCAGCGGCTGACGTCACCGAGCCGGGCCAATGGGGTGAGACTGGGGCCGGGAGCTCCGCCCCTGGGCGGAGTCCGGGACCCAGGGCGCCCCCTGGCGCCGAGGGCGGCGCCGGCCGGCGCTCCCCGAGGGGGCGCCCCTGGGTCCTGACGCGCCTGCTTTCTGTCACAGCAGCTCGGCGAAGCTGCAGAAGTCGTAAATGACCGCAAACGGCATCTCCAGGCAATAAAAGCACCAGGGTGGGGCGCCCAGGGGGCATCAGCTGGTTAAGCTCAGGGCATGATCTCACGTTCGTGGGTTGGAGCCCCGCGTCGGGCTCTGGGCTGACAGCTCGCAGCCTGGAGCGGCTTCGGATTCTGTCTCCCTCTCTCTGCCCCTCCCCCACCCGCACCCTGTCTCCCTCTCCCTCTCTCTCAAGAAACAAACAAAACAAAACAAAAACACCAGGATGCAGTGCGGTTTACAATCAGAATACCTTCTCGTGTGTCCTTCCGAAATGTTAAAAGGGAGGGAGGGAAGTGTCATCTTTTCAACGAAAGACAGAAAATACATTCTAAAAGATCAGTATTTGTTCATGATTAAGAAAACTCCCCAAAGGTCTCAATAAATGAGGAAGAGGATAAACTTAACGTGATCTGGCAGGTGCTGAAGCTTCATCAGGCTCCTGTTCTAGAGCTTCCAGTGCTTTTCTGAAGCTGGAAGCCTCTTCAAGACTCCCCTGGGGCTTAGGGACCCCGGCGACCTGGGCTTCTGCCCAGCGGGCACATGAGTGGAACTTCCAGGCGGTGCCTCCCGGGGGGCAGGTGCCCCGGAGACTGAGTGGCTGTGACCCTGGTTCTTCAGGGTCAGCGGTACTAACTTTTGTGCCCAGTTTTGTGTCCTCACCTTAACATAATAAACCTCTTTCTGTTTACATCAGCTAGCGTCGATTCTATTATCTGCAACCAAGAACTGACTGAAGAAGACCTGGCAAAAAGCCGGGACACACATCCCCCTCAGCGGGCGGCCTGAGATGCGCGTTTGTAGTCACGTCAGACACAGGACGAGGTTGCTGTATTTTCTGCTTCTTTTAAACACTGTGCACTATGACTGTCTACATAGAAAAGCCAAGATGATATACAGGCTATTAGAACCAGAGCAAGACTTTGGCATGGCAGCCGGAAGCAAACCATTAGGCAAAACCCAAAACCGTAGTCAGCAGAAAGCACTGGGGGGTGGGGGGGCTCAGGACCCAGCCGGACCCAGCCACGAGGTCCCCTCCGTGGCACCGGCACTGGTGCGGCTGGGCGCAGGTCTGCTGTGACTGGGACCTGAAAGGAAGATGCTCAGAGCACCCCCTCCACACACACACCCGAAGCAGAGTATGTTTGCAGCTGAAGAGAAGAGGTGACAGGTCTGGGCACTGGGGCAACTTGTAGTTGAGCTTAAAAGATGGCACAGGTGACCGTGAACTTATAAAAAAAGATGGCCAAATTCGTTGAGAACAGTCTGCAAGTCCTCCTTCAGCAGTGGGTCTCTATGAAAGCTTTTCAGCTGTCACGCTCTACGGCATTCGTGAGACAAAGGAGCCAGGTTCGGCCACCAGGTGTGACCAGGGTTACAGAATTAGGGATTCTAGCGACGACCGACACTGGAGTTCAATGTGCAGAAAAACAAGATGTTTTGAGGAAAGGAAATAAAAGTCTGGGCAAAGTGGAATTGGATGCTGATAGGAACCAACACACGGGCCGGGCCGGCAGGCAGGCAGGATGGCCTAGAGAGCGTCTTTATGCTCCTCAGGTGGTACCAGACATGGCCAACCTGCAGGGGGCCAGCCGGGGGGGGGGGGGGGGGCGGCGTTTGGCCCCTAAGACAACGTCTGTGCGGGCGGGCTCGGCGGGGCGCTTCTCAGGAGCTCGGGCGGAAGGTATGACCCTGGCAGCACTGGTCATTGTTGATGGAAGGTGAATGGGGCCAATGCTCCTGGGATTGGAGACGGCATGAGCGTTCGGTGCCAGCCACAGCCCCTCCCCCACAGGCGCTGGCCGAGGGGGCGCCAAGCTCCTTGACGTCCTCAGACGCCAGGACAAAGGTGGCTTCCTGCTCTCCTCGAAGAGTTCTCACCTAGTGCTGTGACTGTGGGGTCCTGGGCAGACGCACTGGCTCCCGATAAGTGGAGAGGGGCCGGAGAGGGAGCAGAGAGGGGCGAGGGGCCGGGCTGGGCAGCTCCCCTACCACTCTAGGTTTAAGGGAGACGTGAAAGGTAAAGTACAAACAAGTAAAGGGAAACGGAGATCATTCTGACCACGTTAAAACTGAAAACTGAACCAAAGGACACACTGATCAAAGGAAAAGGCGAGCTCAAGCCTGGACACGGATGAGCCCACGGTACCCGGGCTATTCCTGCCAGTCACACACCAGGTCTGTGGTCTACAGATAAAGACGCCGGAGAGAAAGCTGCCAGGAGCACAGAGGCCTGTTGCCCAGGGAGAGCCCAAAAGGCGTTCCTCTCCCGCCCCAGGCGTGGGGTCTCAGCCAGAGCTGGTGCGTTGGTGGCGGAGGGGGCACAGGCGATGGTTCTAGACAGCCGCCTCTGGGCCCCCAGCCAAGCACAGCCCGCACCCCCCGCCTGCCCCCCTCCCACGGCCGTAGAGAGCGTCCCGCAACTGATGCCAGGTAGGGGCGCCCAGGACGTTTGAGAAGCCCCGTCTGCCGTGCCCCTCACAGGAACCAGGCTCAGTGGATGGCGTGCCAAGAATGTACTGGAATGAGCCTGGGCCTGCGGTCCCTGAGGCTCTGGAGGGCACCCGTCGGGTGGGGAAGGCATCGATCTGTTAGTGGGGGGAGTGAGGGCTGGCCAACCGGAAGCCACAGCAGTGACAAAGGCGGGGGCAGTGCAGACCGGACCATGCTCGGGGCCCCACCCTGCCCTGTCCCTGGGGAGGCCACGTGGCGAGGACCGCAGGCTCCTGCTGCCAGATGGCGTGGACACCTTTTGGCCACTGCACGCCAACTCGCCAGAGTCCGAGGGCGCCCTGACATGGAGGAAGAACGGTGTTCAGCCCCGTGCGTCCCCCCCACCCCCACCCCTGGGCAGCTCCTCCAAGGCCAGCACCTCCCCACCCCTGCTGGGTGACAGGGCAGGGCCTTTGGTGGTGAGTGGGACCGGGCACCTGGATGATCTTCTCTGGGATGTTGGAGACGGTGAAGCCATAGAGGCGCACGCGCTCCGGGAAGATACCGGACAGGATCCTGCGGTCCAGCTGGAAGGCGATCTCCCCCACCAGCCGCTCCCAGGCCATCTGCCTCGACTCTGGGGACAACAGGGGTGGGGAGTGCTCAGCGGCCAGGCTGGGGCCTCAGGGGAGACCCCGGCACTTGTGTTGAACTTGCTCACTGACCTCGGGGGCTGTCGGGGAGCTTGTTGCTCTTTCGGTGGGCCAGCTTCCGTTCCAGCTCCATGATGCTTTTCCGAGATGGTTCTGTGCCGCGTGGACCCCGGGGGTCGTTCACCGAAGCCGGGGAGGATGAGGTTCGAGGTGGGGAGTGGGGATTTCGTGGAGGGGAGTGGGGGGTGGGCGAGTGGTGCACCCGGGTGGGGGATGGGGGTGGGCACTGGGCAGCGTGGGCGGTGCTGGCGGAGGTGTAGTCGGTGGCGGCAGCTTGGGGAGTGGGGGGCGGGGCGGGGACGAGCACTCCGTCAGTGGGGGCGGCAGTTGGCGTGACAGGGGCGGATGCAGGAACTGCTTGTCCCTGGGGGGCACCGGGCTGGCTCTCAGCGTCTGAGGTGCCGTAGGAGAAGGCCTTCCCGGGGCCAGATGCAGCCGCGGTCCCGACGGGGGTGGAGCTGTGTATGGGCGCGCCCACAAACGTCATGCTGAGGGGCTCCAGGTTCTGGATCGGCGGCGGGTGCTCGGCAGACATTGGGACTAGTGACGTTGTGGGACAGAGAGGAGAGAAGGAGGGTCAGAGCAAGGCAGGACCGATGACCGGCCTTGCGGGGGCTGGGGGTGCCCTGCTGCCCCTCTCCTTGCACCGGGTACCTTTGGTGGTGCCAGCAGGCCCTGCTGCAGCGGAGGGATGGAGTCCAGAGGGGTATCCTCCGATCGGCTCTGTGGGCCGCACCCTCGGGGCCTCCGACAGCACCTGATTGCTCATGGGGTTGGCCAGAAGGTGCTGAGAAACACCTAGAGGGGCAGCTGTGGAGGTGGGCAGGGGGCTGCTCAGAGAGATGGCCACTGGGCCTGTCACAGGGCCCATCGGGGCGCCGCCCAGAGTCAGGGGGCCGGTGGAGGGCTGGCCCATGCAACTGCCCAGCGTGCTTCCTGGGGGCGCCACCCTGAGGCCGGCCAGGGCGCTGGTCGGGGTCAGGGGGCCGGTGGACGGCTGACCCATGGAACTGCCCAGCGTGCCTCCGGCGGGTGCCACCCTGAGGCCGGCCAGGGCGCTGGTCGGGGTCAGGGGGCCGGTGGACGGCTGACCCATGGAACTGCCCAGCGTGCCTCCGGGGGGCGCCACCCTGAGGCCGGCCAGGGCGCTGGTCGAGGTCAGGGGGCCGGTGGAGAGCTGGCCCATAGAACTGCCCAGTGTGCTTCCTGGGGGCGCCGCCAAGAGGCTGGCCAGGTGGCTGCTCCAGGAGCTCGGCAGGACGCTGGTGAACGGGCTGCTCTGTGGCATGGACCCTGGAGCAGGCAGCAGGGTGCTGAGGGGGCCCGTCAGGGGGCTCACGAGGGGGCCTGCCGCGGGGCCGGGCTCCGGGCTGTTTAGCATGTCGGCCAGGGGTGCCAGAGCCATAACGCCCACTTCTTCCAGGACAGGCTCATTTGCTGCTGCTGGGGACGGGGGCAGGAAGACACCTGGGGGACACAGAGAAAGCACTGAGACCCCTGGCAGCCCCACTCGGGGAGACCCCAGGGTCTTGCCTGCCTCTGACAAGCTGACCAGCTCTGAGCCTCGTCTCCTGGGTGGGCCGGGCAACGATCCTCCCCCTCAGATGGGGACTGCGGGGTGACGCGGCAGATCCCACCGAAGGGCCTGGCCCTTTGCCTCTCCAGCCTCTGAGGCAGTCTTGTTCCCCTCGCTCACTTCTCTGCACCCCTGCCTCCTCCCCAAGTCACTGGGACCGCCCACAGCTGCCCGGCCCTCCACGTGCCCACTGCACTGAGCTGCTGACCCCTCACTGAGGAGGGTCTCCTGGTGGTGCCCCTCCAGCTTGCCAAGTTGACCCATCCATTCCCGGGGTGGGGGCGGGAGCAGTGGGCCTGGGTCTCCTGACCACTGTCCGGTGGGGACAGCCGAGCTTTGCCAGGTGGGGGACCCGCCGGGAGGCCGGAGCTGCAACAGGCACAGGGCCTCGGCGGGTCCCTGGCTGCGCGGTGTCCCCGGGAACAGTGAACGCACATTCAGGAGGACCCGCCCAGATGCGCCACTTCCCGCTCCTGGGTCCCTGTGGGGGGCCCGAGAGCCCCTTTCCCTTGAGTTCCTGAGGAGAGTGCCCTTGAATGACCACTGTTTTTGGGGAGAAGACCCCTGGGGGCCCGGAAGCTGGGGGCAGTGCAGTGTGAAAACTACCCCGCACAAAAGCAGAAGGCGCGCACCGCAGAGAGCGAGCGGAGATACCCCGGGAAAGTCGGAAGAAAGAGGAAAAGCGGTTGGTAGTCCTAGCTCCTCCCGCCGAGTCGTCAGGAAAAGCTCCGTGTTGACTTGACTTTCTCCGCGAGTTTAGCCATCAGGGGTCAGTGGACCTTGTCTGTTAAGGGCGGGAGGTGAACACGGCGTCGCAACCGGCCTCTCTTGTAACCACTCCCCTCGCGGCTGCGGTGCCAGCACGTGCTGGGGTCTGTGCCAGTAAAACTCCATTCGGAGACGCTGATACTTGAATTTCCCGTACTTTCCACATGTCCAGAAATAGTATTACTTTGATTTTCTTCCAATCAGTTAAAACCGTAAACGCCGTTCTTCGCTCCTGGGCCTTCTCTGTGGCCCGTGTCCGTCCGTCCACCTCGTCGTCCAGCTGGGCCCTCCCGGGACACCCTTGTCCGAGGACGGCACTCCGTGGCCGTCGCGGTTCCCAGGCTCGGGCACGCGCCACCACATGGAGCCTCCTCAAGTCGCTGGGCATCAGATCGACTCCAGTTTTCCCAACGACAGTTAATTCTACTACAGACATCTTTTTTTATTAAGTTTTCAATTTCCATTCCAGCCAGTTAACATACAGTGTAATATTAGATTCTGGAGAACAGCATAGAAAACCGACCCTTCCATACATCACGACAAGTGTGCTCCTTCATCCTCACCCCCCAGCTCACCCATCCCCCACCCCAGCTCACCCGTTCCCCACCCCAGCTCGCCCGTCCCCCACCCCGCTCCCCTCTGGTGACCAGCAGTGTCATCTCTGGAGTTCAGAGTCTGTTTCTTGCTTTGCCTCTCTCTTCCTTTCTTTTTCTTTCTTTTTCCCCCCATTTGCTTGTTTGTTTTGTCTCTTAAATTCCACATAGGAGTGAAATCATATTGTCTTTCTCTGACAAGTGATTTATCTTGGTTAGAACAATACTCTCTAGCCTCATACATGTTGTTGCAAATAGAAAGGTTTCAGTTTTGTATGGCTGAATAATCCTCCATTGTGTGTATATACATACATCTCCTTTATCCTTTCATCCATCGGTGGACACTCGGGCTCTTTCCACAACTTGGCTATCGCTGACAGCGCTGCTATAAACATCGGGGTGCATGTGTCCCTTCGAATCTGATTTTTGTATCCTTTGGGTAAATACCTAGTAGTGCAATTGCTGGATTGAAGAGTCGTTCTGTTAACTGTTTGAGGACCCTCCATGCTGTTCTCCAGGGTGGCTGCACAAAGCAGCGCACGAGGGTTCCCCTATCTGCACGTCCTCGCCAGCACCTGTTGTTGCGGGTGTTGTGGCCTCCGGCCATTCTGACAGGTGCGGGTGACCCCTCCTGGTGGTTTTGGTTTGCTTCTCCCTGACGGTGAGTGATGTTGGGCGTTAGACCACATACATCATTAGTATCGATTCCTCCCCCTGAAAATAGGCGTTCTAGACGTCCTTCATGCGCACCCCTCAATCCGCCTTCCTTAAGGCCCCTCGGAAACGTCGTCACATCCCCCTTCCCCGAAGTCCCTGGGCTGATGTCTGCCCAGGGACTGTGTGGCAAGAGGCACCTCACTTTACTTTTGTTTCAAGTTTTGTTACTTGCGTTTTCCAAATGAATACATTAAAATTGCACAATCAAATCAACCAGTCGGATCTTTCATGATTTCTCATTTTAGCTTTTTGGAGATTTTTGCTTTAGGGTCAGACACAATTCAAGTGTGGGCCAACGGGCGCGGAGAGGGAGAGCCCGAAAGGGAAGGGCAGGGTGCGCAGGTCAGGGGGGGCCGGGCGGAGCCGGCAGGAGGAAGCAGGGACACAGATGGGGCCCGGGGCGCCTGGCCAGCCGGCGTTTCCCCCGAGGGTCCGGGTGACACGGGAGAGGAGCCGCAGAGCCAGGAGCCGCAGGAGCCTCAGCACAGCCCGGGCCCCCCGGGCAGCCGCGCCCCCACCCAAGACCTGGGAATCAGGTTCCCGCGTGGGGGCCCCCACGTCTCTCCTCCGCGTCCGTCTAAGGTGGATCTACTCGTCACCTGCCTCCTTTCCTCCTCTTCCTCCTCCACTCTCTCCAGCCAGGCTTCGGCAGGGGCGCCCACACTGCAGGGCCCACCTCCGCTCTCGGCCGCTTACTGGCCGCTGGGCGGCACCCGTACAGCGGGGCGCCCCCCTGGGCGGAACCGTCTGGTTCGGCATCAGGCCCCTGGTCACCTGGTTGCCCCGGATGCCGCGGGTCCCACCTCGTCTGCCCTCTGCTCGTCCTCAGCGAGCCGGGTTTCGGGGGCACCGGGGACCAGCTCCACGCCCCGCCCCTCCGCGGCCTGGACCCCGGACTCCGGTCCCCCGGGGCGCACCCGTCGGCGGACTGTCTGCCCCAGGCGAGCGGTCGGCCTCAGCACTTGTGAGTCCCGCCCGCGCTGCCTCCCACCCGCCAGCCGCACCTTCGCCTGTGCCCAGGGCCCGCACGTGGCCCATCATCGCGGGAGCCTCCCGGCTGGCCTCCCGATGCCAGCCTTCCCCCTCCAACGTCTGCGGCGTGTGCCAGTTAAAATGCCCACCAGCTACGGTCCTGTTTTAAGTGCTAGATCATTCAAGGCCCTCCATGATCAGTCACCTCTCTGACTTCACCCCCGCCCCCCCCACACTCTGCTTCA